>NC_083098.1:60734276-61049776 GCF_949774975.1 Lagenorhynchus albirostris | reverse complement strand
ATCAGGCCCGTAGCAGCATAATGAGTGGATTCAGGTATGATGATTCTAACTGAAATAAGTCACACAGGAAAAGAAACATCATAAGATATCACTAATACACGGAATGTAACCTTGGCTACACAGGAACTGAATTCCAAAACAGAAGAGGGTCTCAAATTTAGAAACCCAACTTATGCTTGCTTAAGGGGAAAGGTGAGTTGGGGTGCTGCATAAAACCAGAGATTGAAATGAGCACAGATAAAGTTCCTTAAGCCAAATATGGAATAGACAAGAGCTACTCCTTGCTCAACGAAATGGACTCAACACCCCATATTAAATGCCTAAGAGTGTACCTGACAAGAAGTATCTTAAAACCTATGGATTGCTATGTCTCCGAAAAAGAATCAAGCGTGTGTTCAGGGGCATAAACGCAGCAGTGATAGGATTGGAGAAGTTCGGTGAGCAAATGAAGACCCTTTGAAGTCATATTGCATGGTACCCATTCCACGGGTCTCAACTCTCCAGGTTTAAGGTATTCTTCCTTCAGCTAAAACATGCATGTGGAACCCAGAGTATGATCAACCGTGTGATCGGGAGACGTGTTCCAATATGTCTCAGTTTTCGTCCCCTGGTACTCGGGTGCAACATTCCAGACGCTTTACTAACACTCTCCCGACCTGGAGAGTCAGTGCCTTTAACCTCCTGTTTGGCCCAGTTTGCAATTTCTGCGGAAGATGAACAGGAATAGGGAGAACCAATGACAGACTAGCTGGAGGTGTCTGGACGGGCAAATTTAACTCTCATTTCCCACCAGGAAGAGGAATTAACCAAAGGCTCAGCGTGCCGTGCCGGAACCAGATTAGGGCCTGAAGCAGTCCTGCGGTGATGCGGCCAGCTCACAAGAAAGCGAGTTGAAGAAAGGAGCTCAGGGGCACTGTAATTCACAAACCTGCAGAGTTATAAATGACAGCTATCGTCCAAAAATATACTGAAGTAAGGCTGCCAAGAGGACTTGAAAGCGGGGCAGAATTGCAGGAAACCGATTTCAGGAGGTAGACTGGAATTGCATTTAAAGTATAGGAAAAGAGGCAGAACGTCCACAATGATGCACTTGGCCAAAAAGGGCGTATGCGTTTTTTCCTGAATATATTCAGGAAAAAACGCATACGCCCTTTTTGGCCAACCAAGCAAGCTTGCAAAGGAAGTCTGCACTACCATGAACTCTCACTTCCCCCCGGTCAAAAGGGCCATCTGAAAAAAGTGTAAAATCCAGAAAGGCAGGACAGGCCATGGAGAACTGGGAGCCTTGTTATGCTGATGGGCGGGATGTAAATTGCCAACAGCCACTCTGGAGAAGTGTATGGTGTTTCCTGAAACATCTAAAAAACAAAGCAACAGAGCCTAGGGCACTTCCACTTATGGTCCTATAGCTTAGGGAAATTAAAATCAAAAGACACAGCCACCCCAAAGGTTGGGACGGCTCTGTTTACAAGAACCTGGTTTACGGTACAAGTTCAATATCGCAGAAAGTGAAAAATGGATAAAGAAGTTGTGGTACTTACGTACAATGCAATATCACTCAGCAAGGAAATCTATGTCATCAGACCCGTAGCACCATAATGAGTGGATTCAGGTATGATGATTCTAACTGAAATAAGTCACACAGAAAAAGAAACATCATAAGATATCACTAATACACGGAATGTAAACTTGGCTACACAGGAAGTGAATTACAAAACAGAACAGGGTCTCAAATTTAGAAAACCAACTTATGCTTGCTTAAGGGGAAAGGTGAGTTGGGGTGCTGCATAAAACCAGAGATTGAAATGAGCACAGATAAAGTTCCTTAAGCCAAATATGGATTAGACAAGAGCTACTCCTTGCTCAACGAAATGGACTCAACACCCCATATTAAATGCCTAAGAGTGTACCTGACTAGGAAGTATCTTAAAACCTATGGATTGCTATGTCTCCGAAAGAGAATCAAGCGTGTGTACAGGGGCATAAACGCAGCAGTGATAGGATTGGAGAAGTTCGGTGAGCAAATGAAGACCCTTTGAAGTCATATTGCATGGTACCCATTCCACGGGTCTCAACTCTCCAGGTTGAAGGTATTCTTCTTTCAGCTAAAACATGCATGTGGAACCCAGAGTATGATCAACCATGTGATCAGGCACGTGTTCCAATATGTGTCAGTTTTCGTTGCCTGGTACTCGGGTGCAACATTCAAGACGCTTTACTAACACTCTCCCGACTTGGAGAGTCAGTGCCTTTAACCTCCTGTTTGGCCCAGTTTGCAATTTCTGCGGAAGATGAACAGGAATAGGGAGAACCAATGACAGACTAGATGGAGGTGTCTGGATGGGCAAATTTAATTCTCATTTCGCACCAGGAAGAGGAATTAACCAAAGGCTCAGCGTGCCGTGCCGGAACCAGATTAGGGCCTGAAGCCATCCTGCGGTGTTGCGGCCAGCTCACGAGAAAGCGAGTTGAAGAAAGGAGCTCAGGGGCACTGTAATTCACAAACCTGCAGAGTTATAAATGACAGCTATCGTCCAAAAATATACTGAAGTAAGGCTGCCAAGAGGACTTGAAAGCGGGGCAGAATTGCAGGAAACCGATTTCAGGAGGTAGACTGGAATTGCATTTAAAGCATAGGAAAAGAGGCAGAACGTCCACAATGATGCACTTGGCCAAAAAGGGCGTATGCGTTTTTTCCTGAATATATTCAGGAAAAAACGCATACGCCCTTTTTGGCCAACCAAGCAAGCTTGCAAAGAAATCTGCACTACAATGAAGTCTCACTTCCCCCCGGTCAAAAGGGCCATCTTAAAAAAGTGTAAAATCCAGAAAGGCAGGACAGGCCATGGAGAACTGGGAGCCTTGTTATGCTGATGGGCGGGATGTAAATTGCCAACAGCCACTCGGGAGAAGTGTATGGTGTTTCCTGAAACATCTAAAAAACAAAGCAACAGAGCCTAGGGCACTTCCACTTATGGTCCTATAGCTTAGGGAAATTAAAATCAAAGAGACACAGCCACCCCAAAAGTTGGGACGGCTCTGTTTACAAGAACCTGGTTTACGGTACAAGTTCAATATCGCAGAAAGTGAAAAATGGATAAAGAAGTTGTGGTACTTACGTACAATGCAGTATCACTCAGCAATGAAATCTATGTCATCAGGCCCGTAGCACCATAATGAGTGGATTCAGGTATGATGATTCTAACTGAAATAAGTCACACAGAAAAAGAAACATCATAAGATATCACTAATACACGGAATGTAAACTTGGCTACACAGGAAGTGAATTACAAAACAGAACAGGGTCTCAAATTTAGAAAACCAACTTATGCTTGCTTAAGGGGAAAGGTGAATTGGGGTGCTGCATAAAACCAGAGATTGAAATGAGCACAGATAAAGTTCCTTAAGCCAAATATGGAATAGACAAGAGCTACTCCTTGCTCAACGAAATGGACTCAACACCCCATATTAAATGCCTAAGAATGTACCTGACTAGGAATATCTTAAAACCTATGGATTGCTATGTCTCCGAAAGAGAATCAAGCGTGTGTACAGAGGCATAAACGCAGCAGTGATAGGATTGGAGAAGTTCGGTGAGCAAATGAAGACCCTTTGAAGTCATATTGCATGGTACACATTCCACGGGTCACAACTCTACAGGTTTAAGGTATTCCTCCTTCAGCTAAAACATGCATGTGGAACCCAGAGTATGATCAACCGTGTGATCGGGAGACGTGTTCCAATATGTGTCAGTTTTCGTCCCCTGGTACTCGGGTGCAACATTCCAGACGCTTTACTAACACTCTCCCGACTTGGAGAGTCAGTGCCTTTAACCTCCTGTTTGGCCCAGTTTGCAATTTCTGCGGAAGATGAACAGGAATAGGGAGAACCAATGACAGACTAGATGGAGGTGTCTGGACGGGCAAATTTAACTCTCATTTCGCACCAGGAAGAGGAATTAACCAAAGGCTCAGTGTGCCATGCCGGAAGCAGAGTAGGGCCTGAAGCCATCCTGCGGTGTTGCGGCCAGCTCACGAGAAAGCGAGTTGAAGAAAGGAGCTCAGGGGCACTGTAATTCACAAACCTGCAGAGTTATAAATGACAGCTATCCTCCAAAAATATACTGAAGTAAGGCTGCCAGGAGGACTTGAAAGCGGGGCAGAATTGCAGGAAACCGATTTCAGGAAGTAGACTGGAATTGCATTGAAAGCATAGGAAAAGAGGCAGAACGTCCACAATGATGCACTTGGCCAAAAAGGGCGTATGCGTTTTTTCCTGAATATATTCAGGAAAAAACGCATACGCACTTTTTGGCCAACCAAGCAAGCTTGCAAAGGAAATCTGCACTACAATGAAGTCTCACTTCCCCCCGGTCAAAAGGGCCATCTGAAAAAAGTGTAAAATCCAGAAAGGCAGGACAGGCCATGGAGAACTGGGAGCCTTGTTATGCTGATGGGCGGGATGTAAATTGCCAACAGCCACTCGGGAGAAGTGTATGGTGTTTCCTGAAACATCTAAAAAACAAAGCAACAGAGCCTAGGGCACTTCCACTTATGGTCCTATAGCTTAGGGAAATTAAAATCAAAAGACTCAGCCACCCCAAAGGTTGGGACGGCTCTGTTTACAAGAACCTGGTTTACGGTACAAGTTCAATATCGCAGAAAGTGAAAAATAGATAAAGATGTTGTGGTACTTACATACAATGCAGTATTATTCAGCAATGAAATCTATGTCATCAGGCCCGTAGCAGCATAATGAGTGGATTCAGCTATGATGATTCTAACTGAAATAACTCACACAGAAAAAGAAACATCATAAGATATCACTAATACACGGAATGTAAACTTGGCTACACAGGAACTGAATTACAAAACAGAACAGGGTCTCAAATTTAGAAAACCAACTTATGCTTGCTTAAGGGGAAAGGTGAGTTGGGGTGCTGCATAAAACCAGAGATTGAAATGAGCACAGATAAAGTTCCTTAAGCCAAATATGGAATAGACAAGAGCTACTCCTTGCTCAACGAAATGGATTCAACACCCCATATTAAACACCTAAGAATATACCTGACTAGGAAGTATCTTAAAACCTATGGATTGCTATGTCTCCGAAAGAGAATCAAGCGTGTGTGCAGGGGCATAAACGCAGCAGTGATAGGATTGGAGAGGTTCGGTGAGCAAATGAAGACCCTTTGAAGTCATATTGCATGGTACCCATTCCACGGGTCTCAACTCTCCAGGTTTAAGGTATTCTTCCTTCAGCTAAAACATGCATGTGGAACCCAGAGTATGATCAACCGTGTGATCGGGAGACGTGTTCCAATATGTGTCAGTTTTCGTCCCCTGGTACTCGGGTGCAACATTCCAGACGCTTTACTAACACTCTCCCGACTTGGAGAGTCAGTGCCTTTAACCTCCTGTTTGGCCCAGTTTGCAATTTCTGCGGAAGATGAACAGGAATACGGAGAACCAATGACAGACTAGATGGAGGTGTCTGCATGGGCAAATTTAACTCTCATTTCGCACCAAAAAGAGGAATTAACCAAAGGCTCAGCATGCCGTGCCGGAACCAGATTAGGGCCTGAAGCAATCCTGCGGTGTTGGGGCCAGCTCACGAGAAAGCGAGTTGAAGAAAGGAGCTCAGGGGCACTGTAATTCACAAACCTGCAGAGGTATAAATGACAGCTATCGTCCAAAAATATACTGAAGTAAGGCTGCCAAGAGGACTTGAAAGAGGGGCAGAATTGCAGGAAACCGATTTCAGGAGGTAGACTGGAATTGCATTTAAAGCATAGGAAAAGAGGCAGAACGTCCACAATGATGCACTTGGCCAAAAAGGGCGTATGCGTTTTTTCCTGAATATATTCAGGAAAAAACGCATACGCCCTTTTTGGCCAACCAAGCAAGCTTGCAAAGGAAGTCTGCACTACCATGAACTCTCACTTCCCCCCGGTCAAAAGGGCCATCTGAAAATGGTGTAAAATCCAGAAAGGCAGGACAGGCCATGGAGAACTGGGAGCCTTGTTATGCTGATGGGCGGGATGTAAATTGCCAACAGCCACTCGGGAGAAGTGTATGGTGTTTCCTGAAACATCTAAAAAACAAAGCAACAGAGCCTAGGGCACTTCCACATATGGTCCTATAGCTTAGGGAAATTAAAATCAAAAAGACACAGCCACCCCAAAGGATGGGATGGCTCTGTTTACAAGAACCTAGTTTACGGTACAAGTTCAATATCGCAGAAAGTGAAAAATGGATAAAGAAGTTGTGGTACTTACGTACAATGCAATATAACACAGCAATGAAATCTATGTCATCAGGCCCGTAGCAGCATAATGAGTGGATTCAGGTATGATGATTCTAACTGAAATAACTCACACAGAAAAAGAAACATCATAAGATATCACTAATACACGGAATGTAAACTTGGCTACACAGGAACTGAATTACAAAACAGAACAGGGTCTCAAATTGAGAAACCCAACTTATGCTTGCTTAAGGGGAAAGGTGAGTTGGGGTGCTGCATAAAACCAGAGATTGAAATGAGCACAGATAAAGTTCCTTAAGCCAAATATGGAATAGACAAGAGCTACTCCTTGCTCAACGAAATGGATTCAACACCCCATATTAAACACCTAAGAATATACCTGACTAGGAAGTATCTTAAAACCTATGGATTGCTATGTCTCCGAAAGAGAATCAAGCGTGTGTGCAGGGGCATAAACGCAGCAGTGATAGGATTGGAGAGGTTCGGTGAGCAAATGAAGACCCTTTGAAGTCATATTGCATGGTACCCATTCCACGGGTCTCAACTCTCCAGGTTTAAGGTATTCTTCCTTCAGCTAAAACATGCATGTGGAACCCAGAGTATGATCAACCGTGTGATCGGGAGACGTGTTCCAATATGTGTCAGTTTTCGTCCCCTGGTACTCGGGTGCAACATTCCAGACGCTTTACTAACACTCTCCCGACTTGGAGAGTCAGTGCCTTTAACCTCCTGTTTGGCCCAGTTTGCAATTTCTGCGGAAGATGAACAGGAATACGGAGAACCAATGACAGACTAGATGGAGGTGTCTGCATGGGCAAATTTAACTCTCATTTCGCACCAAAAAGAGGAATTAACCAAAGGCTCAGCATGCCGTGCCGGAACCAGATTAGGGCCTGAAGCAATCCTGCGGTGTTGGGGCCAGCTCACGAGAAAGCGAGTTGAAGAAAGGAGCTCAGGGGCACTGTAATTCACAAACCTGCAGAGGTATAAATGACAGCTATCGTCCAAAAATATACTGAAGTAAGGCTGCCAAGAGGACTTGAAAGAGGGGCAGAATTGCAGGAAACCGATTTCAGGAGGTAGACTGGAATTGCATTTAAAGCATAGGAAAAGAGGCAGAACGTCCACAATGATGCACTTGGCCAAAAAGGGCGTATGCGTTTTTTCCTGAATATATTCAGGAAAAAACGCATACGCCCTTTTTGGCCAACCAAGCAAGCTTGCAAAGGAAGTCTGCACTACCATGAACTCTCACTTCCCCCCGGTCAAAAGGGCCATCTGAAAATGGTGTAAAATCCAGAAAGGCAGGACAGGCCATGGAGAACTGGGAGCCTTGTTATGCTGATGGGCGGGATGTAAATTGCCAACAGCCACTCGGGAGAAGTGTATGGTGTTTCCTGAAACATCTAAAAAACAAAGCAACAGAGCCTAGGGCACTTCCACATATGGTCCTATAGCTTAGGGAAATTAAAATCAAAAAGACACAGCCACCCCAAAGGATGGGATGGCTCTGTTTACAAGAACCTAGTTTACGGTACAAGTTCAATATCGCAGAAAGTGAAAAATGGATAAAGAAGTTGTGGTACTTACGTACAATGCAATATAACACAGCAATGAAATCTATGTCATCAGGCCCGTAGCAGCATAATGAGTGGATTCAGGTATGATGATTCTAACTGAAATAACTCACACAGAAAAAGAAACATCATAAGATATCACTAATACACGGAATGTAAACTTGGCTACACAGGAACTGAATTACAAAACAGAACAGGGTCTCAAATTGAGAAACCCAACTTATGCTTGCTTAAGGGGAAAGGTGAGTTGGGGTGCTGCATAAAACCAGAGATTGAAATGAGAACAGATAAAGTTCCTTAAGCCAAATATGGAATACAGAAGAGCTACTCCTTGCTCAACGAAATGGACTCAACACCCCATATTAAACACCTAAGAATATACCTGACTAGTAAGAATCTTAAAACCTATGGATTGCTATGTCTCCGAAAGAGAATCAAGCATGTGTGCAGGGGCATAAACGCAGCGGTGATAGGACTGGAGAGGTTCGGTGAGCAAATGGAGACCCTTTGAAGTCATATTGCATGGTACCCATTCCACGGGTCTCAACTCTCCAGGTTGAAGGTATTCTTCCTTCAGCTAAAACATGCATGTGGAACCCAGAGTATGATCAACCGTGTGATCGGGAGACGTGTTCCAATATGTGTCAGTTTTCGTCCCCTGGTACTCGGGTGCAACATTCCAGACGCTTTACTAACACTCTCCTGACTTGGAGAGTCAGTGCCTTTAACCTCCTGTTTGGCCCAGTTTGCAATTTCTGCGGAAGATGAACAGGAATAGGGAGAACCAATGACAGACTAGATGGAGGTGTCTGGATGGGCAAATTTAACTCTCATTTCCCACCAGGAAGAGGAATTAACCAAAGGCTCAGCGGGCCGTGCCGGAACCAGATTAGGGCCTGAAGCAATCCTGCGGTGTTGGGGCCAGCTCACGAGAAAGCGAGTTGAAGAAAGGAGCTCAGGGGCACTGTAATTCACAAACCTGCAGAGGTATAAATGACAGCTATCGTCCAAAAATATACTGAAGTAAGGCTGCCAAGAGGACTTGAAAGCGGGGCAGAATTGCAGGAAACCGATTTCAGGAGGTAGACTGGAATTGCATTTAAAGCATAGGAAAAGAGGCAGAACGTCCACAATGATGCACTTGGCCAAAAAGGGCGTATGCGTTTTTTCCTGAATATATTCAGGAAAAAACGCATACGCCCTTTTTGGCCAACCAAGCAAGCTTGCAAAGGAAGTCTGCACTACCATGAACTCTCACTTCCCCCCGGTCAAAAGGGCCATCTGAAAATGGTGTAAAATCCAGAAAGGCAGGACAGGCCATGGAGAACTGGGAGCCTTGTTATGCTGATGGGCGGGATGTAAATTGCCAACAGCCACTCGGGAGAAGTGTATGGTGTTTCCTGAAACATCTAAAAAACAAAGCAACAGAGCCTAGGGCACTTCCACATATGGTCCTATAGCTTAGGGAAATTAAAATCAAAAAGACACAGCCACCCCAAAGGATGGGATGGCTCTGTTTACAAGAACCTAGTTTACGGTACAAGTTCAATATCGCAGAAAGTGAAAAATGGATAAAGAAGTTGTGGTACTTATGTACAATGCAATATAACACAGCAATGAAATCTATGTCATCAGGCCCGTAGCAGCATAATGAGTGGATTCAGGTATGATGATTCTAACTGAAATAACTCACACAGAAAAAGAAACATCATAAGATATCACTAATACACGGAATGTAAACTTGGCTACACAGGAACTGAATTACAAAGCAGAACAGGGTCTCAAATTGAGAAACCCAACTTATGCTTGCTTAAGGGGAAAGGTGAGTTGGGGTGCTGCATAAAAGCAGAGATTGAAATGAGCACAGATAAAGTTCCTTAAGCCAAATATGGAATAGACAAGAGCTACTCCTTGCTCAACGAAATGGACTCAACACCCCATATTAAACACCTAAGAACATACCTGACTAGTAAGAATCTTAAAACCTATGGATTGCTATGTCTCTGAAAGAGAATCAAGCATGTGTGCAGGGGCATAATCGCAGCAGTGATAGGATTGGAGAGGTTCGGTAAGCAAATGAAGACCCTTTGAAGTCATATTGCATGGTACCCATTCCACGGGTCTCAACTCTCCTGGTTGAAGGTATTCTTCCTTCAGCTAAAACATGCATGTGGAACCCAGAGTATGATCAACCGTGTGATCGGGAGACGTGTTCCAATATGTCTTAGTTTTCGTCCCCTGGTACTCGGGTGCAACATTCCAGACGCTTTACTAACACTCTCCCGACTTGGAGAGTCAGTGCCTTTAACCTCCTGTTTGGCTCAGTTTGCAATTTCTGCCGAAGAAGAACAGGAATAGGGAGAACCAATGACAGGCTAGATGGAGGTGTCTGGATGGGCAAATTTAACTCTCATTTCGCACCAGGAAGAGGAATTAACCAAAGGCTCAGCGTGCCGTGCCGGAACCAGATTAGGGCCTGAAGCAATCCTGCGGTGTTGCGGCCAGCTCACGAGAAAGCGAGTTGAAGAAAGGAGCTCAGGGGCACTGTAATTCACAAACCTGCAGAGTTATAAATGACAGCTATCGTCCAAAAATATACTGAAGTAAGGCTGCCAAGAGGACTTGAAAGCGGGGCAGAATTGCAGGAAACCGATTTCAGGAGGTAGACTGGAATTGCATTTAAAGCATAGGAAAAGAGGCAGAACGTCCACAATGATGCACTTGGCCAAAAAGGGCGTATGCGTTTTTTCCTGAATATATTCAGGAAAAAACGCATACGCCCTTTTTGGCCAACCAAGCAAGCTTGCAAAGGAAATCTGCACTACAATGAAGTCTCACTTCCCCCCGGTCAAAAGGGCCATCTGAAAAAAGTGTAAAATCCAGAAAGGCAGGACAGGCCATGGAGAACTGGGAGCCTTGTTATGCTGATGGGCGGGATGTAAATTGCCAACAGCCACTCGGGAGAAGTGTATGGTGTTTCCTGAAACATCTAAAAAACAAAGCAACAGAGCCTAGGGCACTTCCACTTATGGTCCTATAGCTTAGGGAAATTAAAATCAAAAAGACACAGCCACCCCAAAGGTTGGGACGGCTCTGTTTACAAGAACCTGGTTTACGGTACAAGTTCAATATCGCAGAAAGTGAAAAGTGGATAAAGAAGTTGTGGTACTTACGTACAGTGCAATAACACTCAGCAAGGAAATCTATGTCATCAGGCCCGTAGCACCATAATGAGTGGATTCAGGTATGATGATTCTAACTGAAATAAGTCACACAGAAAAAGAAACATCATAAGATATCACTAATACACGGAATGTAAACTTGGCTACACAGGAAGTGAATTACAAAACAGAACAGGGTCTCAAATTTAGAAAACCAACTTATGCTTGCTTAAGGGGAAAGGTGAGTTGGGGTGCTGCATAAAACCAGAGATTGAAATGAGCACAGATAAAGTTCCTTAAGCCAAATATGGAATAGACAAGAGCTACTCCTTGCTCAACGAAATGGACTCAACACCCCATATTAAACGCCTAAGAATGTACCTGACTAGGAAGTATCTTAAAACCTATGGATTGCTATGTCTCCGAAAGAGAATCAAGCGTGTGTACAGGGGCATAAACGCAGCAGTGATAGGACTGGAGAGGTTCGGTGAGCAAATGAAGACCCTTTGAAGTCATATTGCATGGTACCCATTCCACGGGTCTCAACTCTCCAGGTTTAAGGTATTCTTCCTTCAGCTAAAACATGCATGTGGAACCCAGAGTATGATCAACCGTGTGATCGGGAGACGTGTTCCAATATGTGTCAGTTTTCGTCCCGTGGTACTCGGGTGCAACATTCCAGATGCTTTACTAACACTCTCCCGACTTGGAGAGTCAGTGCCTTTAACCTCCTCTTTGGCCCAGTTTGCAATTTCTGCGGAAGATGAACAGGAATAGGGAGAACCAAGGACAGACTAGCTGGAGGTGTCTGGACGGGCAAATTTAACTCTCATTTCCCACCAGGAAGAGGAATTAACCAAAGGCTCAGCGTGCCGTGCCGGAACCAGATTAGGGCCTGAGGCAATCTTGCGGTGTTGCGGCCAGCTCACGAGAAAGCGAGTTGAAGAAAGGAGCTCAGGGGCACTGTAATTCACAAACCTGCAGAGTTATAAATGACAGCTATCGTCCAAAAATATACTGAAGTAAGGCTGCCAAGAGGACTTGAAAGCGGGGCAGAATTGCAGGAAACCGATTTCAGGAGGTAGACTGGAATTGCATTGAAAGCATAGGAAAAGAGGCAGAACGTCCACAATGATGCACTTGGCGAAAAAGGGCGTATGTGTTTTTTCCTGAATATATTCAGGAAAAAACGCATACGCACTTTTTGGCCAACCAAGCAAGCTTGCAAAGGAAATCTGCACTACCATGAACTTTCACTTCCCCCCGGTCAAAAGGGCCATCTGAAAAAGGTGTAAAATCCAGAAAGGCAGGACAGGCCATGGAGAACTGGCAGCCTTGTTATGCTCATGGGCGGGATGTAAATTGCCAACAGCCACTCGGGAGAAGTGTATGCTGTTTCCTGAAACATCTAAAAAACAAAGCAACAGAGCCTAGGGCACTTCCACTTATGGTCCTATAGCTTAGGGAAATTAAAATCAAAAAGACACAGCCACCCCAAAGGTTGGGACGGCTCTGTTTACAAGAACCTGGTTTACGGTACAAGTTCAATATCGCAGAAAGTGAAAAGTGGATAAAGAAGTTGTGGTACTTACGTACAGTGCAATAACACTCAGCAAGGAAATCTATGTCATCAGGCCCGTAGCACCATAATGAGTGGATTCAGGTATGATGATTCTAACTGAAATAAGTCACACAGAAAAAGAAACATCATAAGATATCACTAATACACGGAATGTAAACTTGGCTACACAGGAAGTGAATTACAAAACAGAACAGGGTCTCAAATTTAGAAAACCAACTTATGCTTGCTTAAGGGGAAAGGTGAGTTGGGGTGCTGCATAAAACCAGAGATTGAAATGAGCACAGATAAAGTTCCTTAAGCCAAATATGGAATAGACAAGAGCTACTCCTTGCTCAACGAAATGGACTCAACACCCCATATTAAACGCCTAAGAATGTACCTGACTAGGAAGTATCTTAAAACCTATGGATTGCTATGTCTCCGAAAGAGAATCAAGCGTGTGTACAGGGGCATAAACGCAGCAGTGATAGGACTGGAGAGGTTCGGTGAGCAAATGAAGACCCTTTGAAGTCATATTGCATGGTACCCATTCCACGGGTCTCAACTCTCCAGGTTTAAGGTATTCTTCCTTCAGCTAAAACATGCATGTGGAACCCAGAGTATGATCAACCGTGTGATCGGGAGACGTGTTCCAATATGTGTCAGTTTTCGTCCCGTGGTACTCGGGTGCAACATTCCAGATGCTTTACTAACACTCTCCCGACTTGGAGAGTCAGTGCCTTTAACCTCCTGTTTGGCCCAGTTTGCAATTTCTGCGGAAGATGAACAGGAATAGGGAGAACCAAGGACAGACTAGCTGGAGGTGTCTGGACGGGCAAATTTAACTCTCATTTCCCACCAGGAAGAGGAATTAACCAAAGGCTCAGCGTGCCGTGCCGGAACCAGATTAGGGCCTGAGGCAATCTTGCGGTGTTGCGGCCAGCTCACGAGAAAGCGAGTTGAAGAAAGGAGCTCAGGGGCACTGTAATTCACAAACCTGCAGAGTTATAAATGACAGCTATCGTCCAAAAATATACTGAAGTAAGGCTGCCAAGAGGACTTGAAAGCGGGGCAGAATTGCAGGAAACCGATTTCAGGAGGTAGACTGGAATTGCATTGAAAGCATAGGAAAAGAGGCAGAACGTCCACAATGATGCACTTGGCGAAAAAGGGCGTATGTGTTTTTTCCTGAATATATTCAGGAAAAAACGCATACGCACTTTTTGGCCAACCAAGCAAGCTTGCAAAGGAAATCTGCACTACCATGAACTTTCACTTCCCCCCGGTCAAAAGGGCCATCTGAAAAAGGTGTAAAATCCAGAAAGGCAGGACAGGCCATGGAGAACTGGGAGCCTTGTTATGCTCATGGGCGGGATGTAAATTGCCAACAGCCACTCGGGAGAAGTGTATGCTGTTTCCTGAAACATCTAAAAAACAAAGCAACAGAGCCTAGGGCACTTCCACTTATGGTCCTATAGCTTAGGGAAATTAAAATCAAAAAGACACAGCCACCCCAAAGGTTGGGACGGCTCTGTTTACAAGAACCTGGTTTACGGTACAAGTTCAATATCGCAGAAAGTGAAAAATGGATAAAGAAGTTGTGGTACTTACATACAATGCAGTATTATTCAGCAATGAAATTTATGTCATCAGGCCCGTAGGAGCATAATGAGTGGATTCAGGTATGATGATTCTAACTGAAATAAGTCACACAGAAAAAGAAACATCATAAGATATCACTAATACACGGAATGTAAACTTGGCTACACAGGAACTGAATTACAAAACAGAACAGGGTCTCAAATTTAGAAAACCAACTTATGCTTGCTTAAGGGGAAAGGTGAGTTGGGGTGCTGCATAAAACCAGAGATTGAAATGAGCACAGATAAAGTTCCTTAAGCCAAATATGGAATAGACAAGAGCTACTCCTTGCTCAACGAAATGGATTCAACACCCCATATTAAACGCCTAAAAATATACCTGACTAGGAAGTATCTTAAAACCTACGGATTGCTATGTCTCCGAAAGAGAATCAAGCGTGTGTACAGGGGCATAAACGCAGCAGTGATAGGACTGTAGAGGTTCGGTGAGCAAATGAAGACCCTTTGAAGTCATATTGCATGGTACCCATTCCACGGGTCTCAACTCTCCAGGTTTAAGGTATTCTTCCTTCAGCTAAAACATGTATGTGGAACCCAGAGTATGATCAACCATGTGATCGGGAGACGTGTTCCAATATGTGTCAGATTTCGTCCCCTGGTAGTCAGGTGCAACATTCCAGACGCTTTACTAACACTCTCCCGACTTGGAGAGTCAGTGCCTTTAACCTCCTGTTTGGCCCAGTTTGCAATTTCTGCGGAAGATGAACAGGAATAGGGAGAACCAATGACAGACTAGCTGGAGGTGTCTGGACGGGCAAATTTAACTCTCATTTCCCACCAGGAAGAGGAATTAACCAAAGGCTCAGCGGGCCGTGCCGGAACCAGATTAGGGCCTGAAGCCATCCTGCGGTGTTGTGGCCAGCTCACAAGAAAGCGACTTGAAGAAAGGAGCTCAGGGGCACTGTAATTCACAAACCTGCAGAGTTATAAATGACAGCTATCGTCCAAAAATATACTGAAGTAAGGCTGCCAAGAGGACTTGAAAGCGGGGCAGAATTGCAGGAAACCGATTTCAGGAGGTAGACTGGAATTGCATTGAAAGCATAGGAAAAGAGGCAGAACGTCCACAATGATGCACTTGGCCAAAAAGGGCGTATGCGTTTTTTCCTGAATATATTCAGGAAAAAACGCATACGCCCTTTTTGGCCAACCAAGCAAGCTTGCAAAGGAAATCTGCACTACAATGAAGTCTCACTTCCCCCCGGTAAAAAGGGCCATCTGAAAAAAGTGTAAAATCCAGAAAGGCAGGACAGGCCATGGAGAACTGGGAGCCTTGTTATGCTGATGGGCGGGATGTAAATTGCCAACAGCCACTCGGGAGAAGTGTATGGTGTTTCCTGAAACATCTAAAAAACAAAGCAACAGAGCCTAGGGCACTTCCACTTATGGTCCTATAGCTTAGGAAATTAAAATCAAAAAGACACAGCCACCCCAAAGGTTGGGACGGCTCTGTTTACAAGAACCTGGTTTACGGTACAAGTTCAATATCGCAGAAAGTGAAAAATGGATAAAGAAGTTGTGGTACTTACGTACAATGCAGTATCACTCAGCAATGAAATCTATGTCATCAGGCCCGTAGCAGCATAATGAGTGGATTCAGGTATGATGATTCTAACTGAAATAAGTCACACAGGAAAAGAAACATCATAAGATATCACTAATACACGGAATGTAACCTTGGCTACACAGGAACTGAATTACAAAACAGAACAGGGTCTCAAATTTAGAAACCCAACTTATGCTTGCTTAAGGGGAAAGGTGAGTTGGGGTGCTGCATAAAACCAGAGATTGAAATGAGCACAGATAAAGTTCCTTAAGCCAAATATGGATTAGACAAGAGCTACTCCTTGCTCAACGAAATGGACTCAACACCCCATATTAAATGCCTAAGAGTGTACCTGACTAGGAAGTATCTTAAAACCTATGGATTGCTATGTCTCCGAAAGAGAATCAAGCGTGTGTACAGGGGCATAAACGCAGCAGTGATAGGACTGGAGAGGTTCGGTGAGCAAATGAAGACCCTTTGAAGTCATATTGCATGGTACCCATTCCACGGGTCTCAACTCTCCAGGTTTAAGGTATTCTTCCTTCAGCTAAAACATGTATGTGGAACCCAGAGTATGATCAACCGTGTGATCGGGAGACGTGTTCCAATATGTGTCAGATTTCGTCCCCTGGTAGTCAGGTGCAACATTCCAGACGCTTTACTAACACTCTCCCGACTTGGAGAGTCAGTGCCTTTAACCTCCTGTTTGGCCCAGTTTGCAATTTCTGCGGAAGATGAACAGGAATAGGGAGAACCAATGAGAGACTAGCTGGAGGTGTCTGGACGGGCAAATTTAACTCTCATTTCCCACCAGGAAGAGGAATTAACCAAAGGCTCAGCGTGCCGTGCCGGAACCAGATTAGGGCCTGAAGCCATCCTGCGGTGTTGTGGCCAGCTCACAAGAAAGCGACTTGAAGAAAGGAGCTCAGGGGCACTGTAATTCACAAACCTGCAGAGTTATAAATGACAGCTATCGTCCAAAAATATACTGAAGTAATGCTGCCAACAGGACTTGAAAGCGGGGCAGAATTGCAGGAAACCGATTTCAGGAGGTAGACTGGAATTACATTGAAAGCATAGGAAAAGAGGCAGAATGTCCACAATGATGCACTTGGCCAAAAAGGGCGTATGCGTTTTTTCCTGAATATATTCAGGAAAAAACGCATACGCCCTTTTTGGCCAACCAAGCAAGCTTGCAAAGGAAATCTGCACTACAGTGAAGTCTCACTTCCCCCCGGTCAAAAGGGCCATCTGAAAAAAGTGTAAACTCCAGAAAGGCAGGACAGGCCATGGAGAACTGGGAGCCTTGTTATGCTGATGGGCGGGATGTAAATTTCAACAGCCACTCTGGAGAAGTGTATGGTGTTTCCTGAAACATCTAAAAAACAAAGCAACAGAGCCTAGGGCACTTCCACTTATGGTCCTATAGCTTAGGGAAATTAAAATCAAAAGACACAGCCACCCCAAATGTTGGGACGGCTCTGTTTACAAGAACCTGGTTTACGGTACAAGTTCAATATCGCAGAAAGTGAAAAATGGATAAAGAATTTCTGGTACTTACGTACAATGCAATATCACTCAGCAATGAAATCTATGTCATCAGGCCCGTAGCAGCATAATGAGTGGATTCAGGTATGATGATTCTAACTGAAATAAGTCACACAGAAAAAGAAACATCATAAGATATCACTAATACACGGAATGTAACCTTGGCTACATAGGAACTGAATTACAAAACAGAACAGGGTCTCAAATTTAGAAAACCAACTTATGCTTGCTTAAGGGGAAAGGTGAGTTGGGGTGCTGCATAAAACCAGAGATTGAAATGAGCACAGATAAAGTTCCTTAAGCCAAATATGGAATAGACAAGAGCTACTCCTTGCTCAACGAAATGGACTCAACACCCCATATTAAATGCCTAAGAGTGTACCTGACTAGGAAGTATCTTAAAACCTATGGATTGCTATGTCTCCGAAAGAGAATCAAGCGTGTGTACAGGGGCATAAACGCAGCAGTGATAGGACTGGAGAGGTTCGGTGAGCAAATGAAGACCCTTTGAAGTCATATTGCATGGTACCCATTCCACGGGTCTCAACTCTCCAGGTTGAAGGTATTCTTCCTTCAGCTAAAACATGTATGTGGAACCCAGATTATGATCAACCGTGTGATCGGGAGACGTGTTCCAATATGTGTCAGTTTTCGTCCCCTGGTACTCGGGTGCAACATTCCAGACGCTTTACTAACACTCTCCCGACTTGGAGAGTCAGTGCCTTTAACCTCCTGTTTGGCCCAGTTTGCAATTTCTGCGGAAGATGAACAGGAATAGGGAGAACCAATGAGAGACTAGCTGGAGGTGTCTGGACGGGCAAATTTAACTCTCATTTCCCACCAGGAAGAGGAATTAACCAAAGGCTCAGCGGGCCGTGCCGGAACCAGATTAGGGCCTGAAGCCATCCTGCGGTGTTGCGGCCAGCTCACAAGAAAGCGACTTGAAGAAAGGAGCTCGGGGCACTGTAATTCACAAACCTGCAGAGTTATAAATGACAGCTATCGTCCAAAAATATACTGAAGTAAGGCTGCCAAGAGGACTTGAAAGCGGGGCAGAATTGCAGGAAACCGATTTCAGGAGGTAGACTGGAATTGCATTTAAAGCATAGGAAAAGAGGCAGAACGTCCACAATGATGCACTTGGCCAAAAAGGGCGTATGCCTTTTTTCCTGAATATATTCAGGAAAAAACGCATACGCCCTTTTTGGCCAACCAAGCAAGCTTGCAAAGGAAATCTGCACTACATTGAAGTCTCACTTCCCCCCGGTCAAAAGGGCCATCTGAAAAAAGTGTAAAATCCAGAAAGGCAGGACAGGCCATGGAGAACTGGGAGCCTTGTTATGCTGATGGGCGGGATGTAAATTGCCAACAGCCACTCGGGAGAAGTGTATGGTGTTTCCTGAAACATCTAAAAATCAAAGCAACAGAGCCTAGGGCACTTCCACTTATGGTCCTATAGCTTAGGGAAATTAAAATAAAAAAGACACAGCCACCCCAAATGTTGGGACGGCTCTGTTTACAAGAACCTGGTTTACGCTACAAGTTCAATATCGCAGAAAGTGAAAAATGGATAAAGAAGTTGTGGTACTTACGTACAATGCAGTATCACTCAGCAATGAAATCTATGTCATCAGGCCCGTAGCAGCATAATGAGTGGATTCAGGTATGATGATTCTAACTGAAATAAGTCACACAGGAAAAGAAACATCATAAGATATCACTAATACACGGAATGTAAACTTGGCTACACAGGAACTGAATTCCAAAACAGAAGAGGGTCTCAAATTTAGAAACCCAACTTATGCTTGCTTAAGGGGAAAGGTGAGTTGGGGTGCTGCATAAAACCAGAGATTGAAATGAGCACAGATAAAGTTCCTTAAGCCAAATATGGATTAGACAAGAGCTACTCCTTGCTCAACGAAATGGACTCAACACCCCATATTAAATGCCTAAGAGTGTACCTGACTAGGAAGTATCTTAAAACCTATGGATTGCTATGTCTCCGAAAAAGAATCAAGCGTGGGTTCAGGGGCATAAACGCAGCAGTGATAGGATTGGAGAAGTTCGGTGAGCAAATGAAGACCCTTTGAAGTCATATTGCATGGTACCCATTCCACGGGTCTCAACTCTCCAGGTTTAAGGTATTCTTCCTTCAGCTAAAACATGCATTTGGAAGCCAGAGTATGATCAACCGTGTGATCGGGAGACGTGTTCCAATATGTGTCAGTTTTCGTCCCCTGGTACTCGGGTGCAACATTCCAGACGCTTTACTAACACTCTCCCGACTTGGAGAGTCAGTGCCTTTAACCTCCTGTTTGGCCCAGTTTGCAATTTCTGCGGAAGATGAACAGGAATAGGGAGAACCAATGACAGACTAGCTGGAGGTGTCTGGACGGGCAAATTTAACTCTCATTTCCCACCAGGAAGAGGAATTAACCAAAGGCTCAGCGGGCCGTGCCGGAACCAGATTAGGGCCTGAAGCCATCCTGCGGTGTTGCGGCCAGCTCACGAGAAAGCGACTTGAAGAAAGGAGCTCGGGGCACTGTAATTCACAAACCTGCAGAGTTATAAATGACAGCTATCGTCCAAAAATATACTGAAGTAAGGCTGCCAAGAGGACTTGAAAGCGGGGCAGAATTGCAGGAAACCGATTTCAGGAGGTAGACTGGAATTGCATTTAAAGCATAGGAAAAGAGGCAGAACGTCCACAATGATGCACTTGGCCAAAAAGGGCGTATGCCTTTTTTCCTGAATATATTCAGGAAAAAACGCATACGCCCTTTTTGGCCAACCAAGCAAGCTTGCAAAGGAAATCTGCACTACATTGAAGTCTCACTTCCCCCCGGTCAAAAGGGCCATCTGAAAAAAGTGTAAAATCCAGAAAGGCAGGACAGGCCATGGAGAACTGGGAGCCTTGTTATGCTGATGGGCGGGATGTAAATTGCCAACAGCCACTCGGGAGAAGTGTATGGTGTTTCCTGAAACATCTAAAAATCAAAGCAACAGAGCCTAGGGCACTTCCACTTATGGTCCTATAGCTTAGGGAAATTAAAATCAAAAAGACACAGCCACCCCAAAGGTTGGGACGGCTCTGTTTACAAGAACCTGGTTTACGGTACAAGTTCAATATCGCAGAAAGTGAAAAATGGATAAAGAAGTTGTGGTACTTACGTACAATGCAGTATCACTCAGCAATGAAATCTATGTCATCAGGCCCGTAGCAGCATAATGAGTGGATTCAGGTATGATGATTCTAACTGAAATAAGTCACACAGAAAAAGAAACATCATAAGATATCACTAATACACGGAATGTAACCTTGGCTACACAGGAACTGAATTCCAAAACAGAAGAGGGTCTCAAATTTAGAAACCCAACTTATGCTTGCTTAAGGGGAAAGGTGAGTTGGGGTGCTGCATAAAACCAGAGATTGAAATGAGCACAGATAAAGTTCCTTAAGCCAAATATGGATTAGACAAGAGCTACTCCTTGCTCAACGAAATGGACTCAACACCCCATATTAAATGCCTAAGAGTGTACCTGACTAGGAAGTATCTTAAAACCTATGGATTGCTATGTCTCCGAAAAAGAATCAAGCGTGGGTTCAGGGGCATAAACGCAGCAGTGATAGGATTGGAGAAGTTCGGTGAGCAAATGAAGACCCTTTGAAGTCATATTGCATGGTACCCATTCCACGGGTCTCAACTCTCCAGGTTTAAGGTATTCTTCCTTCAGCTAAAACATGCATTTGGAAGCCAGAGTATGATCAACCGTGTGATCGGGAGACGTGTTCCAATATGTGTCAGTTTTCGTCCCCTGGTACTCGGGTGCAACATTCCAGACGCTTTACTAACACTCTCCCGACTTGGAGAGTCAGTGCCTTTAACCTCCTGTTTGGCCCAGTTTGCAATTTCTGCGGAAGATGAACAGGAATAGGGAGAACCAATGACAGACTAGCTGGAGGTGTCTGGACGGGCAAATTTAACTCTCATTTCCCACCAGGAAGAGGAATTAACCAAAGGCTCAGCGGGCCGTGCCGGAACCAGATTAGGGCCTGAAGCCATCCTGCGGTGTTGCGGCCAGCTCACGAGAAAGCGACTTGAAGAAAGGAGCTCGGGGCACTGTAATTCACAAACCTGCAGAGTTATAAATGACAGCTATCGTCCAAAAATATACTGAAGTAAGGCTGCCAAGAGGACTTGAAAGCGGGGCAGAATTGCAGGAAACCGATTTCAGGAGGTAGACTGGAATTGCATTTAAAGCATAGGAAAAGAGGCAGAACGTCCACAATGATGCACTTGGCCAAAAAGGGCGTATGCCTTTTTTCCTGAATATATTCAGGAAAAAACGCATACGCCCTTTTTGGCCAACCAAGCAAGCTTGCAAAGGAAATCTGCACTACATTGAAGTCTCACTTCCCCCCGGTCAAAAGGGCCATCTGAAAAAAGTGTAAAATCCAGAAAGGCAGGACAGGCCATGGAGAACTGGGAGCCTTGTTATGCTGATGGGCGGGATGTAAATTGCCAAAAGCCACTCGGGAGAAGTGTATGGTGTTTCCTGAAACATCTAAAAATCAAAGCAACAGAGCCTAGGGCACTTCCACTTATGGTCCTATAGCTTAGGGAAATTAAAATCAAAAAGACACAGCCACCCCAAATGTTGGGACGGCTCTGTTTACAAGAACCTGGTTTACGGTACAAGTTCAATATCGCAGAAAGTGAAAAATGGATAAAGAAGTTGTGGTACTTACGTACAATGCAGTATCACTCAGCAATGAAATCTATGTCATCAGGCCCGTAGCAGCATAATGAGTGGATTCAGGTATGATGATTCTAACTGAAATAAGTCACACAGAAAAAGAAACATCATAAGATATCACTAATACACGGAATGTAAACTTGGCTACACAGGAACTGAATTCCAAAACAGAAGAGGGTCTCAAATTTAGAAACCCAACTTATGCTTGCTTAAGGGGAAAGGTGAGTTGGGGTGCTGCATAAAACCAGAGATTGAAATGAGCACAGATAAAGTTCCTTAAGCCAAATATGGATTAGACAAGAGCTACTCCTTGCTCAACGAAATGGACTCAACACCCCATATTAAATGCCTAAGAGTGTACCTGACTAGGAAGTATCTTAAAACCTATGGATTGCTATGTCTCCGAAAAAGAATCAAGCGTGGGTTCAGGGGCATAAACGCAGCAGTGATAGGATTGGAGAAGTTCGGTGAGCAAATGAAGACCCTTTGAAGTCATATTGCATGGTACCCATTCCACGGGTCTCAACTCTCCAGGATTAAGGTATTCTTCCTTCAGCTAAAACATGCATGTGGAACCCAGAGTATGATCAACCGTGTGATCGGGAGACGTGTTCCAATATGTGTCAGTTTTCGTCCCCTGGTACTCGGGTGCAACATTCCAGACGCCTTACTAACACTCTCCCGACTTGGAGAGTCAGTGCCTTTAACCTCCTGTTTGGCCCAGTTTGCAATTTCTGCGGAAGATGAACAGGAATAGGGAGAACCAATGACAGACTAGCTGGAGGTGTCTGGACGGGCAAATTTAACTCTCATTTCCCACCAGGAAGAGGAATTAACCAAAGGCTCAGCGTGCCGTGCCGGAACCAGATTAGGGCCTGAAGCAATCCTGCGGTGATGCGGCCAGCTCACGAGAAAGCGAGTTGAAGAAAGGAGCTCAGGGGCACTGTAATTCACAAACCTGCAGAGTTATAAATGACAGCTATCGTCCAAAAATATACTGAAGTAAGGCTGCCAAGAGGACTTGAAAGCGGGGCAGAATTGCAGGAAACCGATTTCAGGAGGTAGACTGGAATTGCATTGAAAGCATAGGAAAAGAGGCAGAACGTCCACAATGACGCACTTCGCCAAAAAGGGCGTATGCGTTTTTTCCTGAATATATTCAGGAAAAAACGCATACGCCCTTTTTGGCCAACCAAGCAAGCTTGCAAAGGAAATCTGCACTACAGTGAAGTCTCACTTCCCCCCGGTCAAAAGGGCCATCTGAAAAAAGTGTAAAATCCAGAAAGGCAGGACAGGCCATGGAGAACTGGGAGCCTTGTTATGCTGATGGGCGGGATGTAAATTGCCAACAGCCACTCGGGAGAAGTGTATGGTGTTTCCTGAAACATCTAAAAAACAAAGCAACAGAGCCTAGGGCACTTCCACATATGGTCCTATAGCTTAGGGAAATTAAAATCAAAAAGACACAGCCACCCCAAAGGATGGGATGGCTCTGTTTACAAGAACCTAGTTTACGGTACAAGTTCAATATCGCAGAAAGTGAAAAATGGATAAAGAAGTTGTGGTACTTACGTACAATGCAGTATCACTCAGCAATGAAATCTATGTCATCAGGCCCGTAGCAGCATAATGAGTGGATTCAGGTATGATGATTCTAACTGAAATAACTCACACAGAAAAAGAAACATCATAAGATATCACTAATACACGGAATGTAAACTTGGCTACACAGGAACTGAATTACAAAGCAGAACAGGGTCTCAAATTGAGAAACCCAACTTATGCTTGCTTAAGGGGAAAGGTGAGTTGGGGTGCTGCATAAAAGCAGAGATTGAAATGAGCACAGATAAAGTTCCTTAAGCCAAATATGGAATAGACAAGAGCTACTCCTTGCTCAACGAAATGGACTCAACACCCCATATTAAACACCTAAGAACATACCTGACTAGTAAGAATCTTAAAACCTATGGATTGCTATGTCTCTGAAAGAGAATCAAGCATGTGTGCAGGGGCATAATCGCAGCAGTGATAGGACTGGAGAGGTTCGGTAAGCAAATGAAGACCCTTTGAAGTCATATTGCATGGTACCCATTCCACGGGTCTCAACTCTCCTGGTTGAAGGTATTCTTCCTTCAGCTAAAACATGCATGTGGAACCCAGAGTATGATCAACCGTGTGATCGGGAGACGTGTTCCAATATGTCTTAGTTTTCGTCCCCTGGTACTCGGGTGCAACATTCCAGACGCTTTACTAACACTCTCCCGACTTGGAGAGTCAGTGCCTTTAACCTCCTGTTTGGCTCAGTTTGCAATTTCTGCCGAAGAAGAACAGGAATAGGGAGAACCAATGACAGGCTAGATGGAGGTGTCTGGATGGGCAAATTTAACTCTCATTTCGCACCAGGAAGAGGAATTAACCAAAGGCTCAGCGTGCCGTGCCGGAACCAGATTAGGGCCTGAAGCAATCCTGCGGTGTTGCGGCCAGCTCACGAGAAAGCGAGTTGAAGAAAGGAGCTCAGGGGCACTGTAATTCACAAACCTGCAGAGTTATAAATGACAGCTATCGTCCAAAAATATACTGAAGTAAGGCTGCCAAGAGGACTTGAAAGCGGGGCAGAATTGCAGGAAACCGATTTCAGGAGGTAGACTGGAATTGCATTTAAAGCATAGGAAAAGAGGCAGAACGTCCACAATGATGCACTTGGCCAAAAAGGGCGTATGCGTTTTTTCCTGAATATATTCAGGAAAAAACGCATACGCCCTTTTTGGCCAACCAAGCAAGCTTGCAAAGGAAATCTGCACTACAATGAAGTCTCACTTCCCCCCGGTCAAAAGGGCCATCTGAAAAAAGTGTAAAATCCAGAAAGGCAGGACAGGCCATGGAGAACTGGGAGCCTTGTTATGCTGATGGGCGGGATGTAAATTGCCAACAGCCACTCGGGAGAAGTGTATGGTGTTTCCTGAAACATCTAAAAAACAAAGCAACAGAGCCTAGGGCACTTCCACTTATGGTCCTATAGCTTAGGGAAATTAAAATCAAAAAGACACAGCCACCCCAAAGGTTGGGACGGCTCTGTTTACAAGAACCTGGTTTACGGTACAAGTTCAATATCGCAGAAAGTGAAAAGTGGATAAAGAAGTTGTGGTACTTACGTACAGTGCAATAACACTCAGCAAGGAAATCTATGTCATCAGGCCCGTAGCACCATAATGAGTGGATTCAGGTATGATGATTCTAACTGAAATAAGTCACACAGAAAAAGAAACATCATAAGATATCACTAATACACGGAATGTAAACTTGGCTACACAGGAAGTGAATTACAAAACAGAACAGGGTCTCAAATTTAGAAAACCAACTTATGCTTGCTTAAGGGGAAAGGTGAGTTGGGGTGCTGCATAAAACCAGAGATTGAAATGAGCACAGATAAAGTTCCTTAAGCCAAATATGGAATAGACAAGAGCTACTCCTTGCTCAACGAAATGGACTCAACACCCCATATTAAACGCCTAAGAATGTACCTGACTAGGAAGTATCTTAAAACCTATGGATTGCTATGTCTCCGAAAGAGAATCAAGCGTGTGTACAGGGGCATAAACGCAGCAGTGATAGGACTGGAGAGGTTCGGTGAGCAAATGAAGACCCTTTGAAGTCATATTGCATGGTACCCATTCCACGGGTCTCAACTCTCCAGGTTTAAGGTATTCTTCCTTCAGCTAAAACATGCATGTGGAACCCAGAGTATGATCAACCGTGTGATCGGGAGACGTGTTCCAATATGTGTCAGTTTTCGTCCCGTGGTACTCGGGTGCAACATTCCAGATGCTTTACTAACACTCTCCCGACTTGGAGAGTCAGTGCCTTTAACCTCCTCTTTGGCCCAGTTTGCAATTTCTGCGGAAGATGAACAGGAATAGGGAGAACCAAGGACAGACTAGCTGGAGGTGTCTGGACGGGCAAATTTAACTCTCATTTCCCACCAGGAAGAGGAATTAACCAAAGGCTCAGCGTGCCGTGCCGGAACCAGATTAGGGCCTGAGGCAATCTTGCGGTGTTGCGGCCAGCTCACGAGAAAGCGAGTTGAAGAAAGGAGCTCAGGGGCACTGTAATTCACAAACCTGCAGAGTTATAAATGACAGCTATCGTCCAAAAATATACTGAAGTAAGGCTGCCAAGAGGACTTGAAAGAGGGGCAGAATTGCAGGAAACCGATTTCAGGAGGTAGACTGGAATTGCATTGAAAGCATAGGAAAAGAGGCAGAACGTCCACAATGATGCACTTGGCGAAAAAGGGCGTATGTGTTTTTTCCTGAATATATTCAGGAAAAAACGCATACGCACTTTTTGGCCAACCAAGCAAGCTTGCAAAGGAAATCTGCACTACCATGAACTTTCACTTCCCCCCGGTCAAAAGGGCCATCTGAAAAAGGTGTAAAATCCAGAAAGGCAGGACAGGCCATGGAGAACTGGGAGCCTTCTTATGCTCATGGGCGGGATGTAAATTGCCAACAGCCACTCGGGAGAAGTGTATGCTGTTTCCTGAAACATCTAAAAAACAAAGCAACAGAGCCTAGGGCACTTCCACTTATGGTCCTATAGCTTAGGGAAATTAAAATCAAAAAGACACAGCCACCCCAAAGGTTGGGACGGCTCTGTTTACAAGAACCTGGTTTACGGTACAAGTTCAATATCGCAGAAAGTGAAAAATGGATAAAGAAGTTGTGGTACTTACATACAATGCAGTATTATTCAGCAATGAAATTTATGTCATCAGGCCCGTAGGAGCATAATGAGTGGATTCAGGTATGATGATTCTAACTGAAATAAGTCACACAGAAAAAGAAACATCATAAGATATCACTAATACACGGAATGTAAACTTGGCTACACAGGAACTGAATTACAAAACAGAACAGGGTCTCAAATTTAGAAAACCAACTTATGCTTGCTTAAGGGGAAAGGTGAGTTGGGGTGCTGCATAAAACCAGAGATTGAAATGAGCACAGATAAAGTTCCTTAAGCCAAATATGGAATAGACAAGAGCTACTCCTTGCTCAACGAAATGGATTCAACACCCCATATTAAACGCCTAAAAATATACCTGACTAGGAAGTATCTTAAAACCTACGGATTGCTATGTCTCCGAAAGAGAATCAAGCGTGTGTACAGGGGCATAAACGCAGCAGTGATAGGACTGTAGAGGTTCGGTGAGCAAATGAAGACCCTTTGAAGTCATATTGCATGGTACCCATTCCACGGGTCTCAACTCTCCAGGTTTAAGGTATTCTTCCTTCAGCTAAAACATGTATGTGGAACCCAGAGTATGATCAACCATGTGATCGGGAGACGTGTTCCAATATGTGTCAGATTTCGTCCCCTGGTAGTCAGGTGCAACATTCCAGACGCTTTACTAACACTCTCCCGACTTGGAGAGTCAGTGCCTTTAACCTCCTGTTTGGCCCAGTTTGCAATTTCTGCGGAAGATGAACAGGAATAGGGAGAACCAATGACAGACTAGCTGGAGGTGTCTGGACGGGCAAATTTAACTCTCATTTCCCACCAGGAAGAGGAATTAACCAAAGGCTCAGCGGGCCGTGCCGGAACCAGATTAGGGCCTGAAGCCATCCTGCGGTGTTGTGGCCAGCTCACAAGAAAGCGACTTGAAGAAAGGAGCTCAGGGGCACTGTAATTCACAAACCTGCAGAGTTATAAATGACAGCTATCGTCCAAAAATATACTGAAGTAAGGCTGCCAAGAGGACTTGAAAGCGGGGCAGAATTGCAGGAAACCGATTTCAGGAGGTAGACTGGAATTGCATTGAAAGCATAGGAAAAGAGGCAGAACGTCCACAATGATGCACTTGGCCAAAAAGGGCGTATGCGTTTTTTCCTGAATATATTCAGGAAAAAACGCATACGCCCTTTTTGGCCAACCAAGCAAGCTTGCAAAGGAAATCTGCACTACAATGAAGTCTCACTTCCCCCCGGTAAAAAGGGCCATCTGAAAAAAGTGTAAAATCCAGAAAGGCAGGACAGGCCATGGAGAACTGGGAGCCTTGTTATGCTGATGGGCGGGATGTAAATTGCCAACAGCCACTCGGGAGAAGTGTATGGTGTTTCCTGAAACATCTAAAAAACAAAGCAACAGAGCCTAGGGCACTTCCACTTATGGTCCTATAGCTTAGGAAATTAAAATCAAAAAGACACAGCCACCCCAAAGGTTGGGACGGCTCTGTTTACAAGAACCTGGTTTACGGTACAAGTTCAATATCGCAGAAAGTGAAAAATGGATAAAGAAGTTGTGGTACTTACGTACAATGCAGTATCACTCAGCAATGAAATCTATGTCATCAGGCCCGTAGCAGCATAATGAGTGGATTCAGGTATGATGATTCTAACTGAAATAAGTCACACAGGAAAAGAAACATCATAAGATATCACTAATACACGGAATGTAACCTTGGCTACACAGGAACTGAATTACAAAACAGAACAGGGTCTCAAATTTAGAAACCCAACTTATGCTTGCTTAAGGGGAAAGGTGAGTTGGGGTGCTGCATAAAACCAGAGATTGAAATGAGCACAGATAAAGTTCCTTAAGCCAAATATGGATTAGACAAGAGCTACTCCTTGCTCAACGAAATGGACTCAACACCCCATATTAAATGCCTAAGAGTGTACCTGACTAGGAAGTATCTTAAAACCTATGGATTGCTATGTCTCCGAAAGAGAATCAAGCGTGTGTACAGGGGCATAAACGCAGCAGTGATAGGACTGGAGAGGTTCGGTGAGCAAATGAAGACCCTTTGAAGTCATATTGCATGGTACCCATTCCACGGGTCTCAACTCTCCAGGTTTAAGGTATTCTTCCTTCAGCTAAAACATGTATGTGGAACCCAGAGTATGATCAACCGTGTGATCGGGAGACGTGTTCCAATATGTGTCAGATTTCGTCCCCTGGTAGTCAGGTGCAACATTCCAGACGCTTTACTAACACTCTCCCGACTTGGAGAGTCAGTGCCTTTAACCTCCTGTTTGGCCCAGTTTGCAATTTCTGCGGAAGATGAACAGGAATAGGGAGAACCAATGAGAGACTAGCTGGAGGTGTCTGGACGGGCAAATTTAACTCTCATTTCCCACCAGGAAGAGGAATTAACCAAAGGCTCAGCGTGCCGTGCCGGAACCAGATTAGGGCCTGAAGCCATCCTGCGGTGTTGTGGCCAGCTCACAAGAAAGCGACTTGAAGAAAGGAGCTCAGGGGCACTGTAATTCACAAACCTGCAGAGTTATAAATGACAGCTATCGTCCAAAAATATACTGAAGTAATGCTGCCAACAGGACTTGAAAGCGGGGCAGAATTGCAGGAAACCGATTTCAGGAGGTAGACTGGAATTACATTGAAAGCATAGGAAAAGAGGCAGAATGTCCACAATGATGCACTTGGCCAAAAAGGGCGTATGCGTTTTTTCCTGAATATATTCAGGAAAAAACGCATACGCCCTTTTTGGCCAACCAAGCAAGCTTGCAAAGGAAATCTGCACTACAGTGAAGTCTCACTTCCCCCCGGTCAAAAGGGCCATCTGAAAAAAGTGTAAACTCCAGAAAGGCAGGACAGGCCATGGAGAACTGGGAGCCTTGTTATGCTGATGGGCGGGATGTAAATTTCAACAGCCACTCTGGAGAAGTGTATGGTGTTTCCTGAAACATCTAAAAAACAAAGCAACAGAGCCTAGGGCACTTCCACTTATGGTCCTATAGCTTAGGGAAATTAAAATCAAAAGACACAGCCACCCCAAATGTTGGGACGGCTCTGTTTACAAGAACCTGGTTTACGGTACAAGTTCAATATCGCAGAAAGTGAAAAATGGATAAAGAATTTCTGGTACTTACGTACAATGCAATATCACTCAGCAATGAAATCTATGTCATCAGGCCCGTAGCAGCATAATGAGTGGATTCAGGTATGATGATTCTAACTGAAATAAGTCACACAGAAAAAGAAACATCATAAGATATCACTAATACACGGAATGTAACCTTGGCTACATAGGAACTGAATTACAAAACAGAACAGGGTCTCAAATTTAGAAAACCAACTTATGCTTGCTTAAGGGGAAAGGTGAGTTGGGGTGCTGCATAAAACCAGAGATTGAAATGAGCACAGATAAAGTTCCTTAAGCCAAATATGGATTAGACAAGAGCTACTCCTTGCTCAACGAAATGGACTCAACACCCCATATTAAATGCCTAAGAGTGTACCTGACTAGGAAGTATCTTAAAACCTATGGATTGCTATGTCTCCGAAAGAGAATCAAGCGTGTGTACAGGGGCATAAACGCAGCAGTGATAGGACTGGAGAGGTTCGGTGAGCAAATGAAGACCCTTTGAAGTCATATTGCATGGTACCCATTCCACGGGTCTCAACTCTCCAGGTTGAAGGTATTCTTCCTTCAGCTAAAACATGTATGTGGAACCCAGATTATGATCAACCGTGTGATCGGGAGACGTGTTCCAATATGTGTCAGTTTTCGTCCCCTGGTACTCGGGTGCAACATTCCAGACGCTTTACTAACACTCTCCCGACTTGGAGAGTCAGTGCCTTTAACCTCCTGTTTGGCCCAGTTTGCAATTTCTGCGGAAGATGAACAGGAATAGGGAGAACCAATGAGAGACTAGCTGGAGGTGTCTGGACGGGCAAATTTAACTCTCATTTCCCACCAGGAAGAGGAATTAACCAAAGGCTCAGCGGGCCGTGCCGGAACCAGATTAGGGCCTGAAGCCATCCTGCGGTGTTGCGGCCAGCTCACAAGAAAGCGACTTGAAGAAAGGAGCTCGGGGCACTGTAATTCACAAACCTGCAGAGTTATAAATGACAGCTATCGTCCAAAAATATACTGAAGTAAGGCTGCCAAGAGGACTTGAAAGCGGGGCAGAATTGCAGGAAACCGATTTCAGGAGGTAGACTGGAATTGCATTTAAAGCATAGGAAAAGAGGCAGAACGTCCACAATGATGCACTTGGCCAAAAAGGGCGTATGCGTTTTTTCCTGAATATATTCAGGAAAAAACGCATACGCCCTTTTTGGCCAACCAAGCAAGCTTGCAAAGGAAATCTGCACTACATTGAAGTCTCACTTCCCCCCGGTCAAAAGGGCCATCTGAAAAAAGTGTAAAATGCAGAAAGGCAGGACAGGCCATGGAGAACTGGGAGCCTTGTTATGCTGATGGGCGGGATGTAAATTGCCAACAGCCACTCGGGAGAAGTGTATGGTGTTTCCTGAAACATCTAAAAATCAAAGCAACAGAGCCTAGGGCACTTCCACTTATGGTCCTATAGCTTAGGGAAATTAAAATCAAAAAGACACAGCCACCCCAAATGTTGGGACGGCTCTGTTTACAAGAACCTGGTTTACGGTACAAGTTCAATATCGCAGAAAGTGAAAAATGGATAAAGAAGTTGTGGTACTTACGTACAATGCAGTATCACTCAGCAATGAAATCTATGTCATCAGGCCCGTAGCAGCATAATGAGTGGATTCAGGTATGATGATTCTAACTGAAATAAGTCACACAGAAAAAGAAACATCATAAGATATCACTAATACACGGAATGTAAACTTGGCTACACAGGAACTGAATTCCAAAACAGAACAGGGTCTCAAATTTAGAAACCCAACTTATGCTTGCTTAAGGGGAAAGGTGAGTTGGGGTGCTGCATAAAACCAGAGATTGAAATGAGCACAGATAAAGTTCCTTAAGCCAAATATGGATTAGACAAGAGCTACTCCTTGCTCAACGAAATGGACTCAACACCCCATATTAAATGCCTAAGAGTGTACCTGACTAGGAAGTATCTTAAAACCTATGGATTGCTATGTCTCCGAAAAAGAATCAAGCGTGGGTTCAGGGGCATAAACGCAGCAGTGATAGGATTGGAGAAGTTCGGTGAGCAAATGAAGACCCTTTGAAGTCATATTGCATGGTACCCATTCCACGGGTCTCAACTCTCCAGGTTTAAGGTATTCTTCCTTCAGCTAAAACATGCATTTGGAAGCCAGAGTATGATCAACCGTGTGATCGGGAGACGTGTTCCAATATGTGTCAGTTTTCGTCCCCTGGTACTCGGGTGCAACATTCCAGACGCTTTACTAACACTCTCCCGACTTGGAGAGTCAGTGCCTTTAACCTCCTGTTTGGCCCAGTTTGCAATTTCTGCGGAAGATGAACAGGAATAGGGAGAACCAATGACAGACTAGCTGGAGGTGTCTGGACGGGCAAATTTAACTCTCATTTCCCACCAGGAAGAGGAATTAACCAAAGGCTCAGCATGCCGTGCCGGAACCAGATTAGGGCCTGAAGCCATCCTGCGGTGTTGCGGCCATCTCACGAGAAAGCGAGTTGAAGAAAGGAGCTCAGGGGCACTGTAATTCACAAACCTGCAGAGTTATAAATGACAGCTATCGTCCAAAAATATACTGAAGTAAGGCTGCCAAGAGGACTTGAAAGCGGGGCAGAATTGCAGGAAACCGATTTCAGGAGGTAGACTGGAATTGCATTGAAAGCATAGGAAAAGAGGCAGAACGTCCACAATGACGCACTTGGCCAAAAAGGGCGTATGCGTTTTTTCCTGAATATATTCAGGAAAAAACGCATACGCCCTTTTTGGCCAACCAAGCAAGCTTGCAAAGGAAATCTGCACTACAGTGAAGTCTCACTTCCCCCCGGTCAAAAGGGCCATCTGAAAAAAGTGTAAAATCCAGAAAGGCAGGACAGGCCATGGAGAACTGGGAGCCTTGTTATGCTGATGGGCGGGATGTAAATTGCCAACAGCCACTCGGGAGAAGTGTATGGTCTTTCCTGAAACATCTAAAAAACAAAGCAACAGAGCCTAGGGCACTTCCACTTATGGTCCTATAGCTTAGGGAAATTAAAATCAAAAGACACAGCCACCCCAAAGGTTGGGACGGCTCTGTTTACAAGAACCTGGTTTACGGTACAAGTTCAATATCGCAGAAAGTGAAAAATGGATAAAGAAGTTGTGGTACTTACGTACAATGCAGTATCACTCAGCAATGAAATCTATGTCATCAGGCCCGTAGCAGCATAATGAGTGGATTCAGGTGTGATGATTCTAACTGAAATAAGTCACACAGGAAAAGAAACATCATAAGATATCACTAATACACGGAATGTAAACTTGGCTACATAGGAACTGAATTCCAAAACAGAAGAGGGTCTCAAATTTAGAAACCCAACTTATGCTTGCTTAAGGGGAAAGGTGAGTTGGGGTGCTGCATAAAACCAGAGATTGAAATGAGCACAGATAAAGTTCCTTAAGCCAAATATGGATTAGACAAGAGCTACTCCTTGCTCAACGAAATGGACTCAACACCCCATATTAAATGCCTAAGAGTGTACCTGACTAGGAAGTATCTTAAAACCTATGGATTGCTATGTCTCCGAAAAAGAATCAAGCGTGGGTTCAGGGGCATAAACGCAGCAGTGATAGGATTGGAGAAGTTCGGTGAGCAAATGAAGACCCTTTGAAGTCATATTGCATGGTACCCATTCCACGGGTCTCAACTCTCCAGGTTTAAGGTATTCTTCCTTCAGCTAAAACATGCATGTGGAACCCAGAGTATGATCAACCGTGTGATCGGGAGACGTGTTCCAATATGTGTCAGTTTTCGTCCCCTGGTACTCGGGTGCAACATTCCAGACGCCTTACTAACACTCTCCCGACTTGGAGAGTCAGTGCCTTTAACCTCCTGTTTGGCCCAGTTTGCAATTTCTGCGGAAGATGAACAGGAATAGGGAGAACCAATGACAGACTAGCTGGAGGTGTCTGGACGGGCAAATTTAACTCTCATTTCCCACCAGGAAGAGGAATTAACCAAAGGCTCAGCGTGCCGTGCCGGAACCAGATTAGGGCCTGAAGCAATCCTGCGGTGATGCGGCCAGCTCACGAGAAAGCGAGTTGAAGAAAGGAGCTCAGGGGCACTGTAATTCACAAACCTGCAGAGTTATAAATGACAGCTATCGTCCAAAAATATACTGAAGTAAGGCTGCCAAGAGGACTTGAAAGCGGGGCAGAATTGCAGGAAACCGATTTCAGGAGGTAGACTGGAATTGCATTGAAAGCATAGGAAAAGAGGCAGAACGTCCACAATGACGCACTTCGCCAAAAAGGGCGTATGCGTTTTTTCCTGAATATATTCAGGAAAAAACGCATACGCCCTTTTTGGCCAACCAAGCAAGCTTGCAAAGGAAATCTGCACTACAGTGAAGTCTCACTTCCCCCCGGTCAAAAGGGCCATCTGAAAAAAGTGTAAAATCCAGAAAGGCAGGACAGGCCATGGAGAACTGGGAGCCTTGTTATGCTGATGGGCGGGATGTAAATTGCCAACAGCCACTCGGGAGAAGTGTATGGTGTTTCCTGAAACATCTAAAAAACAAAGCAACAGAGCCTAGGGCACTTCCACTTATGGTCCTATAGCTTAGGGAAATTAAAATCAAAAAGACACAGCCACCCCAAAAGTTGGGACGGCTCTGTTTACAAGAACCTGGTTTACGGTACAAGTTCAATATCGCAGAAAGTGAGAAATGGATAAAGAAGTTGTGGTACTTACGTACAATGCAGTATCACTCAGCAATGAAATCTATGTCATCAGGCCCGTAGCAGCATAATGAGTGGATTCAGGTATGATGATTCTAACTGAAATAAGTCACACAGAAAACGAAACATCATAAGATATCACTAATACACGGAATGTAAACTTGGCTACACAGGAACTGAATTACAAAACAGAAGAGGGTCTCAAATTTAGAAACCCAACTTATGCTTGCTTAAGGGGAAAGGTGAGTTGGGGTGCTGCATAAAACCAGAGATTGAAATGAGCACAGATAAAGTTCCTTAAGCCAAATATGGAATAGACAAGAGCTACTCCTTGCTCAACGAAATGGACTCAACACCCCATATTAAATGCCTAAGAGTGTACCTGACTAGGAAGTATCTTAAAACCTATGGATTGCTATGTCTCCGAAAGAGAATCAAGCGTGTGTACAGGGGCATAAACGCAGCAGTGATAGGACTGGAGAGGTTCGGTGAGCAAATGAAGACCCTTTGAAGTCATATTGCATGGTACCCATTCCACGGGTCTCAACTCTCCAGGTTGAAGGTATTCTTCCTTCAGCTAAAACATGTATGTGGAACCCAGATTATGATCAACCGTGTGATCGGGAGACGTGTTCCAATATGTGTCAGTTTTCGTCCCCTGGTACTCGGGTGCAACATTCCAGACGCTTTACTAACACTCTCCCGACTTGGAGAGTCAGTGCCTTTAACCTCCTGTTTGGCCCAGTTTGCAATTTCTGCGGAAGATGAACAGGAATAGGGAGAACCAATGAGAGACTAGCTGGAGGTGTCTGGACGGGCAAATTTAACTCTCATTTCCCACCAGGAAGAGGAATTAACCAAAGGCTCAGCGGGCCGTGCCGGAACCAGATTAGGGCCTGAAGCCATCCTGCGGTGTTGCGGCCAGCTCACAAGAAAGCGACTTGAAGAAAGGAGCTCGGGGCACTGTAATTCACAAACCTGCAGAGTTATAAATGACAGCTATCGTCCAAAAATATACTGAAGTAAGGCTGCCAAGAGGACTTGAAAGCGGGGCAGAATTGCAGGAAACCGATTTCAGGAGGTAGACTGGAATTGCATTTAAAGCATAGGAAAAGAGGCAGAACGTCCACAATGATGCACTTGGCCAAAAAGGGCGTATGCGTTTTTTCCTGAATATATTCAGGAAAAAACGCATACGCCCTTTTTGGCCAACCAAGCAAGCTTGCAAAGGAAATCTGCACTACATTGAAGTCTCACTTCCCCCCGGTCAAAAGGGCCATCTGAAAAAAGTGTAAAATCCAGAAAGGCAGGACAGGCCATGGAGAACTGGGAGCCTTGTTATGCTGATGGGCGGGATGTAAATTGCCAACAGCCACTCGGGAGAAGTGTATGGTGTTTCCTGAAACATCTAAAAATCAAAGCAACAGAGCCTAGGGCACTTCCACTTATGGTCCTATAGCTTAGGGAAATTAAAATAAAAAAGACACAGCCACCCCAAAGGTTGGGACGGCTCTGTTTACAAGAACCTGGTTTACGGTACAAGTTCAATATCGCAGAAAGTGAAAAATGGATAAAGAAGTTGTGGTACTTACGTACAATGCAGTATCACTCAGCAATGAAATCTATGTCATCAGGCCCGTAGCAGCATAATGAGTGGATTCAGGTATGATGATTCTAACTGAAATAAGTCACACAGAAAAAGAAACATCATAAGATATCACTAATACACGGAATGTAAACTTGGCTACACAGGAACTGAATTCCAAAACAGAACAGGGTCTCAAATTTAGAAACCCAACTTATGCTTGCTTAAGGGGAAAGGTGAGTTGGGGTGCTGCATAAAACCAGAGATTGAAATGAGCACAGATAAAGTTCCTTAAGCCAAATATGGATTAGACAAGAGCTACTCCTTGCTCAACGAAATGGACTCAACACCCCATATTAAATGCCTAAGAGTGTACCTGACTAGGAAGTATCTTAAAACCTATGGATTGCTATGTCTCCGAAAAAGAATCAAGCGTGGGTTCAGGGGCATAAACGCAGCAGTGATAGGATTGGAGAAGTTCGGTGAGCAAATGAAGACCCTTTGAAGTCATATTGCATGGTACCCATTCCACGGGTCTCAACTCTCCAGGTTTAAGGTATTCTTCCTTCAGCTAAAACATGCATTTGGAAGCCAGAGTATGATCAACCGTGTGATCGGGAGACGTGTTCCAATATGTGTCAGTTTTCGTCCCCTGGTACTCGGGTGCAACATTCCAGACGCTTTACTAACACTCTCCCGACTTGGAGAGTCAGTGCCTTTAACCTCCTGTTTGGCCCAGTTTGCAATTTCTGCGGAAGATGAACAGGAATAGGGAGAACCAATGACAGACTAGCTGGAGGTGTCTGGATGGGCAAATTTAACTCTCATTTCCCACCAGGAAGAGGAATTAACCAAAGGCTCAGCATGCCGTGCCGGAACCAGATTAGGGCCTGAAGCCATCCTGCGGTGTTGCGGCCATCTCACGAGAAAGCGAGTTGAAGAAAGGAGCTCAGGGGCACTGTAATTCACAAACCTGCAGAGTTATAAATGACAGCTATCGTCCAAAAATATACTGAAGTAAGGCTGCCAAGAGGACTTGAAAGCGGGGCAGAATTGCAGGAAACCGATTTCAGGAGGTAGACTGGAATTGCATTGAAAGCATAGGAAAAGAGGCAGAACGTCCACAATGACGCACTTGGCCAAAAAGGGCGTATGCGTTTTTTCCTGAATATATTCAGGAAAAAACGCATACGCCCTTTTTGGCCAACCAAGCAAGCTTGCAAAGGAAATCTGCACTACAGTGAAGTCTCACTTCCCCCCGGTCAAAAGGGCCATCTGAAAAAAGTGTAAAATCCAGAAAGGCAGGACAGGCCATGGAGAACTGGGAGCCTTGTTATGCTGATGGGCGGGATGTAAATTGCCAACAGCCACTCGGGAGAAGTGTATGGTCTTTCCTGAAACATCTAAAAAACAAAGCAACAGAGCCTAGGGCACTTCCACTTATGGTCCTATAGCTTAGGGAAATTAAAATCAAAAGACACAGCCACCCCAAAGGTTGGGACGGCTCTGTTTACAAGAACCTGGTTTACGGTACAAGTTCAATATCGCAGAAAGTGAAAAATGGATAAAGAAGTTGTGGTACTTACGTACAATGCAGTATCACTCAGCAATGAAATCTATGTCATCAGGCCCGTAGCAGCATAATGAGTGGATTCAGGTGTGATGATTCTAACTGAAATAAGTCACACAGGAAAAGAAACATCATAAGATATCACTAATACACGGAATGTAAACTTGGCTACATAGGAACTGAATTACAAAACAGAACAGGGTCTCAAATTTAGAAAACCAACTTATGCTTGCTTAAGGGGAAAGGTGAGTTGGGGTGCTGCATAAAACCAGAGATTGAAATGAGCACAGATAAAGTTCCTTAAGCCAAATATGGAATAGACAAGAGCTACTCCTTGCTCAACGAAATGGATTCAACACCCCATATTAAACACCTAAGAATGTACCTGACTAGGAAGTATCTTCAAACCTATGGATTGCTATGTCTCCGAAAGAGAATCAAGCGTGTGTGCAGGGGCATAATCGCAGCATTGATAGGATTGGAGAAGTTCGGTGAGCAAATGAAGACCTTTTGAAGTCATATTGCATGGTTCCCATTCCACGGGTCTGAACTCTCCAGGTTGAAGGTATTCTTCCTTCAGCTAAAACATGCATGTGGAACCCAGAGTATGATCAACCGTGTGATCGGGAGACGTGTTCCAATATGTCTCAGTTTTCGTCCCCTGGTACTCGGGTGCAACATTCCAGACGCTTTACTAACACTCTCCCGACTTGGAGAGTCAGTGCCTTTAACCTCCTGTTTGGCCCAGTTTGCAATTTCTGCGGAAGATGAACAGGAATAGGGAGAACCAATGACAGACTAGCTGGAGGTGTCTGGATGGGCAAATTTAACTCTCATTTCCCACCAGGAAGAGGAATTAACCAAAGGCTCAGCGTGCCGTGCCGGAACCAGATTAGGGCCTGAAGCCATCCTGCGGTGTTGCGGCCAGCTCACGAGAAAGCGAGTTGAAGAAAGGAGCTCAGGGGCACTGTAATTCACAAACCTGCAGAGTTATAAATGACAGCTATCGTCCAAAAATATACTGAAGTAAGGCTGCCAAGAGGACTTGAAAGCGGGGCAGAATTGCAGGAAACCGATTTCAGGAGGTAGACTGGAATTGCATTGAAAGCATAGGAAAAGAGGCAGAACGTCCACAATGACGCACTTGGCCAAAAAGGGCGTATGCGTTTTTTCCTGAATATATTCAGGAAAAAACGCATACGCCCTTTTTGGCCAACCAAGCAAGCTTGCAAAGGAAATCTGCACTACAGTGAAGTCTCACTTCCCCCCGGTCAAAAGGGCCATCTGAAAAAAGTGTAAAATCCAGAAAGGCAGGACAGGCCATGGAGAACTGGGAGCCTTGTTATGCTGATGGGCGGGATGTAAATTGCCAACAGCCACTCGGGAGAAGTGTATGGTCTTTCCTGAAACATCTAAAAAACAAAGCAACAGAGCCTAGGGCACTTCCACTTATGGTCCTATAGCTTAGGGAAATTAAAATAAAAAGACACAGCCACCCCAAAGGTTGGGACGGCTCTGTTTACAAGAACCTGGTTTACGGTACAAGTTCAATATCGCAGAAAGTGAAAAATGGATAAAGAAGTTGTGGTACTTACGTACAATGCAGTATCACTCAGCAATGAAATCTATGTCATCAGGCCCGTAGCAGCATAATGAGTGGATTCAGGTGTGATGATTCTAACTGAAATAAGTCACACAGGAAAAGAAACATCATAAGATATCACTAATACACGGAATGTAAACTTGGCTACATAGGAACTGAATTACAAAACAGAACAGGGTCTCAAATTTAGAAAACCAACTTATGCTTGCTTAAGGGGAAAGGTGAGTTGGGGTGCTGCATAAAACCAGAGATTGAAATGAGCACAGATAAAGTTCCTTAAGCCAAATATGGAATAGACAAGAGCTACTCCTTGCTCAACGAAATGGATTCAACACCCCATATTAAACACCTAAGAATGTACCTGACTAGGAAGTATCTTAAAACCTATGGATTGCTATGTCTCCGAAAGAGAATCAAGCGTGTGTGCAGGGGCATAATCGCAGCAGTGATAGGATTGGAGAAGTTCGGTGAGCAAATGAAGACCTTTTGAAGTCATATTGCATGGTTCCCATTCCACGGGTCTCAACTCTCCAGGTTGAAGGTATTCTTCCTTCAGCTAAAACATGCATGTGGAACCCAGAGTATGATCAACCGTGTGATCGGGAGACGTGTTCCAATATGTGTCAGTTTTCGTCCCCTGGTACTCGGGTGCAACATTCCAGACGCTTTACTAACACTCTCCCGACTTGGAGAGTCAGTGCCTTTAACCTCCTGTTTGGCCCAGTTTGCAATTTCTGCGGAAGATGAACAGGAATAGGGAGAACCAATGACAGACTAGCTGGAGGTGTCTGGACGGGCAAATTTAACTCTCATTTCCCACCAGGAAGAGGAATTAACCAAAGGCTCAGCGTGCCGTGCCGGAACCAGATTAGGGCCTGAAGCAATCCTGCGGTGATGCGGCCAGCTCACGAGAAAGCGAGTTGAAGAAAGGAGCTCAGGGGCACTGTAATTCACAAACCTGCAGAGTTATAAATGACAGCTATCGTCCAAAAATATACTGAAGTAAGGCTGCCAAGAGGACTTGAAAGCGGGGCAGAATTGCAGGAAACCGATTTCAGGAGGTAGACTGGAATTGCATTGAAAGCATAGGAAAAGAGGCAGAACGTCCACAATGATGCACTTGGCCAAAAAGGGCGTATGCGTTTTTTCCTGAATATATTCAGGAAAAAACGCATACGCCCTTTTTGGCCAACCAAGCAAGCTTGCAAAGGAAATCTGCACTACAGTGAAGTCTCACTTCCCCCCGGTCAAAAGGGCCATCTGAAAAAAGTGTAAAATCCAGAAAGGCAGGACAGGCCATGGAGAACTGGGAGCCTTGTTATGCTGATGGGCGGGATGTCAATTGCCAACAGCCACTCGGGAGAAGTGTATGGTGTTTCCTGAAACATCTAAAAAACAAAGCAACAGAGCCTAGGGCACTTCCACTTATGGTCCTATAGCTTAGGGAAATTAAAATAAAAAGACACAGCCACCCCAAAGGTTGGGACGGCTCTGTTTACAAGAACCTGGTTTACGGTACAAGTTCAATATCGCAGAAAGTGAAAAATGGATAAAGAAGTTGTGGTACTTACGTACAATGCAGTATCACTCAGCAATGAAATCTATGTCATCAGGCCCGTAGCAGCATAATGAGTGGATTCAGGTATGATGATTCTAACTGAAATAAGTCACACAGGAAAAGAAACATCATAAGATATCACTAATACACGGAATGTAAACTTGGCTACATAGGAACTGAATTACAAAACAGAACAGGGTCTCAAATTTAGAAAACCAACTTATGCTTGCTTAAGGGGAAAGGTGAGTTGGGGTGCTGCATAAAACCAGAGATTGAAATGAGCACAGATAAAGTTCCTTAAGCCAAATATGGAATAGACAAGAGCTACTCCTTGCTCAACGAAATGGATTCAACACCCCATATTAAACACCTAAGAATGTACCTGACTAGGAAGTATCTTAAAACCTATGGATTGCTATGTCTCCGAAAAAGAATCAAGCGTGTGTGCAGGGGCATAATCGCAGCAGTGATAGGATTGGAGAAGTTCGGTGAGCAAATGAAGACCTTTTGAAGTCATATTGCATGGTTCCCATTCCACGGGTCTCAACTCTCCAGGTTGAAGGTATTCTTCCTTCAGCTAAAACATGCATGTGGAACCCAGAGTATGATCAACCGTGTGATCGGGAGACGTGTTCCAATATGTGTCAGTTTTCGTCCCCTGGTACTCGGGTGCAACATTCCAGACGCTTTACTAACACTCTCCCGACTTGGAGAGTCAGTGCCTTTAACCTCCTGTTTGGCCCAGTTTGCAATTTCTGCGGAAGATGAACAGGAATAGGGAGAACCAATGACAGACTAGCTGGAGGTGTCTGGACGGGCAAATTTAACTCTCATTTCCCACCAGGAAGAGGAATTAACCAAAGGCTCAGCGTGCCGTGCCGGAACCAGATTAGGGCCTGAAGCAATCCTGCGGTGATGCGGCCAGCTCACGAGAAAGCGAGTTGAAGAAAGGAGCTCAGGGGCACTGTAATTCACAAACCTGCAGAGTTATAAATGACAGCTATCGTCCAAAAATATACTGAAGTAAGGCTGCCAAGAGGACTTGAAAGCGGGGCAGAATTGCAGGAAACCGATTTCAGGAGGTAGACTGGAATTGCATTGAAAGCATAGGAAAAGAGGCAGAACGTCCACAATGATGCACTTGGCCAAAAAGGGCGTATGCGTTTTTTCCTGAATATATTCAGGAAAAAACGCATACGCCCTTTTTGGCCAACCAAGCAAGCTTGCAAAGGAAATCTGCACTACAGTGAAGTCTCACTTCCCCCCGGTCAAAAGGGCCATCTGAAAAAAGTGTAAAATCCAGAAAGGCAGGACAGGCCATGGAGAACTGGGAGCCTTGTTATGCTGATGGGCGGGATGTAAATTGCCAACAGCCACTCGGGAGAAGTGTATGGTGTTTCCTGAAACATCTAAAAAACAAAGCAACAGAGCCTAGGGCACTTCCACTTATGGTCCTATAGCTTAGGGAAATTAAAATCAAAAGACACAGCCACCCCAAAGGTTGGGACGGCTCTGTTTACAAGAACCTGGTTTACGGTACAAGTTCAATATCGCAGAAAGTGAAAAATGGATAAAGAAGTTGTGGTACTTACGTACAATGCAGTATCACTCAGCAATGAAATCTATGTCATCAGGCCTGTAGCAGCATAATGAGTGGATTCAGGTATGATGATTCTAACTGAAATAAGTCACACAGGAAAAGAAACATCATAAGATATCACTAATACACGGAATGTAAACTTGGCTACATAGGAAGTGAATTACAAAACAGAACAGGGTCTCAAATTTAGAAAACCAACTTATGCTTGCTTAAGGGGAAAGGTGAGTTGGGGTGCTGCATAAAACCAGAGATTGAAATGAGCACAGATAAAGTTCCTTAAGCCAAATATGGAATAGACAAGAGCTACTCCTTGCTCAACGAAATGGATTCAACACCCCATATTAAACACCTAAGAATGTACCTGACTAGGAAGTATCTTAAAACCTATGGATTGCTATGTCTCCGAAAGAGAATCAAGCGTGTGTGCAGGGGCATAATCGCAGCAGTGATAGGATTGGAGAAGTACGGTGAGCAAATGAAGACCCTTTGAAATCATATTGCATGGTACCCATTCCACGGGTCTCAACTCTCCAGGTTGAAGGTATTCTTCCTTCAGCTAAAACATGCATGTGGAACCCAGAGTATGATCAACCGTGTGATCGGGAGACGTGTTCCAATATGTGTCAGTTTTCGTCCCCTGGTACTCGGGTGCAACATTCCAGACGCTTTACTAACACTCTCCCGACTTGGAGAGTCAGTGCCTTTAACCTCCTGTTTGGCCCAGTTTGCAATTTCTGCGGAAGATGAACAGGAATAGGGAGAACCAATGACAGACCAGCTGGAGGTGTCTGGACGGGCAAATTTAACTCTCATTTCCCACCAGGAAGAGGAATTAACAAAGGCTCAGCGTGCCGTGCCGGAACCAGATTAGGGCCTGAAGCAATCCTGCGGTGATGCGGCCAGCTCACGAGAAAGCGAGTTGAAGAAAGGAGCTCAGGGGCACTGTAATTCACAAACCTGCAGAGTTATAAATGACAGCTATCGTCCAAAAATATACTGAAGTAAGGCTGCCAAGAGGACTTGAAAACGGGGCAGAATTACAGGAAACCGATTTCAGGAGGTAGACTGGAATTGCATTTAAAGCATAGGAAAAGAGGCAGAACGTCCACAATGATGCACTTGGCCAAAAAGGGCGTATGCCTTTTTTACTGAATATATTCAGGAAAAAACGCATACGCCCTTTTTGGCCAACCAAGCAAGCTTGCAAAGGAAATCTGCACTACAATGAAGTCTCACTTCCCCACGGTCAAAAGGGCCATCTGAAAAAAGTGTAAAATCCAGAAAGGCAGGACAGGCCATGGAGAACTGGGAGCCTTGTTATGCTGATGGGCGGGATGTAAATTGCCAACAGCCACTCGGGAGAAGTGTATGGTGTTTCCTGAAACATCTAAAAATCAAAGCAACAGAGCCTAGGGCACTTCCACTTATGGTCCTATAGCTTAGGGAAATTAAAATAAAAAAGACACAGCCACCCCAAATGTTGGGACGGCTCTGTTTACAAGAACCTGGTTTACGGTACAAGTTCAATATCGCAGAAAGTGAAAAATGGATAAAGAAGTTGTGGTACTTACGTACAATGCAGTATCACTCAGCAATGAAATCTATGTCATCAGGCCCGTAGCAGCATAATGAGTGGATTCAGGTATGATGATTCTAACTGAAATAAGTCACACAGAAAAAGAAACATCATAAGATATCACTAATACACGGAATGTAAACTTGGCTACACAGGAACTGAATTCCAAAACAGAAGAGGGTCTCAAATTTAGAAACCCAACTTATGCTTGCTTAAGGGGAAAGGTGAGTTGGGGTGCTGCATAAAACCAGAGATTGAAATGAGCACAGATAAAGTTCCTTAAGCCAAATATGGATTAGACAAGAGCTACTCCTTGCTCAACGAAATGGACTCAACACCCCATATTAAATGCCTAAGAGTGTACCTGACTAGGAAGTATCTTAAAACCTATGGATTGCTATGTCTCCGAAAAAGAATCAAGCGTGGGTTCAGGGGCATAAACGCAGCAGTGATAGGATTGGAGAAGTTCGGTGAGCAAATGAAGACCCTTTGAAGTCATATTGCATGGTACCCATTCCACGGGTCTCAACTCTCCAGGTTTAAGGTATTCTTCCTTCAGCTAAAACATGCATGTGGAACCCAGAGTATGATCAACCGTGTGATCGGGAGACGTGTTCCAATATGTGTCAGTTTTCGTCCCCTGGTACTCGGGTGCAACATTCCAGACGCTTTACTAACACTCTCCCGACTTGGAGAGTCAGTGCCTTTAACCTCCTGTTTGGCCCAGTTTGCAATTTCTGCGGAAGATGAACAGGAATAGGGAGAACCAATGACAGACTAGCTGGAGGTGTCTGGATGGGCAAATTTAACTCTCATTTCCCACCAGGAAGAGGAATTAACCAAAGGCTCAGCGTGCCGTGCCGGAACCAGATTAGGGCCTGAAGCCATCCTGCGGTGTTGCGGCCAGCTCACGAGAAAGCGAGTTGAAGAAAGGAGCTCAGGGGCACTGTAATTCACAAACCTGCAGAGTTATAAATGACAGCTATCGTCCAAAAATATACTGAAGTAAGGCTGCCAAGAGGACTTGAAAGCGGGGCAGAATTGCAGGACACCGATTTCAGGAGGTAGACTGGAATTGCATTGAAAGCATAGGAAAAGAGGCAGAACGTCCACAATGACGCACTTGGCCAAAAAGGGCGTATGCGTTTTTTCCTGAATATATTCAGGAAAAAACGCATACGCCCTTTTTGGCCAACCAAGCAAGCTTGCAAAGGAAATCTGCACTACAGTGAAGTCTCACTTCCCCCCGGTCAAAAGGGCCATCTGAAAAAAGTGTAAAATCCAGAAAGGCAGGACAGGCCATGGAGAACTGGGAGCCTTGTTATGCTGATGGGCGGGATGTAAATTGCCAACAGCCACTCGGGAGAAGTGTATGGTGTTTCCTGAAACATCTAAAAAACAGAGCAACAGAGCCTAGGGCACTTCCACTTATGGTCCTATAGCTTAGGGAAATTAAAATAAAAAGACACAGCCACCCCAAAGGTTGGGACGGCTCTGTTTACAAGAACCTGGTTTACGGTACAAGTTCAATATCGCAGAAAGTGAAAAATGGATAAAGAAGTTGTGGTACTTACGTACAATGCAGTATCACTCAGCAATGAAATCTATGTCATCAGGCCCGTAGCAGCATAATGAGTGGATTCAGGTGTGATGATTCTAACTGAAATAAGTCACACAGAAAAAGAAACATCATAAGATATCACTAATACACGGAATGTAAACTTGGCTACATAGGAACTGAATTACAAAACAGAACAGGGTCTCAAATTTAGAAAACCAACTTATGCTTGCTTAAGGGGAAAGGTGAGTTGGGGTGCTGCATAAAACCAGAGATTGAAATGAGCACAGATAAAGTTCCTTAAGCCAAATATGGAATAGACAAGAGCTACTCCTTGCTCAACGAAATGGATTCAACACCCCATATTAAACACCTAAGAATGTACCTGACTAGGAAGTATCTTAAAACCTATGGATTGCTATGTCTCCGAAAGAGAATCAAGCGTATGTGCAGGGGGATAATCGCAGCAGTGATAGGATTGGAGAAGTTCGGTGAGCAAATGAAGACCTTTTGAAGTCATATTGCATGGTTCCCATTCCACGGGTCTCAACTCTCCAGGTTGAAGGTATTCTTCCTTCAGCTAAAACATGCATGTGGAACCCAGAGTATGATCAACCGTGTGATCGGGAGACGTGTTCCAATATGTGTCAGTTTTCGTCCCCTGGTACTCGGGTGCAACATTCCAGACGCTTTACTAACACTCTCCCGACTTGGAGAGTCAGTGCCTTTAACCTCCTGTTTGGCCCAGTTTGCAATTTCTGCGGAAGATGAACAGGAATAGGGAGAACCAATGACAGACCAGCTGGAGGTGTCTGGACGGGCAAATTTAACTCTCATTTCCCACCAGGAAGAGGAATTAACCAAAGGCTCAGCGTGCCGTGCCGGAACCAGATTAGGGCCTGAAGCAATCCTGCGGTGATGCGGCCAGCTCACGAGAAAGCGAGTTGAAGAAAGGAGCTCAGGGGCACTGTAATTCACAAACCTGCAGAGTTATAAATGACAGCTATCGTCCAAAAATATACTGAAGTAAGGCTGCCAAGAGGACTTGAAAGCGGGGCAGAATTGCAGGAAACCGATTTCAGGAGGTAGACTGGAATTGCATTGAAAGCATAGGAAAAGAGGCAGAACGTCCACAATGATGCACTTGGCCAAAAAGGGCGTATGCGTTTTTTCCTGAATATATTCAGGAAAAAACGCATACGCCCTTTTTGGCCAACCAAGCAAGCTTGCAAAGGAAATCTGCACTACAGTGAAGTCTCACTTCCCCCCGGTCAAAAGGGCCATCTGAAAAAAGTGTAAAATCCAGAAAGGCAGGACAGGCCATGGAGAACTGGGAGCCTTGTTATGCTGATGGGCGGGATGTCAATTGCCAACAGCCACTCGGGAGAAGTGTATGGTGTTTCCTGAAACATCTAAAAAACAAAGCAACAGAGCCTAGGGCACTTCCACTTATGGTCCTATAGCTTAGGGAAATTAAAATCAAAAGACACAGCCACCCCAAAGGTTGGGACGGCTCTGTTTACAAGAACCTGGTTTACGGTACAAGTTCAATATCGCAGAAAGTGAAAAATGGATAAAGAAGTTGTGGTACTTACGTACAATGCAGTATCACTCAGCAATGAAATCTATGTCATCAGGCCCGTAGCAGCATAATGAGTGGATTCAGGTATGATGATTCTAACTGAAATAAGTCACACAGGAAAAGAAACATCATAAGATATCACTAATACACGGAATGTAAACTTGGCTACACAGGAACTGAATTCCAAAACAGAACAGGGTCTCAAATTTAGAAACCCAACTTATGCTTGCTTAAGGGGAAAGGTGAGTTGGGGTGCTGCATAAAACCAGAGATTGAAATGAGCACAGATAAAGTTCCTTAAGCCAAATATGGATTAGACAAGAGCTACTCCTTGCTCAACGAAATGGACTCAACACCCCATATTAAATGCCTAAGAGTGTACCTGACTAGGAAGTATCTTAAAACCTATGGATTGCTATGTCTCCGAAAAAGAATCAAGCGTGTGTTCAGGGGCATAAACGCAGCAGTGATAGGATTGGAGAAGTTCGGTGAGCAAATGAAGACCCTTTGAAGTCATATTGCATGGTACCCATTCCACGGGTCTCAACTCTCCAGGTTGAAGGTATTCTTCCTTCAGCTAAAACATGCATGTGGAACCCAGAGTATGATCAACCGTGTGATCGGGAGATGTGTTCCAATATGTGTCAGTTTTCGTCCCCTGGTACTCGGGTGCAACATTCCAGACGCTTTACTAACACTCTCCCGACCTGGAGAGTCAGTGCCTTTAACCTCCTGTTTGGCCCAGTTTGCAATTTCTGCGGAAGATGAACAGGAATAGGGAGAACCAATGACAGACTAGCTGGAGGTGTCTGGACGGGCAAATTTAACTCTCATTTCCCACCAGGAAGAGGAATTAACCAAAGGCTCAGCGTGCCGTGCCGGATCCAGATTAGGGCCTGAAGCCATCCTGCGGTGTTGCGGCCAGCTCACGAGAAAGCGACTTGAAGAAAGGAGCTCAGGGGCACTGTAATTCACAAACCTGCAGAGTTATAAATGACAGCTATCGTCCAAAAATATACTGAAGTAAGGCTGCCAAGAGGACTTGAAAGCGGGGCAGAATTGCAGGAAACCGATTTCAGGAGGTAGACTGGAATTGCATTTAAAGCATAGGAAAAGAGGCAGAACGTCCACAATGATGCACTTGGCCAAAAAGGGCGTATGCGTTTTTTCCTGAATATATTCAGGAAAAAACGCATACGCCCTGTTTGGCCAACCAAGCAAGCTTGCAAAGGAAATCTGCACTACAGTGAAGTCTCACTTCCCCCCGGTCAAAAGGGCCATCTGAAAAAAGTGTAAAATCCAGAAAGGCAGGACAGGCCAGGGAGAACTGGGAGCCTTGTTATGCTGATGGGCGGGATGTCAATTGCCAACAGCCACTCGGGAGAAGTGTATGGTCTTTCCTGAAACATCTAAAAAACAAAGCAACAGAGCCTAGGGCACTTCCACTTATGGTCCTATAGCTTAGGGAAATTAAAATCAAAAGACACAGCCACCCCAAAGGTTGGGACGGCTCTGTTTACAAGAACCTGGTTTACGGTACAAGTTCAATATCGCAGAAAGTGAAAAATGGATAAAGAAGTTGTGGTACTTACGTAAAATGCAATATCACTCAGCAATGAAATCTATGTCATCAGGCCCGTAGCAGCATAATGAGTGGATTCAGGTATGATGATTCTAACTGAAATAAGTCAGACAGAAAAAGAAACATCATAAGATATCACTAATACACGGAATGTAAACTTGGCTACACAGGAACTGAATTCCAGAACAGAACAGGGTCTCAAATTTAGAAACCCAACTTATGCTTGCTTAAGGGAAAAGGTGAGTTGGGGTGCTGCATAAAACCAGAGATTGAAATGAGCACAGATAAAGTTCCTTAAGCCAAATATGGAATAGACAAGAGCTACTCCTTGCTCAACGAAATGGATTCAACACCCCATATTAAACACCTAAGAATGTACCTGACTAGGAAGTATCTTAAAACCTATGGATTGCTATGTCTCCGAAAGAGAATCAAGCGTGTGTGCAGGGGCATAATCGCAGCAGTGATAGGATTGGAGAGGTTCGGTGAGCAAATGAAGACCCTTCGAAGTCATATTGCATGGTACCCATTCCACGGGTCTCAACTCTCCAGGTTGAAGGTATTCTTCCTTCAGCTAAAACATGCATGTGGAACCCAGAGTATGATCAACCGTGTGATCAGGAGACGTGTTCCAATATGTGTCAGTTTTCGTCCCCTGGTACTCGGGTGCAACATTCCAGACGCTTTACTAACACTCTCCCGACTTGGAGAGTCAGTGCCTTTAACCTCCTGTTTGGCCCAGTTTGCAATTTCTGCGGAAGATGAACAGGAATAGGGAGAACCAATGACAGACCAGGTGGAGGTGTCTGGACGGGCAAATTTAACTCTCATTTCCCACCAGGAAGAGGAATTAACCAAAGGCTCAGCGTGCCGTGCCGGAACCAGATTAGGGCCTGAAGCCATCCGGCGGTGTTGCGGCCAGCTCACGAGAAAGCGACTTGAAGAAAGGAGCTCAGGGGCACTGTAATTCACAAACCTGCAGAGTTATAAATGACAGCTATCGTCCAAAAATATACTGAAGTAAGGCTGCCAAGAGGACTTGAAAGCGGGGCAGAATTGCAGGAAACCGATTTCAGGAGGTAGACTGGAATTGCATTTAAAGCATAGGAAAAGAGGCAGAACGTCCACAATGATCCACTTGGCCAAAAAGTGCGTATGCGTTTTTTCCTGAATATATTCAGGAAAAAACGCATACGCCCTTTTTGGCCAACCAAGCAAGCTTGCAAAGGAAATCTGCACTACAATGAAGTCTCACTTCCCCCCGGTCAAAAGGGCCATCTGAAAAAAGTGTAAAATCCAGAAAGGCAGAACAGGCCATGGAGAACTGGGAGCCTTGTTATGCTGATGGGCGGGATGTAAATTGCCAACAGCCACTCGGAAGAAGTGTATGGTGTTTCCTGAAACATCTAAAAAACAAAGCAACAGAGCCTAGGGCACTTCCACTTATGGTCCTATAGCTTAGGGAAATTAAAATCAAAAGACACAGCCACCCCAAAGGTTGGGACGTCTCTGTTTACAAGAACCTGGTTTACGGTACAAGTTCAATATCGCAGAAAGTGAAAAATGGATAAAGAAGTTGTGGTACTTACGTACAATGCAATATCACTCAGCAATGAAATCTATGTCATCAGGCCCGTAGCAGCATAATGAGTGGATTCAGGTATGATGATTCTAACTGAAATAAGTCACACAGGAAAAGAAACATCATAAGATATCACTAATACACGGAATGTAAACTTGGCTACATAGGAACTGAATTACAAAACAGAACAGGGTCTCCAATTTAGAAACCCAACTTATGCTTGCTTAAGGGGAAAGGTGAGTTGGGGTGCTGCATAAAACCAGAGATTGAAATGAGCACAGATAAAGTTCCTTAAACCAAATATGGAATAGACAAGAGCTACTCCTTGCTCAACGAAATGGATTCAACACCCCATATTAAACACCTAAGAATATACCTGACTAGGAAGTATCTTAAAACCTATGGATTGCTATGTCTCCAAAAGAGAATCAAGCGTGTGTACAGGGGCATAAACGCAGCAGTGATAGGACTGGAGAGGTTTGGTGAGCAAATGAAGACCCTTTGAAATCATATTGCATGATACCCATTCCACGGGTCTCAACTCTCCAGGTTTAAGGTATTCTTCCTTCAGCTAAAACATGCATGTGGAACCCAGAGTATGATCAACCGTGTGATCGGGAGACGTGTTCCAATATGTGTCAGTTTTCGTCCCCTGGTACTCGGGTGCAACATTCCAGACGCTTTACTAACACTCTCCCGACTTGGAGAGTCAGTGCCTTTAACCTCCTGTTTGGCCCAGTTTGCAATTTCTGCGGAAGATGAACAGGAATAGGGAGAACCAATGAGAGACTAGCTGGAGGTGTCTGGACGGGCAAATTTAACTCTCATTTCCCACCAGGAAGAGGAATTAACCAAAGGCTCAGCGTGCCGTGCCGGAACCAGATTAGGGCCTGAAGCAATCCTGCGGTGATGCGGCCAGCTCACGAGAAAGAGAGTTGAAGAAAGGAGCTCAGGGGCACTGTAATTCACAAACCTGCAGAGTTATAAATGACAGCTATCGTCCAAAAATATACTGAAGTAAGGCTGCCAAGAGGACTTGAAAGCGGGGCAGAATTGCAGGAAACCAATTTCAGGAGGTAGACTGGAATTGCATTGAAAGCATAGGAAAAGAGGCAGAACGTCCACAATGATGCACTTGGCCAAAAAGGGCGTATGCGTTTTTTCCTGAATATATTCAGGAAAACACGCATACGCCCTTTTTGGCCAACCAAGCAAGCTTGCAAAGGAAATCTGCACTACAGTGAAGTCTCACTTCCCCCCGGTCAAAAGGGCCATCTGAAAAAAGTGTAAAATCCAGAAAGGCAGGACAGGCCATGGAGAACTGGGAGCCTTGTTATGCTGATGGGCGGGATGTCAATTGCCAACAGCCAGTCTGGAGAAGTGTATGGTGTTTCCTGAAACATCTAAAAAGCAAAGCAACAGAGCCTAGGGCACTTCCACTTATGGTCCTATAGCTTAGGGAAATTAAAATCAAAAGACACAGCCACCCCAAAGGTTGGGACGGCTCTGTTTACAAGAACCTGGTTTACGGTACAAGTTCAATATCGCAGAAAGTGAAAAATGGATAAAGAAGTTGTGGTACTTACGTACAATGCAGTATCACTCAGCAATGAAATCTATGTCATCAGGCCCGTAGCAGCATAATGAGTGGATTCAGGTATGATGATTCTAACTGAAATAAGTCACACAGGAAAAGAAACATCATAAGATATCACTAATACACGGAATGTAACCTTGGCTACACAGGAACTGAATTACAAAACAGAACAGGGTCTCAAATTTAGAAAACCAACTTATGCTTGCTTAAGGGGAAAGGTGAGTTGGGGTGCTGCATAAAACCAGAGATTGAAATGAGCACAGATAAAGTTCCTTAAGCCAAATATGGAATAGACAAGAGCTACTCCTTGCTCAACGAAATGGACTCAACACCCCATATTAAATGCCTAAGAGTGTACCTGACAAGAAGTATCTTAAAACCTATGGATTGCTATGTCTCCGAAAAAGAATCAAGCGTGTGTTCAGGGGCATAAACGCAGCAGTGATAGGATTGGAGAAGTTCGGTGAGCAAATGAAGACCCTTTGAAGTCATATTGCATGGTACCCATTCCACGGGTCTCAACTCTCCAGGTTTAAGGTATTCTTCCTTCAGCTAAAACATGCATGTGGAACCCAGAGTATGATCAACCGTGTGATCGGGAGACGTGTTCCAATATGTCTCAGTTTTCGTCATCTGGTACTCGGGTGCAACATTCCAGACGCTTTACTAACACTCTCCCGACCTGGAGAGTCAGTGCCTTTAACCTCCTGTTTGGCCCAGTTTGCAATTTCTGCGGAAGATGAACAGGAATAGGGAGAACCAATGAGAGACTAGCTGGAGGTGTCTGGACGGGCAAATTTAACTCTCATTTCCCACCAGGAAGAGGAATTAACCAAAGGCTCAGCGTGCCGTGCCGGAACCAGATTAGGGCCTGAAGCAATCCTGCGGTGATGCGGCCAGCTCACGAGAAAGAGAGTTGAAGAAAGGAGCTCAGGGGCACTGTAATTCACAAACCTGCAGAGTTATAAATGACAGCTATCGTCCAAAAATATACTGAAGTAAGGCTGCCAAGAGGACTTGAAAGCGGGGCAGAATTGCAGGAAACCAATTTCAGGAGGTAGACTGGAATTGCATTGAAAGCATAGGAAAAGAGGCAGAACGTCCACAATGATGCACTTGGCCAAAAAGGGCGTATGCGTTTTTTCCTGAATATATTCAGGAAAACACGCATACGCCCTTTTTGGCCAACCAAGCAAGCTTGCAAAGGAAATCTGCACTACAGTGAAGTCTCACTTCCCCCCGGTCAAAAGGGCCATCAGAAAAAAGTGTAAAATCCAGAAAGGCAGGACAGGCCATGGAGAACTGGGAGCCTTGTTATGCTGATGGGCGGGATGTCAATTGCCAACAGCCAGTCTGGAGAAGTGTATGGTGTTTCCTGAAACATCTAAAAAGCAAAGCAACAGAGCCTAGGGCACTTCCACTTATGGTCCTATAGCTTAGGGAAATTAAAATCAAAAGACACAGCCACCCCAAAGGTTGGGACGGCTCTGTTTACAAGAACCTGGTTTACGGTACAAGTTCTATATCGCAGAAAGTGAAAAATGGATAAAGAAGTTGTGGTACTTACGTACAATGCAGTATCACTCAGCAATGAAATCTATGTCATCAGGCCCGTAGCAGCATAATGAGTGGATTCAGGTATGATGATTCTAACTGAAATAAGTCACACAGGAAAAGAAACATCATAAGATATCACTAATACACGGAATGTAACCTTGGCTACACAGGAACTGAATTACAAAACAGAACAGGGTCTCCAATTTAGAAACCCAACTTATGCTTGCTTAAGGGGAAAGGTGAGTTGGGGTGCTGCATAAAACCAGAGATTGAAATGAGCACAGATAAAGTTCCTTAAGCCAAATATGGAATAGACAAGAGCTACTCCTTGCTCAACGAAATGGACTCAACACCCCATATTAAATGCCTAAGAGTGTACCTGACTAGGAAGTATCTTAAAACCTATGGATTGCTATGTCTCCGAAAGAGAATCAAGCGTGTGTACAGGGGCATAAACGCAGCAGTGATAGCATTGGAGAAGTTCGGTGAGCAAATGAAGACCCTTTGAAGTCATATTGCATGGTACCCATTCCACGGGTCTCAACTCTCCAGGTTTAAGGTATTCTTCCTTCAGCTAAAACATGTATGTGGAACCCAGAGTATGATCAACCATGTGATCGGGAGACGTGTTCCAATATGTCTCAGTTTTCGTCCCCTGGTACTCGGGTGCAACATTCCAGACGCTTTACTAACACTCTCCCGACCTGGAGAGTCAGTGCCTTTAACCTCCTGTTTGGCCCAGTTTGCAATTTCTGCGGAAGATGAACAGGAATAGGGAGAACCAATGACAGACTAGCTGGAGGTGTCTGGACGGGCAAATTTAACTCTCATTTCCCACCAGGAAGAGGAATTAACCAAAGGCTCAGCGTGCCGTGCCGGATCCAGATTAGGGCCTGAAGCCATCCTGCGGTGTTGCGGCCAGCTCACGAGAAAGCGACTTGAAGAAAGGAGCTCAGGGGCACTGTAATTCACAAACCTGCAGAGTTATAAATGACAGCTATCGTCCAAAAATATACTGAAGTAAGGCTGCCAAGAGGACTTGAATGCGGGGCAGAATTGCAGGAAACCGATTTCAGGAGGTAGACTGGAATTGCATTTAAAGCATAGGAAAAGAGGCAGAACGTCCACAATGATGCACTTGGCCAAAAAGGGCGTATGCCTTTTTTCCTGAATATATTCAGGAAAAAACGCATACGCCCTTTTTGGCCAACCAAGCAAGCTTGCAAAGGAAATCTGCACTACAGTGAAGTCTCACTTCCCCCCGGTCAAAAGGGCCATCTGAAAAAAGTGTAAAATCCAGAAAGGCAGGACAGGCCATGGAGAACTGGGAGCCTTGTTATGCTGATGGGCGGGATGTCAATTGCCAACAGCCACTCGGGAGAAGTGTATGGTCTTTCCTGAAACATCTAAAAAACAAAGCAACAGAGCCTAGGGCACTTCCACTTATGGTCCTATAGCTTAGGGAAATTAAAATCAAAAGACACAGCCACCCCAAAGGTTGGGACGGCTCTGTTTACAAGAACCTGGTTTACGGTACAAGTTCAATATCGCAGAAAGTGAAAAATGGATAAAGAAGTTGTGGTACTTACGTACAATGCAATATCACTCAGCAATGAAATCTATGTCATCAGGCCCATAGCAGCATAATGAGTGGATTCAGGTATGATGATTCTAACTGAAATAAGTCACACAGGAAAAGAAACATCATAAGATATCACTAATACACGGAATGTAAACTTGGCTACATAGGAACTGAATTACAAAACAGAACAGGGTCTCAAATTTAGAAAACCAACTTATGCTTGCTTAAGGGGAAAGGTGAGTTGGGGTGCTGCATAAAACCAGAGATTGAAATGAGCACAGATAAAGTTCCTTAAGCCAAATATGGAATAGACAAGAGCTACTCCTTGCTCAACGAAATGGATTCAACACCCCATATTAAACACCTAAGAATGTACCTGACTAAAAAGTATCTTAAAACCTATGGATTGGTATGTCTCCGAAAGAGAATCAAGCGTGTGTGCAGGGGCATAATCGCAGCAGTGATAGGATTGGAGAAGTTCGGTGAGCAAATGAAGACCCTTTGAAGTCATATTGCATGGTTCCCATTCCACGGGTCTCAACTCTCCAGGTTGAAGGTATTCTTCCTTCAGCTAAAACATGCATGTGGAACCCAGAGTATGATCAACCGTGTGATCGGGAGACGTGTTCCAATATGTGTCAGTTTTCGTCCCCTGGTACTCGGGTGCAACATTCCAGACGCTTTACTAACACTCTCCCGACTTGGAGAGTCAGTGCCTTTAACCTCCTGTTTGGCCCAGTTTGCAATTTCTGCGGAAGATGAACAGGAATAGGGAGAACCAATGACAGACCAGCTGGAGGTGTCTGGACGGGCAAATTTAACTCTCATTTCCCACCAGGAAGAGGAATTAACCAAAGGCTCAGCCTGCCGTGCCGGAACCAGATTAGGGCCTGAAGCAATCCTGCGGTGATGCGGCCAGCTCACGAGAAAGCGAGTTGAAGAAAGGAGCTCAGGGGCACTGTAATTCACAAACCTGCAGAGTTATAAATGACAGCTATCGTCCAAAAATATACTGAAGTAAGGCTGTCAAGAGGACTTGAAAGCGGGGCAGAATTGCAGGAAACCGATTTCAGGAGGTAGACTGGAATTGCATTTAAAGCATAGGAAAAGAGGCAGAACGTCCACAATGATGCACTTGGCCAAAAAGGGCGTATGCGTTTTTTCCTGAATATATTCAGGAAAAAACGCATATGCCCTTTTTGGCCAACCAAGCAAGCTTGCAAAGGAAATCTGCACTACAGTGAAGTCTCACTTCCCCCCAGTCAAAAGGGCCATCTGAAAAAAGTGTAAAATCCAGAAAGGCAGGACAGGCCATGGAGAACTGGGAGCCTTGTTATGCTGATGGGCGGGATGTAAATTGCCAACAGCCACTCGGGAGAAGTGTATGGTGTTTCCTGAAACATCTAAAAAACAAAGCAACAGAGCCTAGGGCACTTCCACTTATGGTCCTATAGCTTAGGGAAATTAAAATCAAAAAGACACAGCCACCCCAAAAGTTGGGACGGCTCTGTTTACAAGAACCTGGTTTACGGTACAAGTTCAATATCGCAGAAAGTGAAAAATGGATAAAGAAGTTGTGGTACTTACGTACAATGCAGTATCACTCAGCAATGAAATCTATGTCATCAGGCCCGTAGCAGCATAATGAGTGGATTCAGGTATGATGATTCTAACTGAAATAAGTCAGACAGAAAAAGAAACATCATAAGATATCACTAATACACGGAATGTAAACTTGGCTACACAGGAACTGAATTCCAAAACAGAACAGGGTCTCAAATTTAGAAACCCAACTTATGCTTGCTTAAGGGGAAAGGTGAGTTGGGGTGCTGCATAAAACCAGAGATTGAAATGAGCACAGATAAAGTTCCTTAAGCCAAATATGGATTAGACAAGAGCTACTCCTTGCTCAACGAAATGGACTCAACACCCCATATTAAATGCCTAAGAGTGTACCTGACTAGGAAGTATCTTAAAACCTATGGATTGCTATGTCTCCGAAAAAGAATCAAGCGTGTGTTCAGGGGAATAAACACAGCAGTGATAGGATTGGAGAAGTTCGGTGAGCAAATGAAGACCCTTTGAAGTCATATTGCATGGTACCCATTCCACGGGTCTCAACTCTCCAGGTTTAAGGTATTCTTCCTTCAGCTAAAACATGCATGTGGAACCCAGAGTATGATCAACCGTGTGATCGGGAGACGTGTTCCAATATGTGTCAGTTTTCGTCCCCTGGTACTCGGGTGCAACATTCCAGACGCTTTACTAACACTCTCCCGACTTGGAGAGTCAGTGCCTTTAACCTCCTGTTTGGCCCAGTTTGCAATTTCTGCAGAAGATGAACAGGAATAGGGAGAACCAATGACAGACTAGCTGGAGGTGTCTGGACGGGCAAATTTAACTCTCATTTCGCACCAGGAAGAGGAATTAACCAAAGGCTCAGCGTGCCGTGCCGGAACCAGATTAGGGCCTGAAGCCATCCTGCGGTGTTGCGGCCAGCTCACAAGAAAGCGACTTGAAGAAAGGAGCTCGGGGCACTGTAATTCACAAACCTGCAGAGTTATAAATGACAGCTATCGTCCAAAAATATACTGAAGTAAGGCTGCCAAGAGGACTTGAAAGCGGGGCAGAATTGCAGGAAACCGATTTCAGGAGGTAGACTGGAATTGCATTTAAAGCATAGGAAAAGAGGCAGAACGTCCACAATGATGCACTTGGCCAAAAAGGGCGTATGCCTTTTTTCCTGAATATATTCAGGAAAAAACGCATACGCCCTTTTTGGCCAACCAAGCAAGCTTGCAAAGGAAATCTGCACTACAATGAAGTCTCACTTCCCCCCGGTCAAAAGGGCCATCTGAAAAAAGTGTAAAATCCAGAAAGGCAGGACAGGCCATGGAGAACTGGGAGCCTTGTTATGCTGATGGGCGGGATGTCAATTGCCAACAGCCACTCGGGAGAAGTGTATGGTGTTTCCTGAAACATCTAAAAAACAAAGCAACAGAGCCTAGGGCACTTCCACTTATGGTCCTATAGCTTAGGGAAATTAAAATCAAAAGACACAGCCACCCCAAAGGTTGGGACGGCTCTGTTTACAAGAACCTGGTTTACGGTACAAGTTCTATATCGCAGAAAGTGAAAAATGGATAAAGAAGTTGTGGTACTTACGTACAATGCAGTATCACTCAGCAATGAAATCTATGTCATCAGGCCCGTAGCAGCATAATGAGTGGATTCAGGTATGATGATTCTAACTGAAATAAGTCACACAGGAAAAGAAACATCATAAGATATCACTAATACACGGAATGTAACCTTGGCTACACAGGAACTGAATTACAAAACAGAACAGGGTCTCCAATTTAGAAACCCAACTTATGCTTGCTTAAGGGGAAAGGTGAGTTGGGGTGCTGCATAAAACCAGAGATTGAAATGAGCACAGATAAAGTTCCTTAAGCCAAATATGGAATAGACAAGAGCTACTCCTTGCTCAACGAAATGGACTCAACACCCCATATTAAATGCCTAAGAGTGTACCTGACTAGGAAGTATCTTAAAACCTATGGATTGCTATGTCTCCGAAAGAGAATCAAGCGTGTGTACAGGGGCATAAACGCAGCAGTGATAGCATTGGAGAAGTTCGGTGAGCAAATGAAGACCCTTTGAAGTCATATTGCATGGTACCCATTCCACGGGTCTCAACTCTCCAGGTTTAAGGTATTCTTCCTTCAGCTAAAACATGTATGTGGAACCCAGAGTATGATCAACCATGTGATCGGGAGACGTGTTCCAATATGTGTCAGATTTCGTCCCCTGGTAGTCAGGTGCAACATTCCAGACGCTTTACTAACACTCTCCCGACTTGGAGAGTCAGTGCCTTTAACCTCCTGTTTGGCCCAGTTTGCAATTTCTGCGGAAGATGAACAGGAATAGGGAGAACCAATGACAGACTAGCTGGAGGTGTCTGGACGGGCAAATTTAACTCTCATTTCCCACCAGGAAGAGGAATTAACCAAAGGCTCAGCGGGCCGTGCCGGAACCAGATTAGGGCCTGAATCCATCCTGCGGTGTTGTGGCCAGCTCACAAGAAAGCGACTTGAAGAAAGGAGCTCAGGGGCACTGTAATTCACAAACCTGCAGAGTTATAAATGACAGCTATCGTCCAAAAATATACTGAAGTAAGGCTGCCAAGAGGACTTGAAAGCGGGGCAGAATTGCAGGAAACCGATTTCAGGAGGAAGACTGGAATTGCATTGAAAGCATAGGAAAAGAGGCAGAACGTCCACAATGATGCACTTGGCCAAAAAGGGCGTATGCGTTTTTTCCTGAATATATTCAGGAAAAAACACATACGCCCTTTTTGGCCAACCAAGCAAGCTTGCAAAGGAAATCTGCACTACAATGAAGTCTCACTTCCCCCCGGTCAAAAGGGCCATCTGAAAAAAGTGTAAAATCCAGAAAGGCAGGACAGGCCATGGAGAACTGGGAGCCTTGTTATGCTGATGGGCGGGATGTCAATTGCCAACAGCCACTCGGGAGAAGTGTATGGTGTTTCCTGAAACATCTAAAAAACAAAGCAACAGAGCCTAGGGCACTTCCACTTATGGTCCTATAGCTTAGGGAAATTAAAATCAAAAAGACACAGCCACCCCAAAGGTTGGGACGGCTCTGTTTACAAGAACCTGGTTTACGGTACAAGTTCAATATCGCAGAAAGTGAAAAATGGATAAAGAAGTTGTGGTACTTACGTACAATGCAGTATCACTCAGCAATGAAATCTATGTCATCAGGCCCGTAGCAGCATAATGAGTGGATTCAGGTATGATGATTCTAACTGAAATAAGTCACACAGGAAAAGAAACATCATAAGATATCACTAATACACGGAATGTAACCTTGGCTACACAGGAACTGAATTACAAAACAGAACAGGGTCTCAAATTTAGAAAACCAACTTATGCTTGCTTAAGGGGAAAGGTGAGTTGGGGTGCTGCATAAAACCAGAGATTGAAATGAGCACAGATAAAGTTCCTTAAGGCAAATATGGAATAGACAAGAGCTACTCCTTGCTCAACGAAATGGACTCAACACCCCATATTAAATGCCTAAGAGTGTACCTGACTAGGAAGTATCTTAAAACCTATGGATTGCTATGTCTCCGAAAGAGAATCAAGCGTGTGTACAGGGGCATAAACGCAGCAGTGATAGGACTGGAGAGGTTCGGTGAGCAAATGAAGACCCTTTGAAGTCATATTGCATGGTACCCATTCCACGGGTCTCAACTCTCCAGGTTTAAGGTATTCTTCCTTCAGCTAAAACATGTATGTGGAACCCAGAGTATGATCAACCGTGTGATCGGGAGACGTGTTCCAATATGTCTCAGTTTTCGTCCCCTGGTACTCGGGTGCAACATTCCAGACGCTTTACTAACACTCTCCGGACTTGGAGAGTCAGTGCCTTTAACCTCCTGTTTGGCCCAGTTTGCAATTTCTGTGGAAGATGAACAGGAATAGGGAGAACCAATGACAGACTAGCTGGAGGTGTCTGGATGGGCAAATTTAACTCTCATTTCCCACCAGGAAGAGGAATTAACCAAAGGCTCAGCATGCCGTGCCGGAACCAGATTAGGGCCTGAAGCCATCCTGCGGTGTTGCGGCCAGCTCACGGGAAAGCGAGTTGAAGAAAGGAGCTCAGGGGCACTGTAATTCACAAACCTGCAGAGTTATAAATGACAGCTATCGTCCAAAAATATACTGAAGTAAGGCTGCCAAGAGGACTTGAAAGCGGGGCAGAATTGCAGGACACCGATTTCAGGAGGTAGACTGGAATTGCATTGAAAGCATAGGAAAAGAGGCAGAACGTCCACAATGATGCACTTGGCCAAAAGGGCGTATGCGTTTTTTCCTGAATATATTCAGGAAAAAACGCATACGCCCTTTTTGGCCAACCAAGCAAGCTTGCAAAGGAAATCTGCACTACAATGAAGTCTCACTTCCCCCCGGTCAAAAGGGCCATCTGAAAAAAGTGTAAAATCCAGAAAGGCAGGACAGGCCATGGAGAACTGGGAGCCTTGTTATGCTGATGGGCGGGATGTCAATTGCCAACAGCCACTCGGGAGAAGTGTATGGTGTTTCCTGAAACATCTAAAAAACAAAGCAACAGAGCCTAGGGCACTTCCACTTATGGTCCTATAGCTTAGGGAAATTAAAATCAAAAGACACAGCCACCCCAAAGGTTGGGACGGCTCTGTTTACAAGAACCTGGTTTACGGTACAAGTTCAATATCGCAGAAAGTGAAAAATGGATAAAGAAGTTCTGGTACTTACGTACAATGCAATATCACTCAGCAATGAAATCTATGTCATCAGGCCCGTAGCAGCATAATGAGTGGATTCAGGTATGATGATTCTAACTGAAATAAGTCACACAGAAAAAGAAACATCATAAGATATCACTAATACACGGAATGTAACCTTGGCTACATAGGAACTGAATTACAAAACAGAACAGGGTCTCAAATTTAGAAAACCAACTTATGCTTGCTTAAGGGGAAAGGTGAGTTGGGGTGCTGCATAAAACCAGAGATTGAAATGAGCACAGATAAAGTTCCTTAAGCCAAATATGGAATAGACAAGAGCTACTCCTTGCTCAACGAAATGGACTCAACACCCCATATTAAATGCCTAAGAGTGTACCTGACTAGGAAGTATCTTAAAACCTATGGATTGCTATGTCTCCGAAAGAGAATCAAGCGTGTGTACAGGGGCATAAACGCAGCAGTGATAGGACTGGAGAGGTTCGGTGAGCAAATGAAGACCCTTTGAAGTCATATTGCATGGTACCCATTCCACGGGTCTCAACTCTCCAGGTTTAAGGTATTCTTCCTTCAGCTAAAACATGTATGTGGAACCCAGATTATGATCAACCGTGTGATCGGGAGACGTGTTCCAATATGTGTCAGTTTTCGTCCCCTGGTACTCGGGTGCAACATTCCAGACGCTTTACTAACACTCTCCCGACTTGGAGAGTCAGTGCCTTTAACCTCCTGTTTGGCCCAGTTTGCAATTTCTGCGGAAGATGAACAGGAATAGGGAGAACCAATGACAGACTAGCTGGAGGTGTCTGGACGGGCAAATTTAACTCTCATTTCCCACCAGGAAGAGGAATTAACCAAAGGCTCAGCGGGCCGTGCCGGAACCAGTTTAGGGCCTGAAGCCATCCTGCGGTGTTGCGGCCAGCTCACAAGAAAGCGACTTGAAGAAAGGAGCTCAGGGGCACTGTAATTCACAAACCTGCAGAGTTATAAATGACAGCTATCGTCCAAAAATATACTGAAGTAAGGCTGCCAAGAGGACTTGAAAGCGGAGCAAAATTGCAGGAAACCGATTTCAGGAGGTAGACTGGAATTGCATTGAAAGCATAGGAAAAGAGGCAGAACGTCCACAATGATGCACTTGGCCAAAAAGGGCGTATGCGTTTTTTCCTGAATATATTCAGGAAAAAACGCATACGCCCTTTTTGGCCAACCAAGCAAGCTTGCAAAGGAAATCTGCACTACAGTGAAGTCTCACTTCCCCCCGGTCAAAAGGGCCATCTGAAAAAAGTGTAAACTCCAGAAAGGCAGGACAGGCCATGGAGAACTGGGAGCCTTGTTATGCTGATGGGCGGGATGTAAATTGCCAACAGCCACTCGGGAGAAGTGTATGGTGTTTCCTGAAACATCTAAAAAACAAAGCAACAGAGCCTAGGGCACTTCCACTTATGGTCCTATAGCTTAGAGAAATTAAAATCAAAAAGACACAGCCACCCCAAAGGTTGGGACGGCTCTGTTTACAAGAACCTGGTTTACGGTACAAGTTCAATATTGCAGAAAGTGAAAAATGGATAAAGAAGTTGTGGTACTTACGTACAATGCAGTATCACTCAGCAATGAAATCTATGTCATCAGGCCCGTAGCAGCATAATGAGTGGATTCAGGTATGATGATTCTAACTGAAATAAGTCACACAGGAAAAGAAACATCATAAGATATCACTAATACACGGAATGTAACCTTGGCTACACAGGAACTGAATTACAAAACAGAACAGGGTCTCAAATTTAGAAAACCAACTTATGCTTGCTTAAGGGGAAAGGTGAGTTGGGGTGCTGCATAAAACCAGAGATTGAAATGAGCACAGATAAAGTTCCTTAAGCCAAATATGGAATAGACAAGAGCTACTCCTTGCTCAACGAAATGGACTCAACACCCCATATTAAATGCCTAAGAGTGTACCTGACTAGGAAGTATCTTAAAACCTATGGATTGCTATGTCTCTGAAAGAGAATCAAGTGTGTGTACAGGGGCATAAACGCAGCAGTGATAGGATTGGAGAGGTTCGGTGAGCAAATGAAGACCCTTTGAAGTCATATTGCATGGTACCCATTCCAAGGGTCTCAAGTCTCCAGGTTTAAGGTATTCTTCCTTCAGCTAAAACATGCATGTGGAACCCAGAGTATGATCAACCGTGTGATCAGGAGACGTGTTCCACTATGTCTCACTTTTCGTCCCCTGGTACTCGGGTGCAACATTCCAGACGCTTTACTAACACTCTCCCGACTTGGAGAGTCAGTGCCTTTAACCTCCTGTTTGGCCCAGTTTGCAATTTCTGCGGAAGATGAACAGGAATAGGGAGAACCAATGAGAGACTAGCTGGAGGTGTCTGGACGGGCAAATTTAACTCTCATTTCCCACCAGGAAGAGGAATTAACCAAAGGCTCAGCGTGCCGTGCCGGAACCAGATTAGGGCCTGAAGCCATCCTGCGGTGTTGCGGCCAGCTCACGAGAAAGCGAGTTGAAGAAAGGAGCTCAGGGGCACTGTAATTCACAAACCTGCAGAGTTATAAATGACAGCTATCGTCCAAAAATATACTGAAGTAAGGCTGCCAAGAGGACTTGAAAGCGGGGCAGAATTGCAGGAAACCGATTTCAGGAGGTAGACTGGAATTGCATTGAAAGCATAGGAAAAGAGGCAGAACGTCCACAATGATGCACTTGGCCAAAAAGGGCGTATGCGTTTTTTCCTGAATATATTCAGGAAAAAACGCATACGCCCTTTTTGGCCAACCAAGCAAGCTTGCAAAGGAAATCTGCACTACAATGAAGTCTCACTTCCCCCCCAGTCAAAAGGGCCATCTGAAAAAAGTGTAAAATCCAGAAAGGCAGGACAGGCCATGGAGAACTGGGAGCCTTCTTATGCTGATGGGCGGGATGTAAATTGCCAACAGCCACTCTGGAGAAGTGTATGGTGTTTCCTGAATCATCTACAAAACAAAGCAACAGAGCGTAGGGCACTTCCACTTATGGTCCTAAAGCTTAGGGAAATTAAAATCAAAAAGACACAGCCACCCCAAAGTTTGGGACGGCTCTGTTTACAAGAACCTCGTTTAAGGTACAAGTTCAATATCACAGAAAGCGAAAAATGGATAAAGAAGTTGTGGTACTTACGTACAAAGCAATATCACTCAGCAATGAAATCTATGTCATCAGGCCCGTAGCAGCATAATGAGTGGATTCAGGTACGATGATTCTAAGTGAAATAAGTCACACAGAAAAAGAAACATTATAAGATATCACTACTACACGGAATGTAAACTTGGCTACACAGGAACTGAATTACAAAACAGAACAGGGTCTCAAATGTAGAAAACCAACTTATGCTTGCTTAAGGGGAAAGGTGAGTTGGGGTGCTGCATAAAACCAGAGATTGAAATTAGCACAGATACCGTTCCATAAGCCAAATTTGTAATAGACAAGAGCTACTCCTTGCTCAACGAAGTGGACTCAACACCCCATATCAAACGCCTAAGTATATATCTGACTAGTAAGAATCTTAAAACCTATGGATTTATATGTCTCCGAAAGAGAATCAAGCATGTGTACAGTGGCATAAACGCAGCAGTGATAGGATTGGTGAGGTTCGGTGAGCAAATGCAGACCCTTTGAAGTCATATTGCATGGTACCCATTCCATGGGTCTCAACTCTCCAGGTTTAAGGGATTCATCCTTCAGCTAAAACATGCATGTGGAACCCAGAGTATGATCCACCGTGTGATCGGGAAACGTGTTCAAATGTGTCTCAGTTTTCGTCCCCTGGTACTCGGGTGCTACATTCCAGAAGCTTTACTAACTCTCTCCCCACTTGGAGAGTCAGTGCCTTTAAAATCCTGTTTGGCCCAGTTTGCAATTACTGTGGAAAATGAACAGGAATAGGTAGAACCAATGAGAGACTAGCTGGAGGTGTCTGCACGGGCATATTTAACTCTCATTTCCCACCAGGCAGAGGAATTAACCAAAGGCTCAGTGTGCCATGCCAGAACCACACTAGGGCCTGAAGCAATCCTGCGGTGTTGCGGCCAGCTCACAAGAAAGCGAGTTGAAGAAAGGAGCTCAGGGGCACTGTCATTCACAAACCTGCAGAGTTATAAATGACAGCTATCGTCCAAAAATATATTGAAGTAAGGCTGCCAAGAGGACTTGAAAGCGGGGCAGAATTGCAGGAAACCGATTTCAGGAGGTAGACTGGAATTGCATGTAAAGCATAGGAAAATAGGCAGAACGTCCACAAGGATGCACTTGGCAAAAAAGGGCGTATGCGTTTTTTCCTGAATATATTCAGGAAAAAACGCATACGCCCTTTTTGACCAACCAAGCAAGCTTGCAAAGGAAATCTGCACTACAATGAAGTCTCACTGCCCCCCGGTCAAAAGGGCCAGCTGAAAAAACTGTAAAATCCAGAAAGGCAGGACAGGCCATGGAGAACTGGGAGCCTTGTTATGCTGATGGGCGGGATGTAAATTGCCAACAGCCACTCTGGAGAAGTGTATGGTGTTTCCTGAATCATCTACAAAACAAAGCAACAGAGCGTAGGGCACTTCCACTTATGGTCCTAAAGCTTAGGGAAATTAAAATCAAAAAGACACAGCCACCCCAAAGTTTGGGACGGCTCTGTTTATAAGAACCTCGTTTACGATACAAGTTCAATATCACAGAAAGCGAAAAATGGATAAAGAAGTTGTGGTACTTACGTACAATGCAATATCACTCAGCAATGAAATCTATTTCATCAGGCCCGTAGACGCATAATGAGTGGATTCAGGTACGATGATTCTAAGTGAAATAAGTCACACAGAAAAAGAAACTTCATAAGATATCACTACTACACGGAATGTAAACTTGGCTACAAAGGAATTGAATTACAAAACAGAACAGGGTCTCAAATGTAGAAAACCATCTTATGCTTGCTTAAGGGGAAAGGTGAGTTGGGGTGCTGCATAAAACCAGAGATTGAAATGAGCACAGATACCGTTCCATAAGCCTAATTTGTAATAGACAAGAGCTACACCTTGCTCAATGAAGTGGACTCAACACCCCATAGTAAAGGACTAAGAATATATCTGACTAGTAAGAATGTTAAAACCTATGAATTTATATGTCTCCGAAAGAGAATCAAGCATGTGTACAGCAGCATAAACGCAGCAGTGATAGGATTGGTGAGGTTCGGTGAGCAAATGCAGACCCTTTGAAGTCATATTGCATGGTACCCATTCCATGGGTCTCAACTCTCCAGGTTTAAGGGATTCATCCTTCAGCTAAAACATGCATGTGGAACCCAGAGTGTGATCCACCGTGTGATCAGGAAACCTGTTCAAATGTGTCTCAGTTTTCGAACCCTGTTACTCGGGTGCAACATTCCAGAAGCTTTACTAACACTCTCCCCACTTGGAGAGTCAATGCCTTTAACCTCCTGTTTGGCCCAGTTTGCAATTTCTGCGGAAAAAGAACAGGAATAGGGAGAACCTACGAGAGACTAGCTGGAGGTGTCTGGACGGGCAAATTTAACTCTCATGTCCCACCAGGCAGAGGAATTAACCAAAGGCTCAGCGTGCCATGCCGGAACCACACTAGGGCCTGAAGCAATCCTGCGGTGTTGCGGCCAGCTCACAAGAAAGCGAGTTGAAGAAAGGAGCTCAGGGGCACTGTCATTCACAAACCTGCAGAGTTATAAATGAGAGCTATTGTCCAAAAATATATTGAAGTAAGGCTGCCAAGAGGACTTGAAAGCGGGGCAGAATTGCAGGAAACCGATTTCAGGAGGTAGACTGGAATTGCATGTAAAGCATAGGAAAAGAGGCAGAACGTCCACAATGATGCACTTGACCAAAAAGTGTGTATGCGTTTTTTCCTGAATATATTCAGGAAAAAACGCATACGCCCTTTTTGGCCAACCAAGCAAGCTTGCAAAGGAAATCTGCACTACAATGAAGTCTCAATGCCCCCCGGTCAAAAGGGTCATCTGAAAAAAGTGTAAAATCCAGAAAGGCAGGACAGGCCATGGAGAACTGGGAGCCTTCTTATGCTGATGGGCGGGATGTAAATTGCCAACAGCCACTCTGGAGAAGTGTATGGTGTTTCCTGAATCATCTACAAAACAAAGCAACAGAGCCTAGGGCACTTCCACTTATGGTCCAAAAGCTTAGGGAAATTAAAATAAAAAAGACAAAGCCACCCCAAAGTTTGGCACGGCTCTGCATACAAGATCCTCATTTACGTTACAAGTTCAATGTCACAAAAAGCGAAAATGGATACAGAAGTTGTGGTACTCACGTACAATGCAATATCACTCAGCAATGAAATCTATGTCATCAGGCCCATAGCAGCATAATGAGTGGATTCAGGTACGATGATTCTAAGTGAAATAAGTCACACAGAAAAAGAAACATCATAAGATATCACTACTACACGGAATGTAAACTTGGCTACACAGGAACTGAATTACAAAACAGAACAGGGTCTCAAATGTAGAAAACCAACTTATGCTTGCTGAAGGGGAAAGGTGAGTTGGGGTGCTGCATACAACCAGATACGGAAATTAGCACAGATACCCTTCCATAAGCCAAATATGTAATAGACAAGAGCTACTCCTTGCTCAACGTAGTGGACTCAACACCCCATATTAAACGCCTAAGAATATACCTGACTAATAAAAATCTTAAAACCTATGGATTTATATGTCTCTGAAAGAGAATCAAGCATGTGTACAGTGGCATAAACGCAGCAGTGATAGGATTGGTGAGGTTTGTTGAGCAAATGCAGACCCTTTGAAGTCATATTGCATGGTACCCATTCCATGGGTCTCAACTCTCCATGTTTAAGGGATTCTTCCTTCAGCTAAAACATGCATGTAGAACCCAGAGTATGATCCTCCGTGTGATCGGGAAACGTGTTCAAATGTGTCTCAGTTTTCGTCCCCTGGTACTCGGGTGCAACATTCCAGAAGCTTTACTGACACTCTCCCCACTTGGAGAGTCAGTGCCTTTAACCTCCTGTTTGGTCCAGTTTGCAATTTCTGCGGAAAATGAACAGGAATAGGGAAAAACAATGAGAGACTAGCTGGAGGTGTCTCGACGGGCAAATTTAACTCTCATTTCCCACCAGGAAGAGGACTTAACCAAGGCTCAGTGTGCCGTGCCGGAACCACACTAGGGTCTGAAGCAATCCTGCGGTATTGTGGCCAGCTCACAAGAAAGCGAGTCGAAGAAAGGAGCTCAGGGGCACTGTCATTCACAAACCTGCAGAGTTACAAATGACAGCTGTCCTCCAAAAATATATTGAAGTAAGGCTGCCAAGAGGACTTGAAAGCGGGGCAGAATTGCAGGAAACCGATTTCAGGAGGTAGACTGGAATTGCTTGTAAAGCATAGGAAAAGAGGCAGAACGTCCACAATGATGCACTTGGCCAAAAAGGGCGTATGCGTTTTTTCCTGAATATATTCAGGAAAAAACGCATACGCCCTTTTTGGCCAACCAAGCAAGCTTGCAAAGGAAATCTGCACTACAATGAAGTCTCAATGCCCCCCGGTCAAAAGGGCCAGCTGAAAAAAGTGTAAAATCCAGAAAGGCAGGACAGGCCATGGAGAACTGGGAGCCTTGTTATGCTGATGGGCTGGATGTATATTGCCAACAGCCACTCTGGAGAAGTGTATTGTGTTTCCTGAATCATCTACAAAACAAAGCAACAGAGCGTAGGGCACTTCCACTTATGGTCCTAAAGCTTAGGGAAATTAAAATCAAAAAGACACAGCCACCCCAAAGTTTGGGACGGCTCTGTTTACAAGAACCTCGTTTACGATACAAGTTGAATATCACAGAAAGCGAAAAATGGATAAAGAAGTTGTGGTACTTACGTACAAAGCAATATCACTCAGCAATGAAATCTATGTCATCAGGCCCGTAGCAGCATAATGAGTGGATTCAGGTACGATGATTCTAAGTGAAATAAGTCACACAGAAAAAGAAACATCATAAGATATCACTACTACACGGAATGTAAACTTGGCTACACAGGAACTGAATTACAAAACAGAACAGGGTCTCAAATGTAGAAAACCAACTTATGCTTGCTTAAGGGGAAAGGTGAGTTGGGGTGCTGCATAAAACCAGACATAGAAATTAGCACAGATACCGTTCCATAAGCCAAATTTGTAATAGACAAGAGCTACTCCCTGCTCAACGAAGTGGACTCAACACCCCATATTCAACGCCTAAGAATATATCTGACTAGTAAGAATGTTAAAACCTATGAATTTATATGTCTCCGAAAGAGAATCAAGCATGTGTACAGCGGCATAAACGCAGCAGTGATAGGATTGTTGAGGTTCGGTGAGCAAATGCAGACCCTTTGAAGTCATATTGCATGGTACCCATTCCATGGGTCTCAACTCTCTAGGTTTAAGGGATTCTTCCTTCAGCTAAAACATGCATGTGGAACCCAGAGTATGATCCACCGAGTGATCGGGAAACGTGTTCAAATGTGTCTCAGTTTTCGTGCCCTGGTACTCGGGTGCAACATTCCAGACGCTTTACTAACACTCTCCCCACTTGGAGAGTCAGTGCCTTTAACCTCCTGTTTGGCCCAGTTTGCAATTTTTGCGGAAAATGAACAGGAATAGGGAAAAACAATGAGAGACTAGCTGGAGGTGTCTGGACGGGCAAATTTAACTCTCATTTCCCACCAGGCAGAGGAATTAACCAAAGGCTCAGCGTGCCGTGCCGGAACCACACTAGGGCCTGAAGCAATCCTGCGGTGTTGCGGCCAGCTCACAAGAAAGCGAGTTGAAGAAAGGAGCTCAGGGACACTGTCATTCACAAACCTGCAGAGTTATAAATGACAGCTATGTCCAAAAATATATTGAAGTAAGGCTGCCAAGAGGACTTGAAAGCGGGGCAGAATTGCAGGAAACCGATTTCAGGAGGTAGACTGGAATTGCATGTAAAGCATAGGAAAAGAGGCAGAACGTCCACAATGATGCACTTGGCCAAGAAGTGTGTATGCGTTTTTTCCTGAATATATTCAGGAAAAAACGCATACGCCCTTTTTGGCCAACCAAGCAAGCTTGCAAAGGAAATCTGCACTACAATGAAGTCTCACTGCCCCCCGGTCAAAAAGGCCATCTGAAAAAAGTGTAAAATCCACAAAGGCAGAACAGGCCATGGTGAACTGGGAGCCTTGTTTTGCTGATGAGTGGGATGTAAATTGCCAACAGCCACTCTGGAGAAGTGTATGGTGTTTAATCAAACATCTAAAAAATAAAGCAACAGAGCCCAGGGCACTTCCACTTATGGTCCTATAGCTTAGGGAAATTAAAATCAAAAAGACACAGCCACCCCAAACTTTGGGCCGGCTCTTTTTACAAGAATCTCGTTTACTATACAAGTTCAATATCACAGAAAGCGAAAAATGGATAAAGAAGTTGTGGTACTTACGTACAATGCAATATCACTCAGCAATGAAATCTATGTCATCAGGCCCGTAGCAGCATAATGAGTGGATTCAGGTACGATGATTCTAAGTGAAATAAGTCACACAGAAAAAGAAACATCTTAAGATATCACTAATACACGGAATGTAAACTTGGCTACACAGGAACTGAATTACAAAACAGAACAGGGTCTCAAATGTAGAAAACCAACTTATGCTTGCTTAAGGGGAAAGGTGAGTTGGGGTGCTGCATACAACCAGAGATTGAAATTAGCACAGATACCGTTCCATAAGCCAAATACGTAATAGACAAGAGCTACTCCTTGCTCAACGAAGTGGACTCAACACCCCATATTAAACGCCTAAGAATATACCTGACTAGTAAGAATTTAAAACCTATGAATTTATATGTCTCCGAAAGAGAATCAACTGTGTGTACAGCTGCATAAACGCAGCAGTGATAGGATCGGTGAGGTTCGGTGAGCAAATGCAGACCCTTTGAAGTCATATTGCATGGTACCCATTCCATGGGTCTCAACTCTCCAGGTTTAAGGGATTCTTCCTTCAGCTAAAACATGCATGTGGAACCCAGAGTATGATCCACCGTGTGATCGGGAAACCTGTTCAAATGTGTCTCCGTTTTCGTCCCCTGGTGCTCGGGTGCAACATTCCAGACGCTTTACTAACACTCTCCCCACTTGGAGAGTCAGTGCCTTTAACCTCCTGTTTGGCCCAGTTTGCAATTTCTGCGGAAAATAAACAGGAATAGGGAAAAACAATGAGAGACTAGCTGGAGGTGTCTGGACGGGCAAATTTAACTCTCATTTCCCACCAGGCAGAGGAATTAACCAAAGGCTCAGCATGCCGTGCCGGAACCACACTAGGGCCTGAAGCTATCCTGCGGTGTTGCGGCCAGCTCACAAGAAAGCGAGTTGAAGAAAGGAGCTCAGGGACACTGTCATTCACAAACCTGCAGAGTTATAAATGACAGCTATCGTCCAAAAATATATTGAAGTAAGGCTGCCAAGAGGACTTGAAAGCGGGGCAGAATTGCAGGAAACCGATTTCAGGAGGTAGACTGGAATTGCATGTAAAGCATAGGAAAAGAGGCAGAACGTCCACAATGATGCACTTGGGCAAGAAGTTCGTATGCGTTTTTTCCTGAATATATTCAGGAAAAAACGCATACGCCCTTTTTGGCCAACCAAGCAAGCTTGCAAAGGAAATCTGCACTACAATGAAGTCTCAATGCCCCCTGGTCAAAAAGGCCATCTGAAAAAAGTGTGAAATCCAGAAAGGCAGAACAGGCCATGGTGAACTGGGAGCCTTGTTATGCTGATGAGAGGGATGTAAATTGCCAACAACCACTCTGGAGAAGTGTATGGTGTTTATTGAAACATCTAAAAAATAAAGCAACAGAGCCTAGGGCACTTCCACTTATGGTCCTATAGCTTAGGAAAATTAAAATCAAAAAGACACAGCCACCCCAAAGTTTGGGACGGCTCTGTTTACAAGAACCTCGTTTACGGTACAAGTTCAATATCACAGAAAGCAAAAAATGGATAAAGATGTTGTGGTACTTACGTACAATGCAATATCACTCAGCAATGAAATCTATGTCATCAGGCCCATAGCAGCATAATGAGTGGATTCAGGTACGATGATTCTAAGTGAAATAAGTCACACAGAAAAAGAAACATCATAAGATATCACTACTACACGGAATGTAAACTTGGCTACACAGGAACTGAATTACAAAACAGAACAGGGTCTCAAATGTAGAAAACCAACTTATGCTTGCTGAAGGGGAAAGGTGAGTTGGGGTGCTGCATACAACCAGATACGGAAATTAGCACAGATACCCTTCCATAAGCCAAATATGTAATAGACAAGAGCTACTCCTTGCTCAACGTAGTGGACTCAACACCCCATATTAAACGCCTAAGAATATACCTGACTAATAAAAATCTTAAAACCTATGGATTTATATGTCTCTGAAAGAGAATCAAGCATGTGTACAGTGGCATAAACGCAGCAGTGATAGGATTGGTGAGGTTTGTTGAGCAAATGCAGACCCTTTGAAGTCATATTGCATGGTACCCATTCCATGGGTCTCAACTCTCCATGTTTAAGGGATTCTTCCTTCAGCTAAAACATGCATGTAGAACCCAGAGTATGATCCTCCGTGTGATCGGGAAACGTGTTCAAATGTGTCTCAGTTTTCGTCCCCTGGTACTCGGGTGCAACATTCCAGAAGCTTTACTGACACTCTCCCCACTTGGAGAGTCAGTGCCTTTAACCTCCTGTTTGGTCCAGTTTGCAATTTCTGCGGAAAATGAACAGGAATAGGGAAAAACAATGAGAGACTAGCTGGAGGTGTCTCGACGGGCAAATTTAACTCTCATTTCCCACCAGGAAGAGGACTTAACCAAGGCTCAGTGTGCCGTGCCGGAACCACACTAGGGTCTGAAGCAATCCTGCGGTATTGTGGCCAGCTCACAAGAAAGCGAGTCGAAGAAAGGAGCTCAGGGGCACTGTCATTCACAAACCTGCAGAGTTACAAATGACAGCTGTCCTCCAAAAATATATTGAAGTAAGGCTGCCAAGAGGACTTGAAAGCGGGGCAGAATTGCAGGAAACCGATTTCAGGAGGTAGACTGGAATTGCTTGTAAAGCATAGGAAAAGAGGCAGAACGTCCACAATGATGCACTTGGCCAAAAAGGGCGTATGCGTTTTTTCCTGAATATATTCAGGAAAAAACGCATACGCCCTTTTTGGCCAACCAAGCAAGCTTGCAAAGGAAATCTGCACTACAATGAAGTCTCAATGCCCCCCGGTCAAAAGGGCCAGCTGAAAAAAGTGTAAAATCCAGAAAGGCAGGACAGGCCATGGAGAACTGGGAGCCTTGTTATGCTGATGGGCTGGATGTATATTGCCAACAGCCACTCTGGAGAAGTGTATTGTGTTTCCTGAATCATCTACAAAACAAAGCAACAGAGCGTAGGGCACTTCCACTTATGGTCCTAAAGCTTAGGGAAATTAAAATCAAAAAGACACAGCCACCCCAAAGTTTGGGACGGCTCTGTTTACAAGAACCTCGTTTACGATACAAGTTGAATATCACAGAAAGCGAAAAATGGATAAAGAAGTTGTGGTACTTACGTACAAAGCAATATCACTCAGCAATGAAATCTATGTCATCAGGCCCGTAGCAGCATAATGAGTGGATTCAGGTACGATGATTCTAAGTGAAATAAGTCACACAGAAAAAGAAACATCATAAGATATCACTACTACACGGAATGTAAACTTGGCTACACAGGAACTGAATTACAAAACAGAACAGGGTCTCAAATGTAGAAAACCAACTTATGCTTGCTTAAGGGGAAAGGTGAGTTGGGGTGCTGCATAAAACCAGACATAGAAATTAGCACAGATACCGTTCCATAAGCCAAATTTGTAATAGACAAGAGCTACTCCCTGCTCAACGAAGTGGACTCAACACCCCATATTCAACGCCTAAGAATATATCTGACTAGTAAGAATGTTAAAACCTATGAATTTATATGTCTCCGAAAGAGAATCAAGCATGTGTACAGCGGCATAAACGCAGCAGTGATAGGATTGTTGAGGTTCGGTGAGCAAATGCAGACCCTTTGAAGTCATATTGCATGGTACCCATTCCATGGGTCTCAACTCTCTAGGTTTAAGGGATTCTTCCTTCAGCTAAAACATGCATGTGGAACCCAGAGTATGATCCACCGAGTGATCGGGAAACGTGTTCAAATGTGTCTCAGTTTTCGTGCCCTGGTACTCGGGTGCAACATTCCAGACGCTTTACTAACACTCTCCCCACTTGGAGAGTCAGTGCCTTTAACCTCCTGTTTGGCCCAGTTTGCAATTTTTGCGGAAAATGAACAGGAATAGGGAAAAACAATGAGAGACTAGCTGGAGGTGTCTGGACGGGCAAATTTAACTCTCATTTCCCACCAGGCAGAGGAATTAACCAAAGGCTCAGCGTGCCGTGCCGGAACCACACTAGGGCCTGAAGCAATCCTGCGGTGTTGCGGCCAGCTCACAAGAAAGCGAGTTGAAGAAAGGAGCTCAGGGACACTGTCATTCACAAACCTGCAGAGTTATAAATGACAGCTATGTCCAAAAATATATTGAAGTAAGGCTGCCAAGAGGACTTGAAAGCGGGGCAGAATTGCAGGAAACCGATTTCAGGAGGTAGACTGGAATTGCATGTAAAGCATAGGAAAAGAGGCAGAACGTCCACAATGATGCACTTGGCCAAGAAGTGTGTATGCGTTTTTTCCTGAATATATTCAGGAAAAAACGCATACGCCCTTTTTGGCCAACCAAGCAAGCTTGCAAAGGAAATCTGCACTACAATGAAGTCTCACTGCCCCCCGGTCAAAAAGGCCATCTGAAAAAAGTGTAAAATCCACAAAGGCAGAACAGGCCATGGTGAACTGGGAGCCTTGTTTTGCTGATGAGTGGGATGTAAATTGCCAACAGCCACTCTGGAGAAGTGTATGGTGTTTAATCAAACATCTAAAAAATAAAGCAACAGAGCCCAGGGCACTTCCACTTATGGTCCTATAGCTTAGGGAAATTAAAATCAAAAAGACACAGCCACCCCAAACTTTGGGCCGGCTCTTTTTACAAGAATCTCGTTTACTATACAAGTTCAATATCACAGAAAGCGAAAAATGGATAAAGAAGTCGTGGTACTTACGTACAATGCAATATCACTCAGCAATGAAATCTATGTCATCAGGCCCGTAGCAGCATAATGAGTGGATTCAGGTACGATGATTCTAAGTGAAATAAGTCACACAGAAAAAGAAACATCTTAAGATATCACTAATACACGGAATGTAAACTTGGCTACACAGGAACTGAATTACAAAACAGAACAGGGTCTCAAATGTAGAAAACCAACTTATGCTTGCTTAAGGGGAAAGGTGAGTTGGGGTGCTGCATACAACCAGAGATTGAAATTAGCACAGATACCGTTCCATAAGCCAAATACGTAATAGACAAGAGCTACTCCTTGCTCAACGAAGTGGACTCAACACCCCATATTAAACGCCTAAGAATATACCTGACTAGTAAGAATCTTAAAACCTATAGATTTATATAACTCCAAAAGAGAATCAAGCATGTGTACAGCGGCATAAACGCAGCAGTGATAGGACTGGTGAGGTTCGGTGAGCAAATGCAGACCCTTTGAAGTCATATTGCATGGTACCCATTCCATGGGTCTCAACTCTCCAGGTTTAAGGGATTCATCCTTCAGCTAAAACATGCATGTGGAACCCAGAGTATGATCCACCGTGTGATCGGAAAACGTGTTCAAATGTGTCTCAGTTTTCGTCCCCTGGTACTCGGGTGCAACATTCCAGACGCTTTACTAACACTCTCCCCACTTGGAGAGTCATTGCCTTTAACCTCCTGTTTTTCCCAGTTTGCAATTTCTGCGGTAAATGAACAGGAATAGGGAGAACCTATGAGAGACTAGCTGGAGGTGTCTGGACGGGCAAATTTAACTCTCATTTCCCACCAGGCAGAGGAATTAACCAAAGGCTCAGTGTGCCATGCCAAAACCACACTAGGGCCTGAAGCAATCCTGCGGTGTTGCGGCCAGCTCACAAGAAAGCGAGTTGAAGAAAGGAGCTCAGGGGCTCTGTCATTCACAAACCTGCAGAGTTATAAATGACAGCTATCGTCCAAAAATATATTGAAGTAAAGCTGCCAAGAGGACTTGAAAGCGGGGCAGAATTGCAGGAAACCGATTTCAGGAGGTAGACTGGAATTGCATGTAAAGCATAGGAAAAGAGGCAGAACGTCCACAATGATGCACTTGGCCAAAAAGGGCGTATGCGTTTTTTCCTGAATATATTCAGGAAAAAACGCATACGCCCTTTTTGGCCAACCAAGCAAGCTTGCAAAGGAAATCTGCACTACAATGAAGTCTCAATGCCCCCCGGTCAAAAGGGTCATCTGAAAAATGTGTAAAATCCAGAAAGGCAGGACAGGCCATGGAGAACTGGGAGCCTTGTTATGCTGATGAGAGGGATGTAAATTGCCAACAACCACTCTGGAGAAGTGTATGGTGTTTATTGAAACATCTAAAAAATAAAGCAACAGAGCCTAGGGCACTTCCACTTATGGTCCTATAGCTTAGGAAAATTAAAATCAAAAAGACACAGCCACCCCAAAGTTTGGGACGGCTCTGTTTACAAGAACCTCGTTTACGGTACAAGTTCAATATCACAGAAAGCGAAAAATGGATAAAGAAGTTGTGGTACTTACGTACAATGCAATATCACTCAGCAATGAAATCTATGTCATCAGGCCCATAGCAGCATAATGAGTGGATTCAGGTACGATGATTCTAAGTGAAATAAGTCACACAGAAAAAGAAACATCATAAGATATCACTAATACACGGAATGTAAACTTGGCTACACAGGAACTGAATTACAAAACAGAACAGGGTCTCAAATGTAGAAAACCAACTTATGCTTGCTGAAGGGGAAAGGTGAGTTGGGGTGCTGCATACAACCAGAGATGGAAATTAGCACAGATACCCTTCCATAAGCCAAATATGTAATAGACAAGAGCTACTCCTTGCTCAACGTAGTGGACTCAACACCCCATATTAAACGCCTAAGAATATACCTGACTAATAAAAATCTTAAAACCTATGGATTTATATGTCTCTGAAAGAGAATCAAGCATGTGTACAGTGGCATAAATGCAGCAGTGATAGGATTGGTGAGGTTTGTTGAGCAAATGCAGACCCTTTGAAGTCATATTGCATGGTACCCATTCCATGGGTCTCAACTCTCCAGGTTTAAGGGATTCTTCCTTCAGCTAAAACATGCATGTGGAACCCAGAGTATGATCCACCGTGTGATCGGGAAACGTGTTCAAATGTGTCTCAGTTTTCGTCCCCTGGTACTCGGGTGCAACATTCCAGAAGCTTTACTGACACTCTCCCCACTTGGAGAGTCAGTGCCTTTAACCTCCTGTTTGGTCCAGTTTGCAATTTCTGCGGAAAATGAACAGGAATAGGGAAAAACAATGAGAGACTAGCTGGAGGTGTCTCGACGGGCAAATTTAACTCTCATTTCCCACCAGGAAGAGGACTTAACCAAAGGCTCAGTGTGCCTTGCCGGAACCACACTAGGGTCTGAAGCAATCCTGCGGTGTTGTGGCCAGCTCACAAGAAAGCAAGTCGAAGAAAGGAGCTCAGGGGCACTGTCATTCACAAACCTGCAGAGTTACAAATGACAGCTGTCCTCCAAAAATATATTGAAGTAAGGCTGCCAAGAGGACTTGAAAGCGGGGCAGAATTGCAGGAAACCGATTTCAGGAGGTAGACTGGAATTGCTTGTAAAGCATAGGAAAAGAGGCAGAACGTCCACAATGATGCACTTGGCCAAAAAGGGCGTATGCGTTTTTTCCTGAATATATTCAGGAAAAAACGCATACGCCCTTTTTGGCCAACCAAGCAAGCTTGCAAAGGAAATCTGCACTACAATGAAGTCTCAATGCCCCCCGGTCAAAAGGGCCAGCTGAAAAAAGTGTAAAATCCAGAAAGGCAGGACAGGCCATGGAGAACTGGGAGCCTTGTTATGCTGATGGGCTGGATGTATATTGCCAACAGCCACTCTGGAGAAGTGTATTGTGTTTCCTGAATCATCTACAAAACAAAGCAAAAGAGCGTAGGGCACTTCCACTTATGGTCCTAAAGCTTAGGGAAATTAAAATCAAAAAGACACAGCCACCCCAAAGTTTGGGACGGCTCTGTTTACAAGAACCTCGTTTATGATACAAGTTGAATATCACAGAAAGCGAAAAATGGATAAAGAAGTTGTGGTACTTACGTACAATGCAATATCACTCAGCAATGAAATCTATGTCATCAGGCCCGTAGCAGCATAATGAGTGGATTCAGGTACGATGATTCTAAGTGAAATAAGTCACACAGAAAAAGAAACATCATAAGATATCACTAATACACGGAATGTAAACTTGGCTACACAGGAACAGAATTACAAAACAGAACAGGGTCTCAAATGTAGAAAACCAACTTATGCTTGCTTAAGGGGAAAGGTGAGTTGGGGTGCTGCATAAAAGCAGACATAGAAATTAGCACAGATACCGTTCCATAAGCCAAATTTGTAATAGACAAGAGCTACTCCCTGCTCAACGAAGTGGACTCAACACCCCATATTCAACGCCTAAGAATATATCTGACTAGTAAGAATGTTAAAACCTATGAATTTATATGTCTCCGAAAGAGAATCAAGCATGTGTACAGCAGCATAAACGCAGCAGTCATAGGATTGGTGAGGTTCGGTGAGCAAATGCAGACCCTTTGAAGTCATATTGCATGGTACCCATTCCATGGGTCTCAACTCTCCAGGTTTAAGGGATTCATCCTTCAGCTAAAACATGCATGTGGAACCGAGAGTATGATCCACCGTGTGATCGGGAAACGTGTTCAAATGTGTCTCAGTTTTCGTCCCCTGGTACTCGGGTGCAACATTCCAGAAGCTTTACTAACACTCTCCCCACTTGGAGAGTCAATGCCTTTAACCTCCTGTTTGGCCCAGTTTGCAATTTCTGCGGAAAATGAACAGGAATAGGGAGAACCTACGAGAGACTAGCTGGAGGTGTCTGGACAGGCAAATTTAACTCTCATTTCCCACCAGGCAGAGGAATTAACCAAAGGCTCAGTGTGCCTTGACAGAACCACACTAGGGCCTGAAGCAATCCTGCGGTGTTGCGGCCAGCTCACAAGAAAGCGAGTTGAAGAAAGGAGCTCAGGGGCACTGTCATTCACAAACCTGCAGAGTTATAAATGACAGCTATCGTCCAAAAATATATTGAAGTAAGTCTGCCAAGAGGACCTGAAAGCGGGGCAGAATTGCAGGAAACCGATTTCAGGAGGTAGACTGGAATTGCATGTAAAGCATAGGAAAAGAGGCAGAACGTCCACAATGATGCACTTGGCCAAAAAGGGCGTATGCGTTTTTTCCTGAATATATTCAGGAAAAAACGCATACGCCCTTTTTGGCCAACCAAGCAAGCTTGCAAAGGAAATCTGCACTACAATGAAGTCTCAATGCCCCCCGGTCAAAAGGGTCATCTGAAAAAAGTGTGAAATCCAGAAAGGCAGGACAGGCCATGGAGAACTGGGAGCCTATATGCCGATGGGTGGGATGTAAATTGCCAACAGCCACTCTGGAGAAGTGTATGGTGTTTCCTGAAACATATAAAAAACAAAGCAAAAGAGCCTAGGGCACTTCCACTTATGGTCCTAAAGCTTAGGGAAATTAAAATCAAAAGACACAGCCACCCCAAAGTTTGGGACAGCTCTGTTTACAAGAACTTCTTTTACGGTACAAGTTCAATGTCACAGAAGTCGAAAAATGGATATAGAAGTTGTGATACTCACGTACAATGCAATATCACTCAGCAATGAAATCTATGTCATCAGGCCCATAGCAGCATAATGAGTGGATTCAGGTACGATGATTCTAAGTGAAATAAGTCACACAGAAAAAGAAACATCATAAGATATCTCTAATACACGGAATGTAAACTTGGCTACACAGGAACTGAATTACAAAACAGAACAGGGTCTCAAATGTAGAAAATCAACTTATGCTTGCTTAAGGGGAAAGGTGAGTTGGGGTGCTGCATAAAACCAGAGATTGAAATTAACACAGATTCCGTTCCATAAGCCAAATATGTAATAGACAAGAGCTACTCCTTGCTCAACGAAGTGGACTCAACACCCCATATTAAACGCTTAAGAATATACCTGACTAGTAAGAATCCTAAAACCTATGGATTTATATGTCTCCGAAAGAGAATCAACTGTGTGTACAGCTGCATAAACGCAGCAGTGATAGGACTGGTGAGGTTCGGTGAGCAAATGCAGACCCTTTGAAGTCATATTGCATGGTACCCATTCCATGGGTCTCAACTCTCTAGGTTTAAGGGATTCTTCCTTCAGCTAAAACATGCATGTGGAACCCAGAGTATGATCCACCGTGTGATCGGGAAACGTGTTCAAATGTGTCTCAGTTTTTGTCCCCTGGTACTCGGGTGCAACATTCCAGACGCTTTACTAACACTCTCCCCACTTGGAGAGTCAGTGCCTTTAACCTCCTGTTTGGCCCAGTTTGCAATTTCTGCGGAAAATGAACAGGAATAGGGAAAAACAATGAGAGCCTAGCTGGAGGTGTCTGGACGGGCAAATTTAACTCTCATTTCCCACCAGGCAGAGGAATTAACCAAAGGCTCAGCGTGCCGTGCCGGAACCACACTAGGGCCTGAAGCAATCCTGCGGTGTTGCGGCCAGCTCACAAGAAAGCGAGTTGAAGAAAGGAGCTCAGGGACACTGTCATTCACAAACCTGCAGAGTTATAAATGACAGCTATGTCCAAAAATATATTGAAGTAAGGCTGCCAAGAGGACTTGAAAGCGGGGCAGAATTGCAGGAAACCGATTTCAGGAGGTAGACTGGAATTGCATGTAAAGCATAGGAATAGAGGCAGAACGTCCACAATGATGCACTTGGCCAAGAAGTGCGTATGCGTTTTTTCCTGAATATATTCAGGAAAAAACGCATACGCCCTTTTTGGCCAACCAAGCAAGCTTGCAAAGGAAATCTGCACTACAATGAAGTCTCAATGCCCCCTGGTCAAAAAGGCCATCTGAAAAAAGTGTGAAATCCAGAAAGGCAGAACAGGCCATGGTGAACTGGGAGCCTTGTTATGCTGATGAGAGGGATGTAAATTGCCAACAACCACTCTGGAGAAGTGTATGGTGTTTATTGAAACATCTAAAAAATAAAGCAACAGAGCCTAGGGCACTTCCACTTATGGTCCTATAGCTTAGGAAAATTAAAATCAAAAAGACACAGCCACCCCAAAGTTTGGGACGGCTCTGTTTACAAGAACCTCGTTTACGGTACAAGTTCAATATCACAGAAAGCGAAAAATGGATAAAGATGTTGTGGTACTTACGTACAATGCAATATCACTCAGCAATGAAATCTATGTCATCAGGCCCATAGCAGCATAATGAGTGGATTCAGGTACGATGATTCTAAGTGAAATAAGTCACACAGAAAAAGAAACATCATAAGATATCACTACTACACGGAATGTAAACTTGGCTACACAGGAACTGAATTACAAAACAGAACAGGGTCTCAAATGTAGAAAACCAACTTATGCTTGCTGAAGGGGAAAGGTGAGTTGGGGTGCTGCATACAACCAGAGATGGAAATTAGCACAGATACCCTTCCATAAGCCAAATATGTAATAGACAAGAGCTACTCCTTGCTCAACGTAGTGGACTCAACACCCCATATTAAACGCCTAAGAATATACCTGACTAATAAAAATCTTAAAACCTATGGATTTATATGTCTCTGAAAGAGAATCAAGCATGTGTACAGTGGCATAAACGCAGCAGTGATAGGATTGGTGAGGTTTGTTGAGCAAATGCAGACCCTTTGAAGTCATATTGCATGGTACCCATTCCATGGGTCTCAACTCTCCAGGTTTAAGGGATTCTTCCTTCAGCTAAAACATGCATGTAGAACCCAGAGTATGATCCTCCGTGTGATCGGGAAACGTGTTCAAATGTGTCTCAGTTTTCGTCCCCTGGTACTCGGGTGCAAAATTCCAGAAGCTTTACTGACACTCTCCCCACTTGGAGAGTCAGTGCCTTTAACCTCCTGTTTGGTCCAGTTTGCAATTTCTGCGGAAAATGAACAGGAATAGGGAAAAACAATGAGAGACTAGCTGGAGGTGTCTCGACGGGCAAATTTAACTCTCATTTCCCACCAGGAAAAGGACTTAACCAAAGGCTCAGTGTGCCGTGCCGGAACCACACTAGGGTCTGAAGCAATCCTGCGGTGTTGTGGCCAGCTCACAAGAAAGCGAGTCGAAGAAAGGAGCTCAGGGGCACTGTCATTCACAAACCTGCAGAGTTACAAATGACAGCTGTCCTCCAAAAATATATTGAAGTAAGGCTGCCAAGAGGACTTGAAAGCAGGGCAGAATTGCAGGAAACCGATTTCAGGAGGTAGACTGGAATTGCTTGTAAAGCATAGGAAAAGAGGCAGAACGTCCACAATGATGCACTTGGCCAAAAAGGGCGTATGCGTTTTTTCCTGAATATATTCAGGAAAAAACGCATACGCCCTTTTTGGCCAACCAAGCAAGCTTGCAAAGGAAATCTGCACTACAATGAAGTCTCAATGCCCCCTGGTCAACAGGGCCAGCTGAAAAAAGTGTAAAATCCAGAAAGGCAGGACAGGCCATGGAGAACTGGGAGCCTTGTTATGCTGATGGGCTGGATGTATATTGCCAACAGCCACTCTGGAGAAGTGTATTGTGTTTCCTGAATCATCTACAAAACAAAGCAACAGAGCGTAGGGCACTTCCACTTATGGTCCTAAAGCTTAGGGAAATTAAAATCAAAAAGACACAGCCACCCCAAAGTTTGGGACGGCTCTGTTTACAAGAACCTCGTTTACGATACAAGTTGAATATCACAGAAAGCGAAAAATGGATAAAGAAGTTGTGGTACTTACGTACAATGCAATATCACTCAGCAATGAAATCTATATCATCAGGCCCGTAGCAGCATAATGAGTGGATTCAGGTACGATGATTCTAAGTGAAATAAGTCACACAGAAAAAGAAACATCATAAGATATCACTAATACACGGAATGTAAACTTGGCTACACAGGAACTGAATTACAAAACAGAACAGGGTCTCAAATGTAGAAAACCAACTTATGCTTGCTGAAGGGGAAAGGTGAGTTGGGGTGCTGCATAAAACCAGAGATTGAAATTAGCACAGATACCGTTCCATAAGCCAAATTTGTAATAGACAAGAGCTACTGCTTGCTCAACGAAGTGGACTGAGCACCGCATATTAAACGCCTAAGAATATACCTGACTAGTAATCATCTTAAAACCTATGAATTTATATGTCTCCGAAAGAGAATCAAGCATGTGTACAGCAGCATAAACGCAGCAGTGATAGGATTGGTGAGGTTCGGTGAGCAAATGCAGACCCTTTGAAGTCATATTGCATGGTACCCATTCCATGGGTCTCAACTCTCCAGGTTTAAGGGATTCATCCTTCAGCTAAAACATGCATGTGGAACCGAGAGTATGATCCACCGTGTGATCGGGAAACGTGTTCAAATGTGTCTCAGTTTTCGTCCCCTGTTACTCGGGTGCAACATTCCAGAAGCTTTACTAACACTCTCCCCACTTGGAGAGTCAATGCCTTTAACCTCCTGTTTGGCCCAGTTTGCAATTTCTGCGGAAAATGAACAGGAATAGGGAAAAACAATGAGAGCCTAGCTGGAGGTGTCTGGACGGGCAAATTTAACTCTCATTTCCCACCAGGCAGAGGAATTAACCAAAGGCTCAGCGTGCCGTGCCGGAACCACACTAGGGCCTGAAGCAATCCTGCGGTGTTGCGGCCAGCTCACAAGAAAGCGAGTTGAAGAAAGGAGCTCAGGGACACTGTCATTCACAAACCTGCAGAGTTATAAATGACAGCTATGTCCAAAAATATATTGAAGTAAGGCTGCCAAGAGGACTTGAAAGCGGGGCAGAATTGCAGGAAACCGATTTCAGGAGGTAGACTGGAATTGCATGTAAAGCATAGGAAAAGAGGCAGAACGTCCACAATGATGCACTTGGCCAAGAAGTGCGTATGCGTTTTTTCCTGAATATATTCAGGAAAAAACGCATACGCCCTTTTTGGCCAACCAAGCAAGCTTGCAAAGGAAATCTGCACTACAATGAAGTCTCACTGCCCCCCGGTCAAAAAGGCCATCTGAAAAAAGTGTAAAATCCAGAAAGGCAGGACAGGCCATGGAGAACTGGGAGCCTCGTTATGCTGATGGGTGGGATGTCAATTGCCAACAGCCACTCTGGAGAAGTGTATGGTGTTTCCTGAATCATCTACAAAACAAAGCAACAGAGCCTAGGGTACTTCCACTTATGGTCCAAAAGCTTAGGGAAATTAAAATCAAAAAGACACAGCCACCCCAATATTTGGGACGGCTCTGTTTACAAGAACCTCGTTTACGGTACAAGTTCAATATCACAGAAAGCGAAAAATGGATAAAGATGTTGTGATACTCACGTACAATGCAATAAAACTCAGCAATGAAATCTATGTCATCAGGCCCATAGCAGCATAATGAGTGGATTCAGGTATGATGATTCTAAGTGAAATAAGTCACACAGAAAAAGAAACATCATAAGATATCACTAATACACGGAATGTAAACTTGGCTACACAGGAACTGAATTACAAAACAGAACAGGGTCTCAAATGTAGAAAACCAACTTATGCTTGCTTAAGGGGAAAGGTGAGTTGGGGTGCTGCATACAACCAGAGATGGAAATTAGCACAGATACCGTTCCATAAGCCAAATATGTAATAGACAAGAGCTACTCCTTGCTCAACGAAGTGGACTCAACACCCCATATTAAACGCTTAAGAATATATCTGACTAGTAAGAATCTTAAAACCTATGGATATATATGTCTCCGAAAGAGAATCAAGCATGTGTACAGCGGCACAAACGCAGCAGTGATAGGATTGGTGAGGTTCGGTGAGCAAATGCAGACCCTTTGAAGTCATATTGCATGGTACCCATTCCATGGGTCTCAAATCTCCAGGTTTAAGGGATTCTTCCTTCAGCTAAAACATGCATGTGGAACCCAGAGTATGATCCACCGTGTGATCGGGAAACGTGTTCAAATGTGTCTCAGTTTTCGTCCCCTGGTACTCAGGTGCAACATTCCAGAAGCTTTACTAACACTCTCCCCACTTGGAAAGTCAGTGCCTTTAACACTCCTGTTTGGCCCAGTTTGCAATTTCTGCGGAAAATGAACAGGAATAGGGAGAACCTACGAGAGACTAGCTGGAGGTGTCTGGACGGGCAAATTTAACTCTCATTTCCCACCAGGCAGAGGAATTAACGAAAGGCTCAGTGTGCCATGCCAGAACCACACTAGGGCCTAAAGCAATCCTGCGGTGTTGCGGCCAGCTCACATGAAAGCGAGTTGAAGAAAGGAGCTCAGGGACACTGTCATTCACAAACCTGCAGAGTTATAAATGACAGCTATCGTCCAAAAATATATTGAAGTAAGGCTGCCAAGAGGTGTTGAAAGCGGGGCAGAATTGCAGGAAACCGAGTTCAGGAGGTAGACTGGAATTGCATGTAAAGCATAGGAAAAGAGGCAGAACGTCCACAATGATGCACTTGGCCAAAAAGGGCGTATGCGTTTTTTCCTGAATATATTCAGGAAAAAACGCATACGCCCTTTTTGGCCAACCAAGCAAGCTTGCAAAGGAAATCTGCACTACAATGAAGTCTCAATGCCCCCCGGTCAAACGGGTCATCTGAAAAAAGTGTAAAATCCAGAAAGGCAGGACAGGCCATGGAGAACTGGGAGACTCGTTATGCTGATGGGTGGGATGTAAATTGCCAACAGCCACTCTGGAGAAGTGTATGGTGTTTAATCAAACATCTAAAAAACAAAGCAACAGAGCCTAGGGCACTTCCACTTATGGTCCTATAGCTTAGGGAAATTAAAATCAAAAATACACAGCCACCCCAAAGATTTGGACGGCTCTGTTGACAAGAATCTCGTTTACGATACAAGTTCAATATCACAGAAAGCGAAAAATGGATAAAGAAGTTGTGGTACTTACGTACAATGCAATATCACTCAGCAATGAAATCTATGTCATCAGGCCCGTAGCAGCATAATGAGTGGATTCAGGTACGATGATTCTAAGTGAAATAAGTCACACGGAATAAGAAACATTATAAGATATCACTACTACACGGAATGTAAACTTGGCTACACAGGAACTGAATTACAAAACAGAACAGGGTCTCAAATGTAGAAAACCAACTTATGCTTGCTTAAGGGGAAAGGTGAGTTGGGGTGCTGCATAAAACCAGAGATTGAAATTAGCACAGATACCGTTCCATAAGCCAAATTTGTAATAGACAAGAGCTACTCCTTGCTCAACGAAGTGGACTCAACACCCCATATTAAACGCCTAAGAATATATCTGACTAGTAAGAATCTTAAAACCTATGGATTTATATGTCTCCAGAAGAGAATCAAGCATGTGTACAGCAGCATAAACCCAGCGGTGATAGGATTGGTGAGGTTCGGTGAGCAAATCCAGACCCTTTGAAGTCATATTGCATGGTACCCATTCCATGGGTCTCAACTCTCCAGGTTTAAGGGATTCATCCTTCAGCTAAAACATGCATGTGGAACCCAGAGTATGATCCACCGTGTGATCGGGAAACGTGTTCAAATGTGTCTCAGTTTTCGTCCCCTGGTACTCGGGTGCAACATTCCAGAAGCTTTACTAACACTCTCCCCACTTGGAGAGTCAATGCCTTTAACCTCCTGTTTGGCCCAGTTTGCAATTTCTGCGGAAAATGAACAGGAATAGGGAAAAACAATGAGAGCCTAGCTGGAGGTGTCTGGACGGGCAAATTTAACTCTCATTTCCCACCAGGCAGAGGAATTAACCAAAGGCTCAGCGTGCCGTGCCGGAACCACACTAGGGCCTGAAGCAATCCTGCGGTGTTGCGGCCAGCTCACAAGAAAGCGAGTTGAAGAAAGGAGCTCAGGGACACTGTCATTCACAAACCTGCAGAGTTATAAATGACAGCTATCGTCCAAAAATATATTGAAGTAAGGCTGCCAAGAGGACTTGAAAGCGGGGCAGAATTGCAGGAAACCGATTTCAGGAGGTAGACTGGAATTGCATGTAAAGCATAGGAAAAGAGGCAGAACGTCCACAATGATGCACTTGGCCAAGAAGTGCGTATGCGTTTTTTCCTGAATATATTCAGGAAAAAACGCATACGCCCTTTTTGGCCAACCAAGCAAGCTTGCAAAGGAAATCTGCACTACAATGAAGTCTCACTGCCCCCCGGTCAAAAAGGCCATCTGAAAAAAGTGTAAAATCCACAAAGGCAGAACAGGCCATGGTGAACTGGGAGCCTTGTTATGCTGATGAGTGGGATGTAAATTGCCAACAGCCACTCTGGAGAAGTGTATGGTGTTTACTGAAACATCTAAAAAATAAAGCAACAGAGCCTAGGGCACTTCCACTTATGGTCCTATAGCTTAGGGAAATTAAAATCAAAAAGACACAGCCACCCCAAAGTTTGGGACGGCTCTGTTTACAAGAACCTCGTTTACGGTACAAGTTCAATATCACAGAAAGCGAAAAATGGATAAAGATGTTGTGGTACTTACGTACAATGCAATATAACTCAGCAATGAAATCTATGTCATCAGGCCCATAGCAGCTAAAGAGTGGATTCAGGTACGATGATTCTAAGTGAAATAACTCACACAGAAAAAGAAACATCATAAGATATCACTAATACACGGAATGTAAACTTGGCTACACAGGAACTGAATTACAAAACAGAACAGGGTCTCAAATGTAGAAAACCAACTTATGCTTGCTTAAGGGGAAAGGTGAGTTGGGGTGCTGCATACAACCAGAGATGGAAATTAGCACAGATACCCTTCCATAAGCCAAATATGTAATAGACAAGAGCTACTCCTTGCTCATCGTAGTGGACTCAACACCCCATATCAAACGCCTAAGAATATATCTGACTAGTAAGAATCTTAAAACCTATGGATTTATATGTCTCCGAAAGAGAATCAAGCATGTGTACAGCGGCATAAACGCAGCAGTGATAGGATTGGAGAGGTTCGGTGAGCAAATGCAGACCCTTTGAAGTCATATTGCATGGTACCCATTCCATGGGTCTCAACTCTCCAGGTTTAAGGGATTCTTCCTTCAGCTAAAATATGCATGTGGAACCCAGAGTATGATCCACCGTGTGATCGGGAAACCTGTTCAAATGTGTCTCAGTTTTCGTCCCCTGGTACTCGGGTGCAACATTCCAGAAGCTTTACTAACACTCTCCCCACTTGGAGAGTCAATACCTTTAACCTCCTGTTTGGCCCAGTTTGCAATTTCTGCGGAAAATGAACAGGAATAGGGAGAACCTACGAGAGACTAGCTGGAGGTGTCTGGACGGGCAAATTTAACTCTCATTTCCCACCAGGCAGAGGAATTAACGAAAGGCTCAGCTTGCCGTGCCGGAACCACTCTAGGGCCTGAAGCAATCCTGCGGTGTTGCGGCCAGCTCACAAGAAAGCGAGTTGGAGAAAGGAGCTCAGGGACACTGTCATTCACAAACCTGCAGAGTTATAAATGACAGCTATCGTCCAAAAATATATTGAAGTAAGGCTGCCAAGAGGACTTGAAAGCGGGGCAGAATTGCAGGAAACCGATTTCAGGAGGTAGACTGGAATTGCATGTAAAGCATAGGAAAAGAGGCAGAACGTCCACAATGATGCACTTGGCCAAAAAGGGCGTATGCGTTTTTTCCTGAATATATTCAGGAAAAAACGCATACGCCCTTTTTGGCCAACCAAGCAAGCTTGCAAAGGAAATCTGCATTACAATGAAGTCTCACTGCCCCCCGGTCAAAAGGGTCATCTGAAAAAAGTGTAAAATCCAGAAAGGCAGGACAGGCCATGGAGAACTGGGAGCCTTGTTATGCTGATGGGCGGGATGTAAATTGCCAACAGCCACTCTGGAGAAGTGTATGGTGTTTCCTGAAACATCTAAGAAACAAATCAACAGAGCCTAGGTCACTTCCACTTATGGTTCTATAGCTTAGGGAAATTAAAATCAAAAAGACACAGCCAACCCAAAGTTTGGGACGCCTCTGTTTACAAGAACCTCATTTATGGTAGAAGTTCAATATCACAGAAAGCGAAAAATGGATAAAGAAGTTGTGGTACTTACGTACAATGCAATATCACTCAGCAATGAAATCTATGTCATCAGGCCCGTAGCAACATAACGAGTGGATTCAGGTACGATATTCTAAGTGAAATAAGTCACACAGAAAAAGAAACATCATAAGATATCACTAATACACGGACTGTAAACTTGGCTACACAGGAACTGAATTACAAAACAGAACAGGGTCTCAAATGTAGAAAACCAACTTATGCTTGCTTAAGGGGAAAGGTGAGTTGGGGTGCTGCGTAAAACCAGAGATTGAACTGGGCACAGATACCTTTCCATAAGCCAAATATGTAACAGAGAGGAGCTACTCCGTGCTCAACAAAGTGGACACAACACCCCATATTCAACGCCTAAGAATATACCTGACTAGTAAGAATCTTAAAACCTATGGATTTATATGTCTCTGAAAGAGAATCAAGCATGTGTACAGCGGCATAAACACAGCAGTGATAGGATTGGTGAGGTTCGGTGAGCAAATGCAGACCCTTTGAAGTCATATTGCATGGTACCCATTCCATGGGTCTCAACTCTCCAGGTTTAAGGGATTCATCCATCAGCTAAAACATGCATGTGGAACCCAGAATATGATCCACCGTGTGATCGGGAAACGTGTTCAAATGTGTCTCAGTTTTCGTCCCCTGGTACTCTGGTGCAACATTCCAGATGCTTTACTAACACTCTCCCCACTTGGAGAGTCAGTGCCTTTAACCTCCTGTTTGGCACAGTTTGCAATTTTTGCGTAAGATGAAAAGGAATAGGGAGAACCCATGACAGACTAGCTGGAGGTGTCTGGATGGGCGATTTTAACTCTCATTTCCCACCAGGCAGAGGAATTAACCAAAGGCTCAGCGTGCCGTGCCGGAACCACACTAGGGCCTGAAGCAATCATGTGGTGTTGCGGCCAGCTCACAAGAAAGCAAGTTGAAGAAAGGAGCTCAGGGACACTGTAACTCACAAACCTGCAGAGTTATAAATGACAGCTATCGTCCAAAAATATATTGAAGTAAGGCTGCCAAGAGGACTTGAAAGCGGGGCAGAATTGCAGGAAACCGATTTCAGGAGGTAGACTGGAATTGCATGTAAAGCATAGGAAAAGAGGCAGAACGTGCACAATGATGCACCTGGAGAAAAATGTCGTATGTGTTTTTTCCTGAATATATTCAGGAAAAAACGCATACGCCCTTTTTGGCCAACCAAGCAAGCTTGCAAATGAAATCTGCACTACAATGAAGTCTCACTTCCCACCAGTCAAAAGGGCCATCTGAAAAAAGTGTAAAATCCAGAAAGGCAGGACAGGCCATGGAGAACTGGGAGCCTTGTTATGCTGATGGGCGGGATGTAAATTTCCAACAGCCACTCTGGAGAAGTGTATGGTGTTTCCTGAAACATCTAAGAAACAAAGCAACAGAGCCTAGGGCACTTCCACTTATAGTCCTATAGCTTAGGGAAATTAATGTGAAAAAGACACAGCCACCCCAATGGTTGGGATGGCTCTGTTTACAAGAACCTCGTTTATGGTACAAGTTCAGTATCACAGAAAGCGAAAATGGATAAAGAAGTTGTGGTACTTACGTACAATGCAATATCACTCAGCAATGAAATCTATGTCATCAGGCCCGTAGCAGCATAATGAGTGGATTCAGGTACGATGATTCTAAGTGAAATAAGTCACACAGAAAAAGAAACATCATAAGATATCACAAATACACGGACTGTAAACTTGGCTACACAGGAACTGAATTACAAAACAGAACAGGGTCTCAAATGTAGAAAACCAACTTATGCTTTCTTAAGGGGAAAGGTGCGTTGCGGTGCTGCATAAAAGCAGAGATTGCAATTGGCACAGGTACCGTTCAATAAGCCAAATATGTAATAGACAAGAGCTACTCCTTGTTCAACGAAGTGCACTCAACACCCCATATTAAACGCCTAAGAATATACCTGACTAGTAAGAATCTTAAAACCTATGGATTTATATGTCTCCGAAAGAGAATCAAGCATGTGTACAGCGGCATAAACGCAGCAGTGATAGGAATGGTGATGATCGGCGAGCAAATGCAGATCCTTTGAAGTCATATTGCATGGTACCCATTCCATGGGTCTCAACTCTCCAGGTTTAAGGGATTCTTCCTTCAGCTAAAACATGCATGTGGAACCCTGAGTATGATCCACAGTGTGTTCGGGAAACGTGTTCAAATGTGTCTCAGTTTTCGTCCCCTGGTACTCGGGTGCAACATTCCAGACGCTTTACTAACACTCTCCCCACTTGGAGAGTCAGTGCCTTTAACCTCCTGTTTGACCCAGTTTTCAATTTCTGTGGAAAATGAACAGGAATAGGGAGAACCAATGAGAGCCTAGCTGGAGGTGTCTGGACGGGCAAATTTAACTCTCATTTCCCACCAGGAAGAGGAATTAACCAAGGGCTCAGCGTGCCATGCCGGAACCAACCTAGGGCCTGAAGCAATCCTGTGGTGTTGCGGCCAGCTCATAAGAGACCGAGTTGAAGATAGGAGCTCAGGGGCACTGTCATTCACAAACTTGCAGAGTTATAAATGACAGCTATCGTCCAAAAATATATTGAAGTAAGGCGGCCAAGAGGACTTGAAAGCGGGGCAGAATTGCAGGAAACCGATTTCAGGAGGTAGACTGGAATTGCATTTAAAGCATAGGAAAAGAGGCAGAACGTCCACAATGATGCACTTGGCCAAAAAGGGCGTATGCGTTTTTTCCTGAATATATTCAGGAAAAAACGCATACGCCCTTTTTGGCCAACCAAGCAAGCTTGCAAAGGAAATCTGCACTACAATGAAGTCTCACTGCCCCCTGGACAAAAGGGCGAGCTGAAAAAAGTGTAAAATCCAGAAAGGCAGGACAGGCCATGGAGAACTGGGAGCCTTGTTATGCTGATAGGCAGGATGTAAATTGGCAAGAGCCAATCTGGAGAAGTGTATGGTGTTTCCTGAATCATCTACAAAACAAAGCAACAGAGCCTAGGGCACTTCCACTTATGGTCCTATAGCTTAGGGAAATTAAATTCAAAAAGACACAGCCACCCCAAAGTTTTGGATGGCTCTGTTTACAAGAACCTCGTTTAAGTTAAAAGTTCAATATCACAGAAAGTGAAAAATGGATAAAGAAGTTGTGGTACTTACGTACAATGCACTATCACTCAGCAATGAAATCTATGTCATCAGGCCCGTAGCAGCATAATGAGTGGATTCAGGTACGATGATTCTAAGTGAAATAATTCACACAGAAAAAGAAACATCATAAGATATCACTAGTACACGGAATGTAAACTTGTCTACACAGGAACTGAATTACAAAACAGAACAGGGTCTCAAATGTAGAAAACCAACTTATGCTTGCTTAAGGGGAAAGGTGAGTTGGGGTGCTGCATAAAACCAGAGATGGAAATTAGCACAGATACCCTTCCATAAGCCAAATATGTAATAGACAAGAGCTACTCCTTGCTCAATTAAGTGGACTCAACACCCCATATTAAACGCCTAAGAATATACCTGACTAGTAAGAATCTTAAAACCTATGGATTTATATGTCTCCGAAAGAGAATCAAGTGTGTGTACAGCGGCATAAACGCAGCAATGATAGGATTGGTGAGGTTCGTTGAGCAAATGCAGACCTTTGAAGTCATATTGCATGGTACCCATTCCATGGGTCTCAACTCTCCAGGTTTAAGGGATTCTTCCTTCAGCTAAAACATGCATGTGGAACCCAGGGTATGATCCGCCGTGTGTTTGGGAAACGTGTTCAAATGTGTCTGAGTTTTCATCCCCTGGTACTCGGGTGCAACTTTCCAGACGCTTTACTAACAGTCTCCCAACTTGGAGAGTCAGTGCCTTTAACCTCCTGTTTGGCCCAGTTTGCAATTTCTGCGGAAGATGAACAGGAATTGGGAGAACCAATGAGAGATCAGCTGGAGGTGTCTGGACGGGCAAATTTAACTCTCATTTCCCACCAGGAAGAGGAATTAACCAAAGGCTCATTGTGCCGTGCCGGAACCACACTAGGGCCTGAAGCAATCCTGCGGTGTTGTGGCCAGCTCACAAGAAAGCGAGTTGAAGAAAGGAGCTCAGGGACACTGTAATTCACAAACCTGCAGAGTTATAAATGACAGCTATCGTCCAAAAATATATTGAAGTAAGCCTGCCAAGAAGACGTGAAATCGGGGCAGAATTGCAGGAAACCGATTTCAGGAGGTAGACTGGAATTGCATGTAAAGCATAGGAAAAGAGGCAGAACGTCCACAATGATGCACTGGACAAAAAGGGCGTATGCGTTTTTTCCTGAATATATTCAGGAAAAAACGCATACGCCCTTTTTGGCCAACCAAGCAAGCTTGCATAGGAAATCTGCACTACAATGAAATCTCCCTCCCCCCCTGGTCAAAAGGGCCATCTGAAAAAAGTGTAAAATCCAGAAAAGCAGGACAGGCCATGGAGAACTGGGAGCCTTCGTATGCTGATGGGCGGGATGTAAATTGCCAACAGCCACTCTGGAGAAGTGTATGGTGTTTCCTGAAACATCTACAAAACAAAGCAACAGAGCCTAGGGCACTTCCACTTATGGTCCAAAAGCTTAGGGAAATTAAAATAAAAAAGACACAGCCACCCCGAAGTTTGGGACGGCTCTGTTTTCAAGAACCTCATTTACGGTACAAGTTCAATGTCACAGAAAGGGAAAATGGATATAGAAGTTGTGGTACTCACGTACAATGCAATATCACTCAGCAATGAAATCTATGTCATCAGGCCCATAGCAGCATAATGAGTGGATTCCGGTACGATGATTCTAAGTGAAATAAGTCCCACAGAATAAGAAACATCATAAGATATCACTACTACACGGAATGTAAACTTGGCTACACAGGAACTGAATTACAAAACAGAACAGGGTCTCAAATGTAGAAAACCAACTTATGCTTGCTTAAGGGGAAAGGTGAGTTGGGGTGCTGCATAAAACCAGAGATGGAAATTAGCACAGATTCCGTTCCATAAGCCAAATATGTAATAGAGAAGAGCTACTCCTTGCTCAACGAAGTGGACTCAACACCCCATATTAAATGCCTAAGAATATACCTGACTAGTAAGAATCTTAAAACCTATGGATATATATGTCTCTGAAAGAGAATCAACTGTGTGTACAGCTGCATAAACGCAGCAGTGATAGGATTGGTGAGCTTCGGTGAGCAAATGCAGACCCTTTGAAGTCATATTGCATGGTACCCATTCCATGGGTCTCAACTCTCCAGGTTTAAGGGATTCATCCTTCAGCTAAAACATGCATGTGGAACCCAGAGTATGATCCACAGTGTGATCGGGAAACCTGTTCAAATGTGTCTCAGTTTTCGTCCCCTTGTACTCGGGTGCAACATTCCAGAAGCTTTACTAACACTCTCCCCACTTGGAGAGTCAATGCCTTTAACCTCCTGTTTGGCCCAGTTTGCAATTTCTGCGGAAAATGAACAGGAATAGGGAGAACCTACGAGAGACTAGCTGGAGGTGTCTGGACGGGCAAATTTAACTGTCATTTCCCACCAGGCAGAGGAATTAACCAAAGGCTCAGTGTGCGATGCCAGAACCACACTAGGGCCTGAAGCAATGCTGTGGTGTTGCGGCCAGCTCACAAGAAAGCGAGTTGAAGAAAGGAGCTCAGGGGCACTGTCATTCACAAACCTCCAGAGTTATAAATGACAGCTATCGTCCAAAAATATATTGAAGTAAGGCTGCCAAGAGGACCTGAAAGCGGGGCAGAATTGCAGGAAACCGATTTCAGGAGGTAGACTGGAATTGCATGTAAAGCATAGGAAAAGAGGCAGAACGTCCACAATGATGCACTTGGCCAAAAAGGGCGTATGCGTTTTTTCCTGAATATATTCAGGAAAAAGCGCATACGCCCTTTTTGGCCAACCAAGCAAGCTTGCAAAGGAAATCTGCACTACAATGAAGTCTCAATGCCCCCAGGTCAAAAGGGTCATCTGAAAAAAGTGTAAAATCCACAAAGGCAGGACAGGCCATGGAGAACTGGGAGCCTCGTTATGCTGATGGGTGGGATGTAAATTGCCAACAGCCACTCTGGAGAAGTGTATGGTGTTTCCTGAAACATCTAAAAAACAAAGCAACAGAGCCTAGGGCACTTCCACTTATGGTCCAAAAGCTTAGGGAAATTAAAATCAAAAAGACACAGCCACCCCAAAGTTTGGGATGGCTCTGTTTACAAGAACCTCATTTACGGTACAAGTTCAATGTCACAGAAAGGGAAAATGGATATAGAAGTTGTGGTACTCACGTACAATGCAATATCACTCAGCAATGAAATCTATGTCATCAGGCCCATAGCAGCATAATGAGTAGATTCTGGTACGATGATTCTAAGTGAAATAAGTCACACAGAAAAAGAAACATCATAAGATATCACTAATACACGGAATGTAAACTTGGCTACACAGGAACTGAATTACAAAAGAGAATAGGGTCTCAAATGTAGAAAACCAACTTATGCTTGCTTAAGGGGAAAGGTGAGTTGGGGTGCTGCATAAAACCAGAGATGGAAATTAGCACAGATTCCGTTCCATAAGCCAAATATGGAATAGACAAGAGCTACTCCTTGCTCAACGAAATGGGCCCAACACCCCATATTAACCGCCTAAGAATGTACCTGACTAGTAAGTATCTTAAAACCTATGGATTGCTATGTCTCCGAAAGAGAATCAAGCGTGTGTACAGGGGCATAAACGCAGCAGTGATAGGATTGGAGAGGTTCGGTGAGCAAATGAAGACCCTTTGAAGTCATATTGCATGGTACCCATTCCACGGGTCTCAACTCTCCAGGTTGAAGGGATTCTTCCTTCAGCTAAAACATGCATGTGGAACCCAGAGTATGATCAACCGTGTGATCGGGACACGTGTTCAAATATGTCTCAGTTTTCGACCCCTGGTACTCGGGTGCAACATTCCACATGCTTTACTAACACTCTCCCGACTTGGAGAGTCAGTGCCTTTAACCTCCTGTTTGGCCAAGTTTGCAATTTCTGCGGAAGATGAACAGGAATAGGGAGAACCAATGAGAGACTAGCTGGAGGTGTCTGGACAGGCAAATTTTACTCTCATTTCCCACCAGGAACAGGAATTAACCAAAGGCTCAGCGTGCCGTGCCAGAACCAGATTAGGGCCTGAAGCAATCCTGCGGTGTTGTGGACAGCTCACAAGAAAGCGAGTTGAAGAATGGAGCTCAGGGGCACTGTAATTCACAAACCTGCAGAGTTATAAATGACAGCTATCGTCCAAAAATATACTGAAGTAAGGCTGCCAAGAGGACTTGATAGCGGGGCAGAATTGCAGGAAACCGAGTTCAGGAGGTAGACTGGAATTGCATGTAAAGCATAGGAAAAGAGGCAGAACGTCCACAATGATGCACTTGGCCAAAAAGGGCGTATGCGTTTTTTCCTGAATATATTCAGGAAAAAACGCATACGCCCTTTTTGGCCAACCAAGCAAGCTTGCAAAGGAAATCTGCACTACAATGAAGTCTCACTTCCCACCGGTCAAAACGCCATCTGAAAAAAGTGTAAAATCCAGAAAGGCAGGACAGGCCATGGAGAACTGGGAGCCTTGTTATGCTGATGGGCGGGATGTAAATTGCCAACAGCCACTCGGGAGAAGTGTATGGTGTTTCCTGAAACATCTAAAAAACAAAGCAACAGAGCCTAGGGCACTGCCACTTATGGTCCTATAGCTTAGGGAAATTAAAATCAAAAAGACACAGCCACCCCAAAGTTTGGGACGGCTCTGTTTACAAGAACCTCGTTTACGGTACAAGTTCAATATCGCAGAAAGCGAAAAATGGATAAAGAAGTTGTGGTACTTACGTACAATACAATATCACTCAGCAATGAAATCTATGTCATCAGGCCCGTAGCAGCATAATGAGTGGATTCAGGTATGATGATTCTAACTGAAATAAGTCACACAGTAAAAGAAACATCATAAGATATCACTAATACACGGAATGAAAACTTGGCTACACAGGAACTGGATTACAAAACAGAACAGGGTCTCAAATTTAGAAAGCCAACTTATGCTTGCTTAACGGGAAAGGTGAGTTGGGGTGCTGCATAAAACCAGAGATTGAAATGAGCACAGATAAAGTTCCTTAAGCCAAATATGTAATAGACAAGAGCTACTCCTTGCTCAACGAAATGGGCTCAACACCCCATATTAAACGCCTAAGAATGTACCTGACTAGTAAGTATCTTAAAACCTATGGATTGCTATGTCTCCGAAAGAGAATCATGCGTGTGTCCAGGGGCATAAACGCAGCAGTGATAGGATTGGAGAGGTTCGGTGAGCAAATGAAGACCCTTTGAAGTCATATTGCATGGTACCCATTCCACGGGTCTCAACTCTCCAGGTTGAAGGGATTCTTCCTTCAGCTAAAACATGCATGTGGAACCCAGAGTATGATCAACCGTGTGATTGGGACACGTGTTCAAATATGTCTCAGTTTTCGACCCCTGGTACTCGGGTGCAACATTCCAGACGCTATACTAACACTCTCCCGACTTGGAGAGTCAGTGCCTTTAACCTCCTGTTTGGCCCAGTTTGCAATATCTGCGGAAGATGAACAGGAATAGGGAGAACCAATGAGAGACTAGCTGGAGGTGTCTGGACGGGCAAATTTTACTCTCATTTCCCACCAGGAACAGGAATTAACCAAAGGCTCAGCGTGCCGTGCCCGAACCAGATTAGGGCCTGAAGCAATCCTGCGGTGTTGTGGCCAGCTCACAAGAAAGCGAGTTGAAGAATGGAGCTCAGGGGCACTGTAATTCACAAACCTGCAGAGTTATAAATGACAGCTATCGTCCAAAAATATACTGAAGTAAGCCTGCCAAGAGGACTTGAAAGCGGGGCAGAATTGCAGGAAACCGATTTCAGGAGGTAGACTGGAATTGAATTTAAAGCATAGGAAAAGAGGCAGAACGTGGACAATGATGCACTTGGCCAAAAAGGGCGTATGCGTTTTTTCCTGAATATATTCAGGAAAAAACGCACACGCCCTTTTTGGCCAACCAAGCAAGCTTGCAAAGGAAATCTGCACTACAATGAAGTCTCACTTCCCACCGGTCAAAAGGGCCATCTGAAAAAAGTGTAAAATCCAGAAAGGCAGGACAGACCATGGAGAACTGGGAGCCTTGTTATGCTGATGGGCGGGATGTAAATTGCCAACAGCCACTGGGGAGAAGTGTATGGTGTTTCCTGAAACATCTAAAAAACAAAGCAACAGAGCCTAGGGCACTGCCACTTATGGTCCTATAGCTTAGGGAAATTAAAATCAAAAAGACACAGCCACCCCAAAGTTTGGGACGGCTCTGTTTACAAGAACCTCGTTTACGGTACACGTTCAATATCGCAGAAAACGAAAAATGGATAAAGAAGTTGTGGTACTTACGTACAATACAATATCACTCAGCAATGAAATCTATGTCATCAGGTGCGTAGCAGCCTAATGAGTGGATTCAGGTATGATGATTCTAACTGAAATAAGTCACACAGAAAAAGAAACATCATAAGATATCACTAATACACGGAATGAAAACTTGGCTACACAGGAACTGGATTACAAAACAGAACAGGGTCTCAAATTTAGAAAGCCAACTTATGCTTGCTTAACGGGAAAGGTGAGTTGGGGTGCTGCATAAAACCAGAGATTGAAATGAGCACAGATAAAGTTCCTTAAGCCAAATATGTAATAGACAAGAGCTACTCCTTGCTCAACGAAATGGGCTCAACACCCCATATTAAACGCCTAAGAATGTACCTGACTAGTAAGTATCTTAAAACCTATGGATTGCTATGTCTCCGAAAGAGAATCAAGCGTGTGTACAGGGGCATAAACGCAGCAGTGATAGGATTGGAGAGGTTCGGTGAGCAAATGAAGACCCTTTGAAGTCATATTGCATGGTACCCATTCCACGGGTCTCAACTCTCCAGGTTGAAGGGATTCTTCCTTCAGCTAAAACATGCATGTGGAACCCAGAGTATGATCCACCGTGTGATCGGGACACGTGTTCAAATATGTCTCAGTTTTCGACCCCTGGTACTCGGGTGCAACATTCCAGACGCTTTACTAACACTCTCCCGACTTGGAGAGTCAGTGCCTTTAACCTCCTGTTTGGCCCAGTTTGCAATTTCTGCGGAAGATGAACAGGAATAGGGAGAACCAATGAGAGACTAGCTGGAGGTGTCTGGACGGGCAAATTTTACTCTCATTTCCCACCAGGAACAGGAATTAACCAAAGGCTCAGCGTGCCATGCCCGAACCAGATTAGGGCCTGAAGCAATCCTGCGGTGTTGTGGCCAGCTCACAAGAAAGCGAGTTGAAGAATGGAGCTCAGGGGCACTGTAATTCACAAACCTGCAGAGTTATAAATGACAGCTATCGTCCAAAAATATACGGAAGTAAGCCTGCCAAGAGGACTTGAAAGCGGGGCAGAATTGCAGGAAACCGATTTCAGGAGGTAGACTGGAATTGCATTTAAAGCATAGGAAAAGAGGCAGAACGTGGACAATGATGCACTTGGCCAAAAAGGGCGTATGCACTTTTTCCTGAATATATTCAGGAAAAAACGCATACGCACTTTTTGGCCAACCAAGCAAGCTTGCAAAGGAAATCTGCACTACAATGAAGTCTCACTTCCCACCGGTCAAACGGGCCATCTGAAAAAAGTGTAAAATCCAGAAAGGCAGGACAGGCCATGGAGAACTGGGAGCCTTGTTATGCTTATGGGCGGGATGTAAATTGCCAACAGCCACTCGGGAGAAGTGTATGGTGTTTCCTGAAACATCTAAAAAACAAAGCAACAGAGCCTAGGGCACTGCCACTTATGGTCCTATAGCTTAGGAAAATTAAGATCAAAAAGACACAGCCACCCCAAAGTTTGGGACGGCTCTGTTTACAAGAACCTCGTTTACGGTACAAGTTCAATATCGCAAAAAGCGAAAAATGGATAAAGAAGTTGTGGTACTTACGTACAATACAATATCACTCAGCAATGAAATCTATGTCATCAGGCCCGTAGCAGCCTAATGAGTGGATTCAGGTACGATGATTCTAACTGAAATAAGTCACACAGAAAAAGAAACATCATAAGATATCACTAATACACGGAATGAAAACTTGGCTACACAGGAACTGGATTACAAAACAGAACAGTGTCTCAAATTTAGAAAGCCAACTTATGCTTGCTTAACGGGAAAGGTGAGTTGGGGTGCTGCATAAAACCAGAGATTGAAATGAGCACAAATAAAGTTCCTTAAGCCAAATATGTAATAGACAAGAGCTACTCCTTGCTCAACGAAATGGGCTCAACACCCCATATTAAACGCCTAAGAATGTACCTGACTAGTAAGTATCTTAAAACCTATGGATTGCTATGTCTCCGAAAGAGAATCAAGCGTGTGTACAGGGGCATAAACGCAGCAGTGATAGGATTGGAGAGGTTCGGTGAGCAAATGAAGACCCTTTGAAGTCATATTGCATGGTACCCATTCCACGGGTCTCAACTCTCCAGGTTGAAGGGATTCTTCCTTCAGCTAAAACATGCATGTGGAACCCAGAGTATGATCAACCGTGTGATCGGGACACGTGTTCAAATATGTCTCAGTTTTCGACCCCTGGTACTCGGGTGCAACATTCCAGACGCTTTACTAACACTCTCCCGACTTGGAGAGTCAGTGCCTTTAACCTCCTGTTTGGCCCAGTTTGCAATTTCTGCGGAAGATGAACAGGAATAGGGAGAACCAATGAGAGACTAGCTGGAGGTGTCTGGACGGGCAAATTTTACTCTCATTTCCCACCAGGAACAGGAATTAACCAAAGGCTCAGCATGCCGTGCCGGAACCAGATTAGGGCCTGAAGCAATCCTGCGGTGTTGCAGCCAGCTCACAAGAAAGCGAATTGAAGAATGGAGCTCAGGGGCACTGTAATTCACAAACCTGCAGAGTTATAAATGACAGCTATCGTCCAAAAATATACTGAAGTAAGGCTGCCAAGAGGACTTGAAAGCGGGGCAGAATTGCAGGAAACCGATTTCAGGAGGTAGACTGGAATTGCATTTAAAGCATAGGAAATGAGGCAGAACGTGGACAATGATGCACTTGGCCAAAAAGGGCGTATGCGTTTTTTCCTGAATATATTCAGGAAAAAACGCATACGCCCTTTTTGGCCAACCAAGCAAGCTTGCAAATGAAATCTGCACTACAATGAAGTCTCACCTCCCCCCGGTCAAAAGGGCCATCTGAAAAAAGTGTAAAATCCAGAAATGCAGGACAGGCCATGGAGAACTGGGAGCCTTGTTATGCTGATGGGCGGGATGTAAATTGCCAACAGCCACTGGGGAGAAGTGTATGGTGTTTCCTGAAACATCTAAAAAACAAAGCAACAGAGCCTAGGGCACTGCCACTTATGGTCCTATAGCTTAGGGAAATTAAAATCAAAAAGACACAGCCTCCCCAACGTTTGGGACCGCTCTGGTTACAAGAACCTCGTTTACGGTACAAGTTCAATATCGCAGAAAGTGAAAAATGGATAAAGAAGTTGTGGTACTTACGTACAATACAATATCACTCAGCAATGAAATCTATGTCATCAGGCCCGTAGCAGCCTAATGAGTGGATTCAGGTATGATGATTCTAACTGAAATAAGTCACACAGAAAAAGAAACATCATAAGATATCACTAATACACGGAATGAAAACTTGGCTACACAGGAACTGGATTACAAAACAGAACAGGGTCTCAAATTTAGAAAGCCAACTTATGCTTGCTTAACGGGAAAGGTGAGTTGGGGTGCTGCATTAAACCAGAGATGGAAATTAGCACAGATACCCTTCGATAAGCCAAATATGTAATAGACAAGAGCTACTCCTTGCTCAACCAAGTGGACTCAACACCCCATATTAAACGCCTAAGTATATACCTGACTAGTAAGAATCTTAAAATCTATGGATTTATATATCTCCAAAAGAGAATCAAGCGTGTGTACAGCGGCATAAACACAGCAGTGATAGGATTGGTGAGGTTCGGTGAGCAAATGCAGAGCCTTTGAAGTCATATTGCATGGTACCCATTCCATGGGTCTCAACTCTCCAGGTTTAAGGGATTCTTCCTTCAGCTAAAACATGCATGTGGAACCCAGAGTATGATCCACCGTGTGATCGGAAAACGTGTTCAAATGTGTCTCAGTTTTTGTCCCCTGGTACTCGGGTGCAACATTCCAGACGCTTTACTAACACTCTCCCCGCTTGGAGAGTCAGTGCCTTTAACCTCCTGTTTGGCCCAGTTTGCAATTTCTGCGTAAGATGAAAAGGAATAGGGAGAACAAATGAGAGACTAGCTGGAGGTGTCTGGACGGCCAAATTTAACTCTCATTTCCCACCAGGAACAGGAATTAACCAAAGGCTCAGTGTGCCATGCTGGAACCACACTAGGGCCTGAAGCAATCCTGCGGTGTTGCGGCCAGCTCACAAGAAAGCGAGTTGAAGAAGGTAACTCAGGGGCACTGTCATTAACAAACCTGCAGAGTTATAAATGACAGCTATCGTCCAAAAATATATTGAAGTAAGGCTGCCAAGAGCAGATGAAAACGGAGCAGAATTGCAGGAAACCGAGTTCAGGAGGTAGACTGGAATTGCATGTAAAGCGTAGGAAAGAGGCAGAACGTCCACAATGATGCACTTGGCCAAAAAGGGCGTATGAGATTTTTCTGAATATATTCAGGAAAAAACGCATACGCACTTTTTGGCCAACCAAGCAAGCTTGCAAAGGAAATCTGCACTACAATGAAGTCTCACTGCCCCCCGGTCAAAAGGGCCAGTTGAAAAAAGTGTAAAATCCAGAAAGGCAGGACAGGCCATGGAGAACTGGGAGCCTTGTTAAGCAGATGGGCGGGATGTAAATTACCAACAGCCACTCTGGAGAAGTGTATGGTGTTTCCTGAATCATCTACAAAACAAAGCAACAGAGCGTAGGGCACTTCCACTTATGGTCCTTAAGCTTAGGGAAATTAAAATAAAAAAGACACAGCCACCCCAATCTTTGGGACGGCTCTGTTTACAAGAACCTCGTTTATGGTACAAGTTCAATATCACAGAAAGCGAAAAATGGATAAAGAAGTTGTGGTACTTACGTACAATGCAATATCACTCAGCAATGAAATCTATGTCATCAGGCCCGTAGCAGCATAATGAGTGGATTCAGGTACTTTGATTCTAAGTGAAATAAGTCACACAGAAAAAGAAACATTATAAGATATCACTACCACACGGAATATAAACTTGGCTAAACAGGAACTGAATTACAAAACAGCACAGGGACTCAAATGTAGAAAACCAACTTATGCTTGCTTAAGGGGAAAGGTGAGTTGGGGTGCTGCATAAAACAAGAGATTGAAATTAGCAGAGATACCGTTCCATAAGCCAAATTTGTAATAGACAAGAGCTACTCCTTGCTCAACGAAGTGGACTCAACACCCCATATTAAACGCCAAAGAATATACCTGACTAGTAAGAATCTTAAAACCTATGGATTTATATATCTCCAAAAGAGAATCAAGCGTGTGTACAGCGGCATAAACACAGCAGTGATAGGATTGGTGAGGTTCAGTGAGCAAATGCAGACCCTTTGAAGTCATATTGCATGGTACCCATTCCATGGGTCTCAACTCTCCAGGTTTAAGGGATTCTTCCTTCAGCTAAAACATGCATGTGGAACGCAGAGTATGATCCACCGTGTGATCAGAAAACGTGTTCAAATGTGTCTCAGTTTTCGTCCCCTGGTACTCAGGTGCCACATTCCAGACGCTTTACTAACACTCTCCCCACTTGGAGAGTCAGTGCCTTTAACCTCCTGTTTGGCCCAGTTTGCAATTTCTGCGTAAGATGAAAAGGAATAGGGAGAACCCATGAGAGACAAGCTGGAGGTGTCTGGACGGGCAAATTTAACTCTCATTTCCCACCAGGAACAGGAATTAACCAAAGGCTCAGCGTGCCATGCCAGAACCACACTAGGGCCTGAAGCAATCCTGCGGTTGCGGCCAGGTCACAAGAAAGCGAGTTGAAGAAGGTAACTCAGGGGCACTGTAATTCACAAACCTGCAGAGTTATAAATGACAGCTATCGTCCAAAAATATATTGAAGTAAGGCTGCCAAGAGCAGATGAAAACGGGGCAGAATTGCAGGAAACCGAGTTCAGGAGGTAGACTGGAATTGCATGTAAAGCATAGGAAAAGAGGCAGAACGTCCACAATGATGCACTTGGCCAAAAAGGGCGTATGCGTTTTTTCCTGAATATATTCAGGAAAAAACGCATACGCCCTTTTTGGCCAACCAAGCAAGCTTGCAAAGGAAATCTGCACTACAATGAAGTCTCACTGCCCACCGGTCAAAAGGTCCAGTTGAAAAAAGTGTAAAATCCAGAAAGGCAGGACAGGCCATGGAGAACTGGGAGCCTCGTTATGCAGATGGGCGGGATGTAAATTGCCAACAGCCACTCTGGAGAAGTGTATGGTGTTTCCTGAAACATCCAAAAAACAAAGCAACCGAGACTAGGGCACTTCCACTTATGGTCCTATAGCTTAGGGAAATTAAAATCAAAAAGACACAGCCACCCCAACGTTTGGGACGGCTCTGTTTACAAGAACCTCGTTTACGGTACAAGTTCAATTTCACAGAAAGCGAAAAATGGATAAAGATGTTGTGGTACTCACGTACAATGCAATATCACTTAGCAATGAAATCTATGTCATCAGGCCCATAGCAGCATAATGAGTGGATTCAGGTACGATGATCCTAAGGGAAATAAGTCACACAGAAAAAGAAACTTCATAAGATATCACTAATACATGGAATGTAAACTTGGCTACACAGGAACTGAATTACAAAACAGAACAGGGTCTCAAATGTAGAAAACCAACTTATGCTTGCTTAAGGGGAAAGGTGAGTTGGGGTGCTGCATAAAACCAGAGATAGAAATTAGCACAGATACCCTTCCATAAGCCAAATATGTAACAGACAAGAGCTACTCCTTGCTCAACGTAGTGGACTCAACAGCCCATATTAAACGCCAAAGAATATACCTGACTAGTAAGAATCTTAAAACCTATGGATTTATATGTCTCCGAAAGAGAATCAAGCATGTGAACAGTGGCATAAATGCAGCAGTGATAGGATTGGTGAGGATCGGTGAGCAAATGCAGACCCTTTGAAATCATATTGCATGGTACCCATTCCATGCGTCTCAACTCTCCAGGTTTAAGGGATTCTTCCTTCAGCTAAAACATGCATGTGGAACGCAGAGTATGATCCACCGTGTGATCGAAAAACGTGTTCAAATATGTCTCAGTTTTTGTCCCCTGGTACTCGTGTGCAACATTCCAGATGCTTTACTAACACTCTCCCCACTTGGAGAGTCAGTGCCTTCAACCTCCTGTTTGGCCCATTTTGCAATTTCTGCGTAAGATGAAAAGGAATAGGGAGAACCAATGAGAGACTAGATGGAGGTGTCTGGACGGGCAAATTTAACTCTCATTTTCCACCAGGAACAGGAATTAAAAAAAGGCTCAGCGTGCCGTGCCGGAACCAAACTAGGGCCTGAAGCAATCCCGCGGTGTTGCGGCCAGCTCACAAGGAAGCGAGTTGAAGAAGGTAACACAGGGGCACTGTAATTCACAAACATGCATAGTTATAAATGACAGCTATCGTCCAAAAATATATTGAAGTAAGGCTGCCAAGAACACATGAAAACGGGGCAGAATTGCAGGAAACCGAGTTCAGGAGGTAGATTGGAATTGCATGTAAAGCATAGGAAAAGAGGTAGAACGTCTACAATGATGCACTTGGCCAAAAAGGGCGTATGCGTTTTTTCCTGAATATATCCAGGAAAAAACGCATACGCCCTTTTTGGCCAACCAAGCAAGCTTGCAAAGGAAATCTGCACTACAATGAAGTCTCACTGCCCCCCCCCCCCCCCGGTCAAAAGGGACATCTGAAAAAAGTGTAAAATCCAGAAAGGCAGGACAGGCCATGGAGAACTGGGAGCCTTGTTATGCAGATGGGCGGGATGTAAATTGCCAACAGCCACTCTGAAGAAGTGTATGGTGTTTCCTGAATCATCTACAAAACAAGGCAACAGAGCCTAGGGCACTTCCACTTATGGTCCTAAAGCTTACGGAAATTAAAATCAAAAAGACACAGCCACCCCAAAGTTTGGGATGGCTCTGTTTACAAGAACCTCGTTTACGGTACAAGTTCTATATCACAGAAAGCAAAAAATAGATAAAGAAGTTGTGCTACTTACGTACAATGCAATATCACTCAGCAATGAAATCTATGTGATCAGGCCCGTAGCAGCATAATGAGTGGATTCAGGTACGATGATTCTAAGTGAAATAAGTCACACAGAAAAAGAAACATCATAAGATATCACTACTACACGGAATGTAAACTTGGCTACTCAGGAGCTGTATTACAAAACAGAACAGGGTCTCAAATGTAGAAAACCAACTTATGCTTGCTTAAGGGGAAAGGTGAGTTGGGGTGCTGCATAAAAGCAGAGATTGAAGTTGGCCCAGATACCGTTCCATAAGCCAAATATATAATAGACAATAGCTACTCCTTGTTCAACGAAGTGGACTTAACACCACATATTAAACGCCTAAGAATATACCTGACTAGTAAGAATCTTAAAACCTATGGATTTATATGTCTGCGAAAGAGAATCAAGCGTGTGTACAGCGGCATAAATGCAGCAGTGATAGGAATGGTGAGGTTCGGTGAGCAAATGCAGACCCTTTGAAGTCATATTGCATGGTACCCATTCCATGGGTCTCAACTCTCCAGGTTTAAGGGATTCTTCCTTCAGCTAAAACATGCATGTGGAACCCAGAGTATGATCCACCGTGTCATCGGGAAACGTGTTCAAATGTGTCTCAGTTTTCGTCCCCTGGTACTCGGGTGCAACATTCCAGACGCTTTACTAACACTCTCCCCACTTGGAGAGTCAGTGCCTTTAACCTCCTGTTTGGCCCAGTTTGCAATTTCTGCGGAAAATGAACAGGAATAGGGAGAACCAATGAGAGACTAGCTGGAGGTGTCTGGACGGGCAAATTTAACTCACATTTCCCACCAGGAAGAGGAATTAACCAAAGGCTCAGCTTGCCATGCCGGAACCACACTAGGGTCTGAAGCAATCCTGCGGTGTTGCGGCCAGCTCACAAGAAAGCGAGTGAAGAAAGGAGCTCAGGGGCACTGTAATTCACAGACCTGCAGAGTTATAAATGACAGCTATCGTCCAAAAATATATTGAAGTAAGGCTGCCAAGAGGACTTGAAAGCGGGGCAGAATTGAAGGAAACCGATTTCAGGAGGTAGACTGGAATTGCATGTAAAGCATAGGAAAAGAGGCAGAACGTCCACAATGATGCACTTGGCCAAAAAGGGCGTATGCGTTTTTTCCTGAATATATTCAGGAAAACACGCATACGCCCTTTTTGGCCAACCAAGTAAGCTTGCAAAGGAAATCTGCACTACAATGAAATCTCACTGCCTCCCTGGTCAAAAGGGCCATCTGAAAAAAGTGTAAAATCCAGAAAGGAAGGACAGGCCATGGAAAACTGGGAGCCTTGTTATGCTGATGGGCGGGATGTAATTTGCCAACAGCCACTCTGGAGAAGTGTATGGTGTTTCCTGAGACATCTAAAACACAAAGCAACAGAGCCTAGGGCACTTCCACTTATGGTCCTATAGGTTAGGGAAATTAAAATCAAAAAGACACAGCCACCCCAAAATTTGGGACAGCTCTGTTTACAAGAACCTCGTTTACGGTACAAGTTCAAAATCACAGAAAGTGAAAAATGGATAAAGAATTTGTGGTACTTACATACAATGCAATATCACTCAGCAATGAAATCTATTTCATCAGGCCCGTAGACGCATAATGAGTGGATTCAGGTACGATGATTCTAAGTGAAATAAGTCACACAGAAAAAGAAACATCATAAGATATCACTACTACAAGGAATGTAAACTAAGCTACTCAGGAGCTGTATTACAAAACAGAACAGGGTCTCAAATGTAGAAAACCAACTTATGCTTGCTTAAGGGGAAAGGTGAGTTGGGGTGCTGCATAAAACCAGAGATTGAAATTAGCACAGATACCGTTCCATAAGCCAAATATGTAATAGACAAGAGCTACTCCTTGCTTAACGAAGTGCTCTCAACACCCCATATTAAAAGCCTAAGAATATACCTGACTAGTAAGAATCTTATAACCTTTGGATTTATATGTCTCTGAAAGAGGATCAAGCATGTGTACAGCGGCATAAACGCAGCAGTGATAGGATTGGTGAGGTTCGGTGAGCAAATGCAGACCCTTTGAAGTCATATTGCATGGTACCCATTCCATGGGTCTCAACTCTCCAGGTTTAAGGGATTCTTCCTTCAGCTAAAACATGCATGTGGAACCCAGAGTATGATCCACCGTGTGATCGGGAAACGTGTTCAAATGTGTCTCAGTTTTCGTGCCCTGGTACTCCGGTGCAACATTCCAGACGCTTTACTAACACTCTCCCCACTTGGAGAGTCAGTGCCTTTAACCTCCTGTTTGGCCTAGTTTGCAATTTCTGCGGAAAATGAACAGAAATAGGGAGAACCAATGAGAGACTAGCTGGAGGTGTCTGGACGGGCAAACTTAACTCTCATTTCCCACCAGGAAGAGTAATTAACCAAAAGCTCAGCGTGCCGTGCCGGAACCACACTAGGCCCTGAAACAATCCTGCGGTGTTGCGGCCAGCTCACAAGAAAGCGAGTTGAAGAAAGGAGCTCAGGGACAATGTAACTCACAAACCTGCAGAGTTATAAATGACAGCTATGTCCAAAAATATATTGAAGTAAGGCTGCCAAGAGGACTTGAAAGCGGGGAAGAATTGCAGGAACCCGATTTCAGGAGGAAGACTGGAATTGCATGTAAAGCATAGGAAAAGAGGCAGAACGTCCACAATGATGCACTTGGCCAAAAAGGGCGTATGCGTTTTTTCCTGAATATATTCAGGAAAAAATGCATACGCAATTTTTGGCCAACCAAGCAAGCTTGCAAATGAAATCTTCACTACAATGAAGTCTCACTGCCCCCCAGTCAAAAGGGACATCTGAAAAATGTTTAAAATCCAGAAGGGCAGGACAGGCCATGGAGAACTGGGAGCCTTGTTATGCTGATGGGCGGGATGTAATTTGCCAACAGCCACTCTGGAAAAGTGTATGGTGTTTCCTGAAACAACCAAAAAGCAAAGCAACAGAGCCTAGGGCACTTCCACTTATGGTCCTATAGCTTAGGGAAATTAAAATAAAAAAGACACAGCCACCCCAAAGTTTGGGCCGGCTCTGTTTACAAGAACCTCGTTTAAGGTACAAGTTCAATATCGCAGAAAGCGAAAAATGGATAAAGAAGTTGTGGTACTTACGTACAGTGAAATATCACTCAGCAACGAAATCTGTGTCATCAGGCCCGTAGCAGCATCATGAGTGGATTCAGGTACGATGATTCTAAGTGAAAAAAGTCACACAGAAAAAGAAATATCATAAGATATCTCTAATATACGGAATGTAAACTTGGCTACACAGGAACTGAATTACAAAACAGAACAGGGTCTCAAATGTAGAAAACCAACTTATGCTTGCTTAAGGGGAAAGGTGAGTTGGGGTGCTGCATAAAACCAGAGATTGAAATTAGCACAGATACAATTCCATAAGCCAAATATGTAATAGACAAGAGCTACTCCTTGCTCAACGAAGTGGACTCAACAGCCCATATTAAACGCCTAATAATATACCTGACTAGTAAGAATCTTAAAACCTATGGATTTATATGTGTCCAAAAGAGAATCAAGCTTGTGTACAGCGGCATAAACACAGCAGTGATAGGATTGGTGAGGTTCGGTGAGCAAATGCAGACCCTTTGAAGACATATTGCATGGTACCCATTCCATGGGTCTCAACTCTCCAGGTTTAAGGGATTCTTCCTTCAGCTAAAACATGCATGTGGAACCGAGAGTATGATCCACCATGTGATCGGGAAACGTGTTCAAATGTGTCTCAGTTTTCTTCCCCTGGTACTCGGGTGCAACATTCCAGACGCTTTACTAACACTCTCCCGACTTGGAGAGTCAGTGCCTTTAACCTCCTCTTTTGCCCAGTTTGCAATTTCTGTGTAAGATGAAAAGGAATAGGAGAACCAATGAGAGACTAGCTGGAGGTGTCTGGACGGCCAAATTTAACTCTCATTTCCCACCAGGAACAGGAATTAACCAAAGGCTCAGCGTGCCGAGCCGGAACAACACTAGGCCCTGAAGCAATCCTGCGGTGTTGCGGCCAGCTCACAAGAAAGCGAGTTGAAGAAGGTAACTCAGGGGCACTGTAATTCACAAACCTGCAGAGTTATAAATGACAGCTATCGTCCAAAAATATATTGAAGTAAGGCTGCCAAGAGGAGTTGAAAGCGGGGCAGAATTGCAGGAAACCGAGTTCAGGAGGTAGACTGGAATTGCATGTAAAGCATAGGAAAAGAGGCAGAACGTCCACAATGATGCACTTGGCCAAAAAGGGCGTATGCATTTTTTCCTGAATATATTCAGGAAAAAACGCATACGCCCTTTTTGGCCAACCAAGCAAGCTTGCAAAGGAAATCTGCACTACAATGAAGTCTCACTGCCCCCAGTCAAAAGGGCCATCTGAAAAAAGTGTAAAATCCAGAAAGGCAGGACAGGCCATGGAGAACTGGGAGCCTTGTTATGCTGATGGGCGGAATGTAAATTGCCAACAGCCACTCTGGAGAAGTGTATGGTATTTCCTGAATCATCTACAAAACAAAGCAACAGAGCCTAGGGCACTTCCACTTATGGTACAATAGCTTAGGGAAATTAAACTCAAAAAGACACAGCCACCCGAAATTTTGGGACGGCTCTGTTTAAAAGGACCTCATTTATGATACAAGTTCAATATCGTAGAAAGCGAAAAATGGATAAAGAAATTGTGGTACTTACGTACAATGCAATATCACTCAGCAATGAAATCCATGTCATCAGGCCCGTAGCAGCATAATGAGTGGATTCAGGTACGATGATTCTAAGTGAAATAAGTCACACAGAAAAAGAAACATCATAAGATATCACTACTACACGGAATGTAAACTTGGCTACACAGGAACTGAATTACAAAACAGAACAGGGTCTCAAATGTAGAAAACCAACTTATGCTTGCTTAAGGGGAAAGGTGAGTTGGGGTGCTGCATAAAACCAGAGATGGAAATTAGCACAGATACCCTTCCATAAGCCAAATATGTAATAGACAGGAGCTACTCCTTGCTCAACATAGTGGACTCAACACCGCATATTAAATGCCTAAGAATATACCTGACTAGGAAGAATCTTAAAACCTATGGATTTATATGTCTCCAAAAGAGAATCAAGCATGTGTACAGTGGCGTAAATGCAGCAGTGATAGGATTAGTGAGGTTCGGTGAGCAAATGCAGACCCTTTGAAGTCATATTGCATGGTACCCATTCCATGGGTCTCAACTCTCCAAGTTTAAGGGATTCTTCCTTCAGCTAAAACATGCATGCGAAACCCAGAGTATGATCCACCGTGTGATCGGGAAACGTGTTCAAATGTGTCTCAGTTTTAGTCCCCTGGTACTCGGGTGCAACATTCCAGACGCTTTACTAACACTCTCCCCACTTGGAGAGTCAGTGCCTTTAACCTCCTGTTTGGCCCAGTTTGCAATTTCTGCGGAAAATGAACAGGAATAGGGAGAACCAATGAGAGACTAGCTGGAGGTGTCTGCACGGCCATATTTAACTCTCATTTCCCACCAGGCAGAAAAATTAACCAAAGGCTCAGTGTGCCATGCCGGAACCACACTAGAGCCTGAAGCAATCCTGCGGTGTTGCGGCCAGCTCACAAGAAAGCGAGTTGAAGAAAGGAGCTCAGGGGCACTGTCATTCACAAACCTGCAGAGTTATAAATGACAGCTATCGTCCAAAAATATATTGAAGTAAGGCTGCGAAGAGGACTTGAAAGCGGGGCAGAATTGCAGGAAACCGATTTCAGGAGGTAGACAGGAATTGCATGTAAAGCATAGGAAAAGGGGCAGAACGTCCACAATGATGCACTTGGCCAAAAAGGGCGTTTGTGTTTTTTCCTGAATATATACAGGAAAAAACGCATACGCCATTTTTGGCCAACCAAGCAAGCTTGCAAAGGAAATCTGCACTAAAATGAAGTCTCACAGCCCCCCGGTCAAAGAGCCATCTGAAAAAAGTGTAAAATCCAGAAAGGCAGGACAGGCCATGGAGAACTGGGAGCCTTGTTATGCTGATGGATGGAATGTAAATTGCCAACAGCCACTCTGGAGAAGTGTATGATGTTTCTTGAATCATCTAAAAAACAAAGCAACAGAGCCTAGGGCACTTCCACTTATGGTCCTATAGCTTAGGGAAATTAAAATAAAAAAGACACAGCCACCCCAAACTTTGGGACGGCTCTGTTTACAAGAACCTCGGTTACGGTACAAGTTCAATATCACAGAGAGCGAAAAATGGATAAAGAAGTTGTGGTACTTACGTACAATGCAATATCACTCAGCAATGAAATCTATGTCATCAGGCCCTTAGCAGCATAATGAGTGGATTCAGGTACGTTGATTCTAAGTGAAATAAGTCACACAGAAAAAGAAACATCATAAGATATCACTAATACACGGAATGTAAACTTGGCTACACAGGAACTGAATTACAAAACAGAACAGGGTCTCAAATGTAGAAAACCAACTTATGCTTGCTTAAGGGGAAAGGTGAGTTGGGGTGCTGCATAAAACCAGAGATTGAAATTAGCACAGATACCGTTCCATAAGCCAAATTTGTAATAGACAAGAGCTACTCGTTTCTCAACGAAGTGGACTCAACACCCCATATTAAACGCCTAAGAATATATCTGACTAGTAAGAATCTTAAAACCTATGGATTTATAAGTCTCCGAAAGAGAATCAAGCATGTGTACAGCAGCATAAACGCAGCAGTGATAGGATTGGTGAGGTTCGGTGAGCAAATGCAGACCCTTTGAAGTCATATTGCATGGTACCCATTCCATGGGTCTCAACTCTTCGGGTTTAAGGGATTCATCCTTCAGCTAAAACATGCATGTGGAACCCAGAGTATGATCCACCATGTGATCGGCAAACATGTTCAAATGTGTCTCAGTTTTCGTCCCCTGGTACTCGGGTGCAACATTCCAAACACTTTACTAACACTCTCCCCACTTGGAGAGTCAGTGGCTTTAACCTCCTGTTTGGCCCAGTTTGCAATTTCTGCGGAAAATGAACAGGAATAGGGAAAAACAATGAGAGACTAGCTGGAGGTGTCTGGACGGGCAAATTTAACTCTCATTTCCCACCAGGAAGAGGAATTAAACAAAGGCTCAGCGTGCCATGCCGGAACCACACTAGGGCCTGAAGCAATCCTGCGGTGTTGCGGCCAGCTCACAAGAAAGCGAGTTGAAAAAAGGAGCTCAGGGGCACTCTCATTCACAAACCTGCAGAGTTATAAATGACAGCTATCGTCCAAAAATTTATTGAAGTAAGGCTGCCAAGAGCACTTGAAAGCGGGGCAGAATTGCAGGAAACCGATTTCAGGAGGTAGATTAGAATGCATGTAAAACATAGGAAAAGAGGCAGAACGTCCACAATGATGCACTTGGCCAAAAAGGGCTTATGCGTTTTTTCCTGATTATATTCAGGAAAAAACGCATACACCCTTTTTGGCCAACCAAGCAAGCTTGCAAAGGAAATCTGCACTACAATGAAGTCTCACTGCCCCCGGGACAAAAGGGCCAGCTGAAAAAAGTGTAAAATCCAGAAAGGCAGGGCAGGCCATAGATAACTGGGAGCCTTGTTATGCTGATGGGCGGGATGTAAATTGCCAACAGCCACTCTGGAGAATTGTATGGTGTTTCCTGAAATATCCAAAATCAAAGCAACAGAGCCTAGGGCAATTCCACTTATGGTCCTATAGCTTAGGGAAATTAAAATCAAAAAGACACAGCCACCCCAAACTTTGGGACGGCTCTGTTTACAAGAACCTCATTTATGGTACAAGTTCAATATCACAGAAAGCGAAAAATGGATAAAGAATTTGTGGTACTTATGTACAATGCAATATCACTCAGCAGTGAAATCTATGTCATCAGGCCCGTAGCAGCATAATGAGTGGATTCAGGTATGATGATTCTAAGTGAAATAAGGCACACAGAAATAGAAACATCATAAGGTATCACTAATACACGGAATGTAACCTTGGCTACACAGGAACTGAATTACAAAACAGAACAGGGTCTCAAATGTAGAAAACCAACTTATGCTTGCTTAAGGGGAAAGGTGAGTTGGGGTGCTGCATAAAACCAGAGATTGAAATTAGCACAGATACCGTTCCATAAGCCAAATATGTAATAGACAAGAGGTACTCCTTGCTCAACGAAGTGGACTCAACACCCCATATTAAACGCCTAAGAATATACCTGACTAGTAAGAATGTTAAAACCTCTGGATTTATAAGTCTCCGAAAGAGTCAAGCATGTGTACAGCGGCATAAACGCAGCAGTGATAGGATTGGTGAGGTTCGGTGAGCAAATGCAGACCCTTTGAAGTCATATTGCATGGTACCCATTCCATGGGTCTAAACTCTCCAGGTTTAAGGGATTCTTCCTTCAGCTAAAACATGCATGTGGAACCCAGAGTATGATCCACCGTGTGTTCGGGAAACGTGTTCAATTGTGTCTCAGTTTTCGTCCACTGGTACTCGGGTGCAACATTCCAGACGCTTTACTAATACTCTCCCAACTTGGAGAGTTAGTGCCTTTAACCTCCTGTTTGGCCCAGTTTTCAATTTCTGTGGAAAATGAACAGGAATAGGGAGAACACATGAGAGACTAGCTGGAGGTGTCTGGACGCCCAAATTTAACTCTCATTTCCCACCAGGAAGAGGAATTATCCAAAGGCTCAGCGTGCCGTGCCAGAAACACACAAGGGCCTGAAGCAATACTGCGGTGTTGTGGCCAGCTCACAAGAAAGTGAGTTGAAGAAAGGAGCTCAGGGACACTCTAATTCATAAACCTGCAGAGGTATAAATGACAGCTATCGTCCAAAAATATATTGAAGTAAGGCTGCCAAGAGGACTTGAAAGCGGGGCAGAATTGCAGGAAACCGATTTCAAGAGGTAGACTGGAATTGCACTTAAAGCACAGGAAAAGAGGCAGAACGTCCACAATGATGCACTTGGCGAAAAAGGGCGTATGCGTTTTTTCCTGAATATATTCAGGGAAAAACGCAAACGCCCTTTTTGGCCAACCAAGCAAGCTTGCAAAGGAAATCTGCACTACAATGAAGTCTCACTGCCCCCGGGACAAAAGGGCCATCTGAAAAAAGTGTAAAATCCAGAAAGGCAGGACAGGCCATGGAGAACTGGGAGCCTTGTTATGCTGATGGGCGGGATGTAAATTGCCAACAGCCAGTCTGGAGTATTGTATGGTGTTTCCTGAAACATCTAAAAAACAAGGAACAGAGCCTAGGGCACTTCCACTTATGGTCCTATAGCTTAGGGAAATTAAAATCAAAAAGACACAGCCACCCCAATGGTTGGGATGGCTCTGTTTACAAGAACCTCATTTACGGTACAAGTTCAATATCACAGAAAGCGAAAAATGGATATAGAAGTTGTGGTACTCACGTACAATGCAATATCACTCAGCAATGAAATCTATGTCATCAGGCCCGTAGCAGCATAATGAGTGGATTCAGGTATGATGATTCTAAGTGAAATAAGTCACACAGAAAAAGAAACATCATAAGATATCACTAATACACGGAATGTAAACTTGGCTACACAGGAACTGAATTACAAAACAGAACAGGGTCTCAAATTGAGAAACCCAACTTATGCTTGCTTAAGGGGAAAGGTGAGTTGGGGTGCTGCATAAAACCAGAGATTGAAATTAGCACAGATACCGTTCCATAAGCCAAATATGTATAGACAAGAGCTACTCCTTGCTTAACGAAGTGCACTCAACACCCCATATTAAACGCCTAAGAATATACCTGACTAGTAAGAATCTTAAAACCTTTGGATTTATATGTCTCTGAAAGAGGATCAAGCATGTGTACAGCAGCATAGATGCAGCAGTGATAGGATTGTTGAGGTTCGGTGAGCAAATGCAGACACTTTGAAGTCATATTTCATGGTACCCATTCCATGGGTCTCAACTCTCCAGGTTTAAGGGATTCTTCCTTCAGCTAAAACATGCATGTAGAACCCAGAGTATGATCCACCGTGTGATCGGGAAACGTGTTCAAATGTGTCTGAGTTTTCGTCCCCTGGTACTCAGGTGCAACATTCCAGACGCTTTACTAACACTCTCCCCACTTGGAGAGTCAGTGCCTTAAACCTCCTGTTTGGCTCAGTTTGCAAATTCTGCGGAAAATGAACAGGAATAGGGAGAACCAATGAGAGACTAGCTGGAGGTGTCTGCACGGGCATATTTAACTCTCATTTCCCACCAGGCAGAGGAATTAACCAAAGGCTCAGTGTGCCATGCCGGAACCACACTAGAGACTGAAGCAATCCTGCGGTGTTGCGGCCAGCTCACAAGAAAGCGAGTTGAAGAAAGGAGCTCAGGGGCACTGTCATTCACAAACCTGCAGAGTTATAAATGACAGCTATCGTCCAAAAATATATTGAAGTAAGGCTGCCAAGAGGACTTGAATGCGGGGCAGAATTGCAGGAAACCGATTTCAGGAGGTAGACTGGAATTGCATGTAAAGCATAGGAAAAGAGGCAGAACGTCCACAATGATGCACTTGGCCAAAAAGGGCGTTTGTGTTTTTTCCTGAATATATACAGGAAAAAACGCATACGCCATTTTTGGCCAACCAAGCAAGCTTGCAAAGGTAATCTGCACTACAATGTAGTCTCACTGCCCCACGGTCAAAAGGGCCATCTGAAAAAAGTGTAAAATCCAGAAAGGCAGGACAGGCCATGGAGAACTGGGAGCCTTGTTATGCTGATGGGCGGGATGTAAATTGCCAACAGCCACTCGGGAGAAGTGTATGGTGTTTCCTGAATCTTCTACAAAACAAAGCAACAGAGCCTAGGGCACTTCCATGTATGGTCCTAAAGCTTAGGGAAATTAAAATCAAAAAGACACAGCCACCCCAAAGTTTGGGACGGCTCTGTTTACAAGAACCTCGGTTACGGTACAAGTTCAATATCACAGAGAGCGAAAAATGGATAAAGAAGTTGTGGTACTTACGTAGAATGCAATATCACTCAGCAATGAAATCTATGTCATCAGGCCCGTAGCAGCATAATCAGTGGATTCAGGTACGTTGATTCTAAGTGAAATAAGTCACACAGAAAAAGAAACATCATAAGATATCACTAATACACGGAATGTAAACTTGGCTACACAGGAACTGAATTACAAAACAGAACAGGGTCTCAAATGTAGAAAACCAACTTATGCTTGCTTAAGGGGAAAGGTGAGTTGGGGTGCTGCATAAAACCAGAGATTGAAATTAGCACAGATACCGTTCCATAAGCCAAATTTGTAATAGACAAGAGCTACTCGTTTCTCAACGAAGTGGACTCAACACCCCATATTAAACGCCTAAGAATATATCTGACTAGTAAGAATCTTAAAACCTATGGATTTATATGTCTCCGAAAGAGAATCAAGCATGTGTACAGCAGCATAAACGCAGCAGTGATAGGATTGGTGAGGTTCGGTGAGCAAATGCAGACCCTTTGAAGTCATATTGCATGGTACCCATTCCATGGGTCTCAACTCTTCAGGTTTAAGGGATTCATCCTTCAGCTAAAACATGCATGTGGAACCCAGAGTATGATCCACCATGTGATCGGCAAACATGTTCAAATGTGTCTCAGTTTTCGTCCCCTGGTACTCGGGTGCAACATTCCAGACACTTTACTAACACTCTCCCCACTTGGAGAGTCAGTGCCTTTAACCTCCTGTATGGCCCAGTTTGCAATTTCTGCGGAAAATGAACAGGAATAGGGAAAAACAATGAGAGCCTAGCTGGAGGTGTCTGGACGGGCAAATTTAACTCTCATTTCCCAAGAGGAAGAGGAATTAACCAAAGGCTCAGCGTGCCATGCCGGAACCACACTAGGGCCTGAAGCAATCCTGCGGTGTTGCGGCCAGCTCACAAGAAAGCGAGTTGAAAAAAGGAGCTCAGGGGCACTCTCATTCACAAACGTGCAGAGTTATAAATGACAGCTATCGTCCAAAAATATATTGAAGTAAGGCTGCCAAGAGCACTTGAAAGCGGGGCAGAATTGCAGGAAACCGATTTCAGCAGGTAGATTAGAATGCATGTAAAACATAGGAAAAGAGGCAGAAGGTCCACAATGATGCACTTGGCCAAAAAGGGCTTATGCGTTTTTTCCTGAATATATTCAGGAAAAAACGCATACGCCCTTTTTGGCCAACCAAGCAAGCTTGCAAAGGAAATCTGCACTACAATGAAGTCTCACTGCCCCTGGGACAAAAGGGCCAGCTGAAAAAAGTGTAAAATCCAGAAAGGCAGGGCAGGCCATAGATAACTGGGAGCCTTGTTATGCTGATGGGCGGGATGTAAATTGCCAACAGCCACTCTGGAGAACTGTATGGTGTTTCCAGAAACATCCAAAAAACAAAGCAACAGAGCCTAGGGCAATTCCACTTATGGTCCTATAGCTTAGGGAAATTAAAATCAGAAAGACACAGCCACCCCAAACTTTGGGATGGCTCTGTTTACAAGAACCTCCTTTATGGTACAAGTTCAATATCACAGAAAGCGAAAAATGGATAAAGAATTTGTGGTACTTATGTACAATGCAATATCACTCAGCAATGAAATCTATGTCATCAGGCCCGTAGCAGCATAATGAGTGGATTCAGGTATGATGATTCTAAGTGAAATAAGGCACACAGAAATAGAAACATCATAAGATATCACTAATACACGGAATGTAAATTTGGCTACACAGGAACTGAATTACAAAACAGAACAGGGTCTCAAATGTAGAAAACCAACTTATGCTTGCTTAAGGGAAAGGTGAGTTGGGGTGCTGCATAAAACCAGAGATTGAAATTAGCACAGATACCATTCCATAAGCCAAATATGTAATAGACAAGAGCTACTCCTTGCTCAACGAAGTGGACTCAACACCCCATATTAAACGCCTAAATATATACCTGACTAGTAATCATCTAAAAACCTATGGATTTATATGTCTCCGAAAGAGAATCAATCGTGTGTACAGCGACATAAACACAGCAGTGATAGGATTGGTGAGGTTCGGTGAGCAAATGCAGACCCTTTGAAGTCATATTGCATGGTACCCATTCCATGGGTCTCAACTCTCCAGGTTTAAGGGATTCTTCCTTCAGCTAAAACATGCATGTGGAACCCAGAGTATGATCCACCGTGTGTTCGGGAAACGTGTTCAATTGTGTCTCAGTTTTCGTCCAATGGTACTCGGGTGCAACATTCCAGACGCTTTACTAACACTCTCCCGACTTGGAGAGTCAGTGCCTTTAACCACCTGTTTGGCCCAGTTTGCAATTTCTGCGGAAAATGAACAGGAAAAGGAGAACCAATGAGAGACTAGGTGGAGGTGTCTGGACGGGCAAATTTAACTCTCATTTCCCACCAGGAATTGGAATTAACCAAAGGCTCAGCATGCCGTGCCGGAACCGTACTAGTGTCTGAAGCAATCCTGCGGTGTTGCGGCCAGCTCACAAGAAAGCAAGTTGAAGAAAGGAGCTCAGGGGCACTGTCATTCATAAACCTGCAGAGTTATAAATGACAGCTATCATACAAAAATATATTGAAGTAAGGCTGCCAAGAGGACTTGAATGCGGGGCAGAATTGCAGATAACCGATTTCAGGAGGTAGACTGGAATTGCATGTAAAGCATAGGAAAAGAGGCAGAACGTCCACAATGATGCACTTGGCCAAAAGGGCATATGCGTTTTTTCATGAATATATTCAGGAAAAAATGCATACGCCCTTTTTGGCCAACCAAGCAAGCTTGCAAAGGAAATCTGCACTAAAATGAAGTCTCACTGCCCCTGGGACAAAAGGGCCAGCTGAAAAAAGTGTAAAATCAGGAAAGGCAGGACAGGCCATAGATAACTGGGAGCCTTGTTATGCTGATGGGCGTGATGTAAATTGCCAACAGCCACTCTGGAGTAGTGTATGGTGTTTCCTGTAACATCTAAAAAACAAAGCAACAGAGCCTAGGGCACTTCCACTTATGGTCCTATAGCTTAGGGAAATTAAAATCAAAAAGACACAGGCACCCCAAAATTTGGGATGGCTCTGTTTACAAGAACCTCCTTTATGGTACAAGTTCAATATCACAGAAGCAAAAAATGGATAAAGAAGTTGTGGTACTTACGTACAATGCAATATCACTCAGCAATGTAATGTATGTCATCAGGCCCGTAGCAGTATAATGAGTGGATTCAGGTAAGATGATTCTAAGTGAAATAAGTCACACAGAAAACGAAATATTTTAAGATATCACTAATAAACGGAATGTAAACTTGGCTACACAGGAACTGAATTACAAAACAGAACAGGGTCTCAAATGTAGAAAACCAACTTATGCTTGCTTAAGGGGAAAGGTGAGTTGGGGTGCTGCATAAAACCAGAGATTGAAATTAGCACAGATACCGTTCCATAAGCCAAATTTGTAATACACAAGAGCTACTCGTTGCTCAACCAAGTGGACTCAACACCCCATATTAAACGCCTAAGAATATATCTGACTAGTAAGAATCTTAAAACCTATGGATTTATATGTCTCCGAAAGAGAATCAAGCATATGTACAGCGGCATAAACGCAGCAGTGATAGGATTGGTGAGGTTCGGTGAGCAAATGCAGACCCTTTGAAGTCATAGTGCATGGTACCCATCCATGGGTATCAACTCTCCAGGTTTAAGGGATTCATCCTTCAGCTAAAACATGCATGTGGAACCCAGAGTATGATCCACCGTGTGATCAGGAAACGTGTTCAAATGTGTCTCAGTTTTCGTCCCCTGGTACTCGGGTGCAACATTCCAGACGCTTTACTAACACTCTCCCCACTTGGAGAGTCAGTGCCTTTTACCTACTGTTTGGCCCAGTTTGCCATTTCTGTGGAAAATGAACAGGAATAGGGAAAAACAATGAGAGCCTAGCTGGAGGTGTCTGGACGGGCAAATTTCACTCTCATTTCCCACCAGGAAGAGGAATTAACCAAAGGCTCAGGGTGCCGTGCCGGAACCACACTAGGACCTGAAGCAATCCTGCGGTGTTGCGGCCAGCTCACAAGAAAGCGAGTTGAAGAAAGGAGCTCAGGCGCACTGTCATTCACAAACCTGCAGAGTTATAAATGACAGCTATCGTCCAAAAATATGTTGAAGTAAGGCTGCCAAGAGGACTTGAAAGCGGGGCAGAATTGCAGGAAACCGATTTCAGGAGGTAGACTGGAATTGCATGTAAAGCATAGGAAAAGAGGCAGAACGTGGACAATGATGCACTTGGCCAAAAAGGGCGTATGCGTTTTATCCTGAATATATTCAGGAAAAAATGCATACGCACTTTTTGGCCAACCAAGCAAGCTTGCAAAGGAAATCTGCACTACAATGAAGTCTCACCTCCCCCCAGTCAAAAGGGCCATCTGAAAAAAGTGTAAAATCCAGAAAGGCAGAAGAGGCCATGGAGAACTGGGAGCCTTGTTATGCTGATGGGCAGGATGTAAATTGCCAACAGCCACTCTGGAGAAGTGTATGGTGTTTCCTGAAACATCTAAAAAACAAAGCAACAGAGCCGAGGGCACTGCCACTTATGGTCCTATAGCTTAGGGAAATTAAAATCAAAAAGACACAGCCACCCCAAAGTTTGGGACGGCTCTGTTTACAAGAACCTCGTTTACGGTACAAGTTCAATATCACAGAAAGCGAAAAATGGATAAAGAAGTTGTGGTACTTACGTACAATACAATATCACTCAGCAATGAAATCTATGTCATCAGGCCCGTAGCAGCCTAATGAGTGGATTCAGGTATGATGATTCTAACTGAAATAAGTAACACAGTAAAAGAAACATCATAAGATATCACTAATACACGGAATGAAAACTTGGCTACTCAGGAACTGGATTACAAAACAGAACAGGGTCTCAAATGTAGAAAGCCAACTTATGCTTGCTTAACGGGAAAGGTGAGTTGGGGTGCTGCATAAAACCAGAGATTGAAATGAGCACAGATAAAGTTCCTTAAGCCAAATATGTAATAGACAAGAGCTACTCCTTGCTCAACGAAATGGGCTCAACACCCCATATTAAACGCCTAAGAATGTACCTGACTAGTAAGTATCTTAAAACCTATGGATTGCTATGTCTCTGAAAGAGAATCAAGCGTGTGTACAGGGGCATAAACGCAGCAGTGATAGGATTGGAGAGGTTCGGTGAGCAAATGAAGACCCTTTGAAGTCATATTGCATGGTACCCATTCCACGGGTCTCAACTCTCCAGGTTGAAGGGATTCTTCCTTCAGCTAAAACATGCATGTGGAACCCAGAGTATGATCAACCGTGTGATCGGGACACGTGTTCCAATATGTGTCAGTTTTCGTCCCCTGGTACTCGGGTGCAACATTCCAGACGCTTTACTAACACTCTCCCGACTTGGAGAGTCAGTGCCTTTAACCTCCTGTTTGGCCCAGTTTGCAATTTCTGCGGAAGATGAACAGGAATAGGGAGAACCAATGACAGACTAGCTGGAGGTGTCTGGACGGGCAAATTTAACTCTCATTTCCCACCAGGAAGAGGAATTAACCAAAGGCTCAGCGTGCCGTGCCGGAACCAGATTAGGGCCTGAAGCAATCCTGCGGTGATGCGGCCAGCTCACGAGAAAGCGACTTGAAGAAAGGAGCTCAGGGGCACTGTCATTCACAAACCTGCAGAGTTATAAATGACAGCTATCGTCCAAAAATATACTGAAGTAAGGCTGCCAAGAGGACTTGAAAGCGGGGCAGAATTGCAGGAAACCGATTTCAGGAGGTAGACTGGAATTGCATTTAAAGCATAGGAAAAGAGGCAGAACGTCCACAATGATGCACTTGGCCAAAAAGGGCGTATGCGTTTTTTCCTGAATATATTCAGGAAAAAACGCATACGCCCTTTTTGGCCAACCAAGCAAGCTTGCAAAGGAAATCTGCACTACACTGAAGTCTCACTTCCCCCTGGTCAAAAGGGCCATCTGAAAAAAGTGTAAAATCCAGAAAGGCAGGACAGGCCATGGAGAACTGGGAGCCTTGTTATGCTGATGGGCGGGATGTAAATTGCCAACAGCCACTCGGGAGAAGTGTATGGTGTTTCCTGAAACATCTAAAAAACAAAGCAACAGAGCCTAGGGCACTTCCACTTATGGTCCTATAGCTTAGGGAAATTAAAATCAAAAAGACACAGCCACCCCAAAAGTTGGGACGGCTCTGTTTACAAGAACCTGGTTTACGGTACAAGTTCAATATCGCAGAAAGTGAGAAATGGATAAAGAAGTTGTGGTACTTACGTACAATGCAGTATCACTCAGCAATGAAATCTATGTCATCAGGCCCGTAGCAGCATAATGAGTGGATTCAGGTATGATGATTCTAACTGAAATAAGTCACACAGAAAACGAAACATCATAAGATATCACTAATACACGGAATGTAAACTTGGCTACACAGGAACTGAATTACAAAACAGAAGAGGGTCTCAAATTTAGAAACCCAACTTATGCTTGCTTAAGGGGAAAGGTGAGTTGGGGTGCTGCATAAAACCAGAGATTGAAATGAGCACAGATAAAGTTCCTTAAGCCAAATATGGATTAGACAAGAGCTACTCCTTGCTCAACGAAATGGATTCAACACCCCATATTAAACACCTAAGAATGTACCTGACTAGGAAGTATCTTAAAACCTATGGATTGCTATGTCTCCGAAAGAGAATCAAGCGTGTGTTCAGGGGCATAATCGCAGCAGTGATAGGATTGGAGAGGTTCGGTGAGCAAATGAAGACCCTTTGAAGTCATATTGCATGGTACCCATTCCACGGGTCTCAACTCTCCAGGTTGAAGGTATTCTTCCTTCAGCTAAAACATGCATGTGGAACCCAGAGTATGATCAACCGTGTGATCGGGAGACGTGTTCCAATATGTGTCAGTTTTCGTCCCCTGGTACTCGGGTGCAACATTCCAGACGCTTTACTAACACTCTCCCGACTTGGAGAGTCAGTGCCTTTAACCTCCTGTTTGGCCCAGTTTGCAATTTCTGCGGAAGATGAACAGGAATAGGGAGAACCAATGACAGACCAGCTGGAGGTGTCTGGACGGGCAAATTTAACTCTCATTTCCCACCAGGAAGAGGAATTAACCAAAGGCTCAGCGTGCCGTGCCGGAACCAGATTAGGGCCTGAAGCCATCCTGTGGTGTTGCGGCCAGCTCACAAGAAAGCGAGTTGAAGAAAGGAGCTCAGGGGCACTGTAATTCACAAACCTGCAGAGTTATAAATGACAGCTATCGTCCAAAAATATACTGAAGTAAGGCTGCCAAGAGGACTTGAAAGCGGGGCAGAATTGCAGGAAACCGATTTCAGGAGGTAGCCTGGAATTGCATTTAAAGCATAGGAAAAGAGGCAGAACGTCCACAATGATGCACTTGGCCAAAAAGGGCGTATGCGTTTTTTCCTGAATATATTCAGGAAAAAACGCATACGCCCTTTTTGGCCAACCAAGCAAGCTTGCAAAGGAAATCTGCACTACAGTGAAGTCTCACTTCCCCCCGGTCAAAAGGGCCATCTGAAAAAAGTGTAAAATCCAGAAAGGCAGGACAGGCCATGGAGAACTGGGAGCCTTGTTATGCTGATGGGCGGGATGTAAATTGCCAACAGCCACTCGGGAGAAGTGTATGGTGTTTCCTGAAACATCTAAAAAACAAAGCAACAGAGCCTAGGGCACTTCCACTTATGGTCCTATAGCTTAGGGAAATTAAAATCAAAAGACACAGCCACCCCAAAGGTTGGGACGGCTCTGTTTACAAGAACCTGGTTTACGGTACAAGTTCAATATCGCAGAAAGTGAAAAATGGATAAAGAAGTTGTGGTACTTACGTACAATGCAGTATCACTCAGCAATGAAATCTATGTCATCAGGCCCGTAGCAGCATAATGAGTGGATTCAGGTATGATGATTCTAACTGAAATAAGTCACACAGGAAAAGAAACATCATAAGATATCACTAATACACGGAATGTAACCTTGGCTACACAGGAACTGAATTACAAAACAGAACAGGGTCTCAAATTTAGAAAACCAACTTATGCTTGCTTAAGGGGAAAGGTGAGTTGGGGTGCTGCATAAAACCAGAGATTGAAATGAGCACAGATAAAGTTCCTTAAGCCAAATATGGAATAGACAAGAGCTACTCCTTGCTCAACGAAATGGACTCAACACCCCATATTAAATGCCTAAGAGTGTACCTGACTAGGAAGTATCTTAAAACCTATGGATTGCTATGTCTCTGAAAGAGAATCAAGCGTGTGTACAGGGGCATAAACGCAGCAGTGATAGGATTGGAGAAGTTCGGTGAGCAAATGAAGACCCTTTGAAGTCATATTGCATGGTAACCATTCCACGGGTCTCAACTCTCCCGGTTTAAGGTATTCTTCCTTCAGCTAAAACATGCATGTGGAACCCAGAGTATGATCAACCATGTGATTGGGAGACGTGTTCCAATTTGTGTCAGTTTTCGTCCCCTGGTACTCGGGTGCAACATTCCAGACGCTTTACTAACACTCTCCCGACTTGGAGAGTCAGTGCCTTTAACCTCCTGTTTGGCCCAGTTTGCAATTTCTGCGGAAGATGAACAGGAATAGGGAGAACCAATGACAGACTAGCTGGAGGTGTCTGGAATGGCAAATTTAACTCTCATTTCCCACCAGGAAGAGGAATTAACCAAAGGCTCAGCGTGCCGTGCCGGAACCAGATTAGGGCCTGAAGCCATCCTGCGGTGTTGTGGCCAGCTCACAAGAAAGCGACTTGAAGAAAGGAGCTCAGGGGCACTGTAATTCACAAACCTGCAGAGTTATAAATGACAGCTATCGTCCAAAAATATACTGAAGTAAGGCTGCCAAGAGGACTTGAAAGCGGGGCAGAATTGCAGGAAACCGATTTCAGGAGGTAGCCTGGAATTGCATTTAAAGCATAGGAAAAGAGGCAGAACGTCCACAATGATTCACTTGGCCAAAAAGGGCGTATGCGTATTTTCCTGAATATATTCAGGAAAAAACGCATACGCCCTTTTTGGCCAACCAAGCAAGCTTGCAAAGGAAATCTGCACTACAGTGAAGTCTCACTTCCCCCCGGTCAAAAGGGCCATCTGAAAAAAGTGTAAAATCCAGAAAGGCAGGACAGGCCATGGAGAACTGGGAGCCTTGTTATGCTGATGGGCGGGATGTAAATTGCCAACAGCCACTCGGGAGAAGTGTATGGTGTTTCCTGAAACATCTAAAAAACAAAGCAACAGAGCCTAGCGCACTTCCACTTATGGTCCTATAGCTTAGGGAAATTAAAATCAAAAAGACACAGCCACCCCAAAGGTTGGGACGGCTCTGTTTACAAGAACCTGGTTTACGGTACAAGTTCAATATCGCAGAAAGTGAAAAATGGATAAAGAAGTTGTGGTACATACGTACAATGCAGTATCACTCAGCAATGAAATCTATGTCATCAGGCCCGTAGCAGCATAATGAGTGGATTCAGGTATGATGATTCTAACTGAAATAAGTCACACAGAAAAAGAAACATCATAAGATATCACTAATACACGGAATGTAAACTTGGCTACACAGGAACTGAATTCCAAAACAGAACAGGGTCTGAAATTTAGAAAACCATCTTATGCTTGCTTAAGGGGAAAGGTGAGTTCGGGTGCTGCATAAAACCAGAGATTGAAATGAGCACAGATAAAGTTCCTTAAGCCAAATATGGAATAGACAAGAGCTACTCCTTGCTCAACGAAATGGACTCAACACCCCATATTAAATGCCTAAGAGTGTACCTGACTAGGAAGTATCTTAAAACCTATGGATTGCTATGTCTCCGAAAGAGAATCAAGCGTGTGTACAGGGGCATAAACGCAGCAGTGATAGGATTGGAGAAGTTCGGTGAGCAAATGAAGACCCTTTGAAGTCATATTGCATGGTACCCATTCCACGGGTCTCAACTCTCCAGGTTGAAGGTATTCTTCCTTCAGCTAAAACATGCATGTGGAACCCAGAGTATGATCAACCGTGTGATCGGGAGACGTGTTCCAATATGTGTCAGTTTTCGTCCCCTGGTACTCGGGTGCAACATTCCAGACGCTTTACTAACACTCTCCCGACTTGGAGAGTCAGTGCCTTTAACCTCCTGTTTGGCCCAGTTTGCAATTTCTGCGGAAGATGAACAGGAATAGGGAGAACCAATGACAGACTAGCTGGAGGTGTCTGGACGGGCAAATTTAACTCTCATTTCCCACCAGGAAGAGGAATTAACCAAAGGCTCAGCGTGCCGTGCCGGAACCAGATTAGGGCCTGAAGCAATCCTGCGGTGATGCGGCCAGCTCACGAGAAAGCGAGTTGAAGAAAGGAGCTCAGGGGCACTGTCATTCACAAACCTGCAGAGTTATAAATGACAGCTATCGTCCGAAAATATACTGAAGTAAGGCTGCCAAGAGGACTTGAAAGCGGGGCAGAATTGCAGGAAACCGATTTCAGGAGGTAGACTGGAATTGCATTTAAAGCATAGGAAAAGAGGCAGAACGTCCACAATGATGCACTTGGCCAAAAAGGGCGTATGCGTTTTTTCCTGAATATATTCAGGAAAAAACGCATACGCACTTTTTGGCCAACCAAGCAAGCTTGCAAAGGAAATCTGCACTACAGTGAAGTCTCACTTCCCCCCGGTCAAAAGGGCCATCTGAAAAAAGTGTAAAATCCAGAAAGGCAGGACAGGCCATGGAGAACTGGGAGCCTTGTTATGCTGATGGGCGGGATGTAAATTGCCAACAGCCACTCGGGAGAAGTGTATGGTGTTTCCTGAAACATCTAAAAAACAAAGCAACAGAGCCTAGGGCACTTCCACTTATGGTCCTATAGCTTAGGGAAATTAAAATCAAAAAGACACAGCCACCCCAAAGTTTGGGACGGCTCTGTTTACAAGAACCTCGTTTACGGTACAAGTTCAATATCAAAGAAAGCGAAAAATGGATAAAGAAGTTGTGGTAATTATGTACAATGCAGTATCACTCAGCAATGAAATCTATGTCATCAGGCCCGTAGCAGCATAATGAGTGGATTCAGGTATGATGATTCTAACTGAAATAAGTCACACAGGAAAAGAAACATCATAAGATATCACTAATACACGGAATGTAAACTTGGATACATAGGATTGAATTACAAAACAGAACAGGGTCTCAAATTTAGAAAACCAACTTATGCTTGCTTAAGGGGAAAGGTGAGTTGGGGTGCTGCATAAAACCAGAGATTGAAATGAGCACAGATAAAGTTCCTTAAGCCAAATATGGAATAGACAAGAGCTACTCCTTGCTCAACGTAGTGGACTCAACACCCCATATTAAACACCTAAGAATGTACCTGACTAGGAAGTATCTTAAAACCTATGGATTGCTATGTCTCCGAAAGAGAATCAAGCGTGTGTGCAGGGGCATAATCGCAGCAGTGATAGGATTGGAGAAGTTCGGTGAGCAAATGAAGACCCTTTGAAGTCATATTGCATGGTACCCATTCCACGGGTCTCAACTCTCCAGGTTGAAGGTATTCTTCCTTCAGCTAAAACATGCATGTGGAACCCAGAGTATGATCAACCATGTGATCGGGAGACGTGTTCCAATATGTGTCAGTTTTCGTCCCCTGGTACTCGGGTGCAACATTCCAGACGCTTTACTAACACTCTCCCGACTTGGAGAGTCAGTGCCTTTAACCTCCTGTTTGGCCCACTTTGCAATTTCTGCGGAAGATGAACAGGAATAGGGAGAACCAATGACAGACTAGCTGGAGGTGTCTGGATGGGCAAATTTAACTCTCATTTCCCACCAGGAAGAGGAATTAACCAAAGGCTCAGCGTGCCGTGCCGGAACCAGATTAGGGCCTGAAGCAATCCTGCGGTGATGCGGCCAGCTCACGAGAAAGCGAGTTGAAGAAAGGAGCTCAGGGGCACTGTAATTCACAAACCTGCAGAGTTATAAATGACAGCTATCGTCCAAAAATATACTGAAGTAAGGCTGCCAAGAGGACTTGAAAGCGGGGCAGAATTGCAGGAAACCGATTTCAGGAGGTAGACTGGAATTGCATTTAAAGCATAGGAAAAGAGGCAGAACGTCCACAATGATGCACTTGGCGAAAAAGGGCGTATGCTTTTTTTCCTGAATATATTCAGGAAAAAACGCATACGCCCTTTTTGGCCAACCAAGCAAGCTTGCAAAGGAAATCTGCACTACAGTGAAGTCTCACTTCCCCCCGGTCAAAAGGGCCATCTGAAAAAAGTGTAAAATCCAGAAAGGCAGGACAGGCCATGGAGAACTGGGAGCCTTGTTATGCTGATGGGCGGGATGTAAATTGCCAACAGCCACTCGGGAGAAGTGTATGGTGTTTCCTGAAACATCTAAAAAACAAAGCAACAGAGCCTAGGGCACTTCCACTTATGGTCCTATAGCTTAGGGAAATTAAAATCAAAAGACACAGCCACCCCAAAGGTTGGGACGGCTCTGTTTACAAGAACCTGGTTTACGGTACAAGTTCAATATCGCAGAAAGTGAAAAATGGATAAAGAAGTTGTGGTACTTACGTACAATGCAGTATCACTCAGCAATGAAATCTATGTCATCAGGCCCGTAGCAGCATAATGAGTGGATTCAGGTATGATGATTCTAACTGAAATAAGTCACACAGGAAAAGAAACATCATAAGATATCACTAATACACGGAATGTAAACTTGGCTACATAGGAACTGAATTCCAAAACAGAACAGGGTCTCAAATTTAGAAACCCAACTTATGCTTGCTTAAGGGGAAAGGTGAGTTGGGGTGCTGCATAAAACCAGAGATTGAAATGAGCACAGATAAAGTTCCTTAAGCCAAATATGGAATAGACAAGAGCTACTCCTTGCTCAACGAAATGGATTCAACACCCCATATTAAACACCTAAGAATGTACCTGACTAGGAAGTATCTTAAAACCTATGGATTGCTATGTCTCCGAAAGAGAATCAAGCGTGTGTGCAGGGGCATAATCGCAGCAGTGATAGGATTGGAGAGGTTCGGTGAGCAAATGAAGACCCTTTGAAGTCATATTGCATGGTACCCATTCCACGGGTCTCAACTCTCCAGGTTGAAGGTATTCTTCCTTCAGCTAAAACATGCATGTGGAACCCAGAGTATGATCAACCGTGTGATCGGGAGACGTGTTCCAATATGTGTCAGTTTTCGTCCCCTGGTACTCGGGTGCAACATTCCAGACGCTTTACTAACACTCTCCCGACTTGGAGAGTCAGTGCCTTTAACCTCCTGTTTGGCCCAGTTTGCAATTTCTGCAGATGATGAACAGAAATAGGGAGAACCAATGACAGACTAGCTGGAGGTGTCTGGACGGGCAAATTTAACTCTCATTTCCCACCAGGAAGAGGAATTAACCAAAGGCTCAGCGTGCCGTGCCGGAACCAGATTAGGGCCTGAAGCAATCCTGCGGTGATGCGGCCAGCTCACGAGAAAGCGAGTTGAAGAAAGGAGCTCAGGGGCACTGTAATTCACAAACCTGCAGAGTTATAAATGACAGCTATCGTCCAAAAATATACTGAAGTAAGGCTGCCAAGAGGACTTGAAAGCGGGGCAGAATTGCAGGAAACCGATTTCAGGAGGTAGACTGGAATTGCATTTAAAGCATAGGAAAAGAGGCAGAACGTCCACAATGATGCACTTGGCGAAAAAGGGCGTATGCCTTTTTTCCTGAATATATTCAGGAAAAAACGCATACGCCCTTTTTGGCCAACCAAGCAAGCTTGCAAAGGAAATCTGCACTACAGTGAAGTCTCACTTCCCCCCGGTCAAAAGGGCCATCTGAAAAAAGTGTAAAATCCAGAAAGGCAGGACAGGCCATGGAGAACTGGGAGCCTTGTTATGCTGATGGGCGGGATGTAAATTGCCAACAGCCACTGGGGAGAAGTGTATGGTGTTTCCTGAAACATCTAAAAAACAAAGCAACAGAGCCTAGGGCACTTCCACTTATGGTCCTATAGCTTAGGGAAATTAAAATCAAAAGACACAGCCACCCCAAAGGTTGGGACGGCTCTGTTTACAAGAACCTGGTTTACGGTACAAGTTCAATATCGCAGAAAGTGAAAAATGGATCAAGAAGTTGTGGTACTTACGTACAATGCAGTATCACTCAGCAATGAAATCTATGTCATCAGGCCCGTAGCAGCATAATGAGTGGATTCAGGTATGATGATTCTAACTGAAATAAGTCACACAGGAAAAGAAACATCATAAGATATCACTAATACACGGAATGTAAACTTGGCTACACAGGAACTGAATTACAAAACAGAACAGGGTCTCAAATTTAGAAACCCAACTTATGCTTGCTTAAGGGGAAAGGTGAGTTGGGGTGCTGCATAAAACCAGAGATTGAAATGAGCACAGATAAAGTTCCTTAAGCCAAATATGCATTAGACAAGAGCTACTCCTTGCTCAACGAAATGGACTCAACACCCCATATTAAATGCCTAAGAGTGTACCTGACTAGGAAGTATCTTAAAACCTATGGATTGCTATGTCTCCGAAAGAGAATCAAGCGTGTGTACAGGGGCATAATCGCAACAGTGATAGGATTGGAGAGGTTCAGTGAGCAAATGAAGACCCTTTGAAGTCATATTGCATGGTACCCATTCCACGGGTCTCAACTCTCCAGGTTTAAGGTATTCTTCCTTCAGCTAAAACATGCATGTGGAACCCAGAGTATGATCAACCGTGTGATCGGGAGACGTGTTCCAATATGTGTCAGTTTTCGTCCCCTGGTACTCGGGTGCAACATTCCAGACGCTTTACTAACACTCTCCCGACTTGGAGAGTCAGTGCCTTTAACCTCCTGTTTGGCCCAGTTTGCAATTTCTGCGGAAGATGAACAGGAATAGGGAGAACCAATGACAGACTAGCTGGAGGTGTCTGGATGGGCAAATTTAACTCTCATTTCCCACCAGGAAGAGGAATTAACCAAAGGCTCAGCGTGCCGTGCCGGAACCAGATTAGGGCCTGAAGCAATCCTGCGGTGTTGCGGCCAGCTCACGAGAAAGCGAGTTGAAGAAAGGAGCTCAGGGGCACTGTAATTCACAAACCTGCAGAGTTATAAATGACAGCTATCGTCCAAAAATATACTGAAGTAAGGCTGCCAAGAGGACTTGAAAGCGGGGCAGAATTGCAGGAAACCGATTTCAGGAGGTAGACAGGAATTGCATTTAAAGCATAGGAAAAGAGGCAGAACGTCCACAATGATGCACTTGGCCAAAAAGGGCGTATGCGTTTTTTCCTGAATATATTCAGGAAAAAACGCATACGCCCTTTTTGGCCAACCAAGCAAGCTTGCAAAGGAAATCTGCACTACAATGAAGTCTCACTTCCCCCCGGTCAAAAGGGCCATCTGAAAAAAGTGTAAAATCCAGAAAGGCAGGACAGGCCATGGAGAACTGGGAGCCTTGTTATGCTGATGGGCGGGATGTAAATTGCCAACAGCCACTCGGGAGAGGTGTATGGTGTTTCCTGAAACATCTAAAAAACAAAGCAACAGAGCCTAGGGCACTTCCACTTATGGTCCTATAGCTTAGGGAAATTAAAATCAAAACGACACAGCCACCCCAAAGGTTGGGACGGCTCTGTTTACAAGAACCTGGTTTACGGTACAAGTTCAATATCGCAGAAAGTGAAAAATGGATAAAGAAGTTGTGGTACTTACGTACAATGCAGTATCACTCAGCAATGAAATCTATGTCATCAGGCCCGTAGCAGCATAATGAGTGGATTCAGGTATGATGATTCTAACTGAAATAAGTCACACAGGAAAAGAAACATCATAAGATATCACTAATACACGGAATGTAAACTTGGCTACATAGGAACTGAATTCCAAAACAGAACAGGGTCTCAAATTTAGAAACCCAACTTATGCTTGCTTAAGGGGAAAGGTGAGTTGGGGTGCTGCATAAAACCAGAGATTGAAATGAGCACAGATAAAGTTCCTTAAGCCAAATATGGAATAGACAAGAGCTACTCCTTGCTCAACGAAATGGATTCAACACCCCATATTAAACACCTAAGAATGTACCTGACTAGGAAGTATCTTAAAACCTATGGATTGCTATGTCTCCGAAAGAGAATCAAGCGTGTGTGCAGGGGCATAATCGCAGCAGTGATAGGATTGGAGAGGTTCGGTGAGCAAATGAAGACCCTTTGAAGTCATATTGCATGGTACCCATTCCACGGGTCTCAACTCTCCAGGTTGAAGGTATTCTTCCTTCAGCTAAAACATGCATGTGGAACCCAGAGTATGATCAACCGTGTGATCGGGAGACGTGTTCCAATATGTGTCAGTTTTCGTCCCCTGGTACTCGGGTGCAACATTCCAGACGCTTTACTAACACTCTCCCGACTTGGAGAGTCAGTGCCTTTAACCTCCTGTTTGGCCCAGTTTGCAATTTCTGCAGATGATGAACAGAAATAGGGAGAACCAATGACAGACTAGCTGGAGGTGTCTGGACGGGCAAATTTAACTCTCATTTCCCACCAGGAAGAGGAATTAACCAAAGGCTCAGCGTGCCGTGCCGGAACCAGATTAGGGCCTGAAGCAATCCTGCGGTGATGCGGCCAGCTCACGAGAAAGCGAGTTGAAGAAAGGAGCTCAGGGGCACTGTAATTCACAAACCTGCAGAGTTATAAATGACAGCTATCGTCCAAAAATATACTGAAGTAAGGCTGCCAAGAGGACTTGAAAGCGGGGCAGAATTGCAGGAAACCGATTTCAGGAGGTAGACTGGAATTGCATTTAAAGCATAGGAAAAGAGGCAGAACGTCCACAATGATGCACTTGGCGAAAAAGGGCGTATGCCTTTTTTCCTGAATATATTCAGGAAAAAACGCATACGCCCTTTTTGGCCAACCAAGCAAGCTTGCAAAGGAAATCTGCACTACAGTGAAGTCTCACTTCCCCCCGGTCAAAAGGGCCATCTGAAAAAAGTGTAAAATCCAGAAAGGCAGGACAGGCCATGGAGAACTGGGAGCCTTGTTATGCTGATGGGCGGGATGTAAATTGCCAACAGCCACTGGGGAGAAGTGTATGGTGTTTCCTGAAACATCTAAAAAACAAAGCAACAGAGCCTAGGGCACTTCCACTTATGGTCCTATAGCTTAGGGAAATTAAAATCAAAAGACACAGCCACCCCAAAGGTTGGGACGGCTCTGTTTACAAGAACCTGGTTTACGGTACAAGTTCAATATCGCAGAAAGTGAAAAATGGATCAAGAAGTTGTGGTACTTACGTACAATGCAGTATCACTCAGCAATGAAATCTATGTCATCAGGCCCGTAGCAGCATAATGAGTGGATTCAGGTATGATGATTCTAACTGAAATAAGTCACACAGGAAAAGAAACATCATAAGATATCACTAATACACGGAATGTAAACTTGGCTACACAGGAACTGAATTACAAAACAGAACAGGGTCTCAAATTTAGAAACCCAACTTATGCTTGCTTAAGGGGAAAGGTGAGTTGGGGTGCTGCATAAAACCAGAGATTGAAATGAGCACAGATAAAGTTCCTTAAGCCAAATATGCATTAGACAAGAGCTACTCCTTGCTCAACGAAATGGACTCAACACCCCATATTAAATGCCTAAGAGTGTACCTGACTAGGAAGTATCTTAAAACCTATGGATTGCTATGTCTCCGAAAGAGAATCAAGCGTGTGTACAGGGGCATAATCGCAACAGTGATAGGATTGGAGAGGTTCAGTGAGCAAATGAAGACCCTTTGAAGTCATATTGCATGGTACCCATTCCACGGGTCTCAACTCTCCAGGTTTAAGGTATTCTTCCTTCAGCTAAAACATGCATGTGGAACCCAGAGTATGATCAACCGTGTGATCGGGAGACGTGTTCCAATATGTGTCAGTTTTCGTCCCCTGGTACTCGGGTGCAACATTCCAGACGCTTTACTAACACTCTCCCGACTTGGAGAGTCAGTGCCTTTAACCTCCTGTTTGGCCCAGTTTGCAATTTCTGCGGAAGATGAACAGGAATAGGGAGAACCAATGACAGACTAGCTGGAGGTGTCTGGATGGGCAAATTTAACTCTCATTTCCCACCAGGAAGAGGAATTAACCAAAGGCTCAGCGTGCCGTGCCGGAACCAGATTAGGGCCTGAAGCAATCCTGCGGTGTTGCGGCCAGCTCACGAGAAAGCGAGTTGAAGAAAGGAGCTCAGGGGCACTGTAATTCACAAACCTGCAGAGTTATAAATGACAGCTATCGTCCAAAAATATACTGAAGTAAGGCTGCCAAGAGGACTTGAAAGCGGGGCAGAATTGCAGGAAACCGATTTCAGGAGGTAGACAGGAATTGCATTTAAAGCATAGGAAAAGAGGCAGAACGTCCACAATGATGCACTTGGCCAAAAAGGGCGTATGCGTTTTTTCCTGAATATATTCAGGAAAAAACGCATACGCCCTTTTTGGCCAACCAAGCAAGCTTGCAAAGGAAATCTGCACTACAATGAAGTCTCACTTCCCCCCGGTCAAAAGGGCCATCTGAAAAAAGTGTAAAATCCAGAAAGGCAGGACAGGCCATGGAGAACTGGGAGCCTTGTTATGCTGATGGGCGGGATGTAAATTGCCAACAGCCACTCGGGAGAGGTGTATGGTGTTTCCTGAAACATCTAAAAAACAAAGCAACAGAGCCTAGGGCACTTCCACTTATGGTCCTATAGCTTAGGGAAATTAAAATCAAAACGACACAGCCACCCCAAAGGTTGGGACGGCTCTGTTTACAAGAACCTGGTTTACGGTACAAGTTCAATATCGCAGAAAGTGAAAAATGGATAAAGAAGTTGTGGTACTTACGTACAATGCAATATCACTCAGCAATGAAATCTATGTCATCAGGCCCATAGCAGCATAATGAGTGGATTCAGGTATGATGATTCTAACTGAAATAAGTCACACAGGAAAAGAAACATCATAAGATATCACTAATACACGGAATGTAAACTTGGCTACATAGGAACTGAATTACAAAACAGAACAGGGTCTCAAATTTAGAAAACCAACTTATGCTTGCTTAAGGGGAAAGGTGAGTTGGGGTGCTGCATAAAACCAGAGATTGAAATGAGCACAGATAATGTTCCTTAAGCCAAATATGGAATAGACAAGAGCTACTCCTTGCTCAACGAAATGGACTCAACACCCCATATTAAATGCCTAAGAGTGTACCTGACTAGGAAGTATCTTAAAACCTATGGATTGCTATGTCTCTGAAAGAGAATCAGGCGTGTGTACAGGGGCCTAAACGCAGCAGTGATAGGATTGGAGAAGTTCGGTGAGCAAATGAAGACCCTTTGAAGTCATATTGCATGGTACCCATTCCATGGGTCTCAACTCTCCAGGTTTAAGGTATTCTTCCTTCAGCTAAAACATGCATGTGGAACCCAGAGTATGATCAACCGTGTGATCGGGAGACGTGTTCCAATATGTCTCAGTTTTCGTCCCCTGGTACTCGGGTGCAACATTCCAGACACTTTACTAACACTCTCCCGACTTGGAGAGTCATTGCCTTTAACCTCCTGTTTGGCCCAGTTTGCAATTTCTGCGGAAGATGAACAGGAATAGGGAGAACCAATGACAGACTAGCTGGAGGTGTCTGGACGGGCAAATTTAACTCTCATTTCCCACCAGGAAGAGGAATTAACCAAAGGCTCAGCGTGCACTGCCGGAACCAGATTAGGGCCTGAAGCCATCCTGCGGTGTTGTGGCCAGCTCACAAGAAAGCGAGTTGAAGAAAGGAGCTCAGGGGCACTGTAATTCACAAACCTGCAGAGTTATAAATGACAGCTATCGTCCAAAAATATACTGAAGTAAGGCTGCCAAGAGGACTTGAAAGCGGGGCAGAATTGCAGGAAACCGATTTCAGGAGGTAGCCTGGAATTGCATTTAAAGCATAGGAAAAGAGGCAGAACGTCCACAATGATGCACTTGGCCAAAAAGGGCGTATGCGTTTTTTCCTGAATATATTCAGGAAAAAACGCATACGCCCTTTTTGGCCAACCAAGCAAGCTTGCAAAGGAAATCTGCACTACAATGAAGTCTCACTTCCCGCCGGTCAAAAGGGCCATCTGAAAAAAGTGTAAAATCCAGAAAGGCAGGACAGGCCATGGAGAACTGGGAGCCTTGTTATGCTGATGGGCGGGATGTAAATTGCCAACAGCCACTGGGGAGAAGTGTATGGTGTTTCCTGAAACATCTAAAAAACAAAGCAACAGAGCCTAGGGCACTTCCACTTATGGCCCTATAGCTTAGGGAAATTAAAATCAAAAAGACACAGCCACCCCAAAGGTTGGGACGGCTCTGTTTACAAGAACCTGGTTTACGGTACAAGTTCAATATCGCAGAAAGTGAAAAATGGATAAAGAAGTTGTGGTACTTACGTACAATGCAGTATCACTCAGCAATGAAATCTATGTCATCAGGCCCGTAGCAGCATAATGAGTGGATTCAGGTATGATGATTCTAACTGAAATAAGTCACACAGAAAAAGAAACATCATAAGATATCACTAATACACGGAATGTAACCTTGGCTACACAGGAACTGAATTACAAAACAGAACAGGGTCTCAAATTTAGAAACCCAACTTATGCTTGCTTAAGGGGAAAGGTGAGTTGGGGTGCTGCATAAAACCAGAGATTGAAATGAGAACAGATAAAGTTCCTTAAGCCAAATATGGATTAGACAAGAGCTACTCCTTGCTCAACGAAATGGACTCAACACCCCATATTAAATGCCTAAGAGTGTACCTGACTAGGAAGTATCTTAAAACCTATGAATTGCTATGTCTCTGAAAGAGAATCAAGCGTGTGTACAGGGGCATAAACGCAGCAGTGATAGGATTGGAGAAGTTCGGTGAGCAAATGAAGACCCTTTGAAGTCATATTGCATGGTACCCATTCCATGGGTCTCAACTCTCCCGGTTTAAGGTATTCTTCCTTCAGCTAAAACATGCATGTGGAACCCAGAGTATGATCAACCGTGTGATCGGGAGACGTGTTCCAATTTGTGTCAATTTTCGTCCCCTGTTACTCGGGTGCAACATTCCAGACGCTTTACTAACACTCTCCCGACTTGGAGAGTCAGTGCCTTTAACCTCCTGTTTGGCCCAGTTTGCAATTTCTGCGGAAGATGAACAGGAATAGGGAGAACCAATGACAGACTAGCTGGAGGTGTCTGGAATGGCAAATTTAACTCTCATTTCCCACCAGGAAGAGGAATTAACCAAAGGCTCAGCGTGCCGTGCCGGAACCAGATTAGGGCCTGAAGCCATCCTGCGGTGTTGTGGCCAGCTCACAAGAAAGCGACTTGAAGAATGGAGCTCAGGGGCACTGTAATTCACAAACCTGCAGAGTTATAAATGACAGCTATCGTCCAAAAATATACTGAAGTAAGGCTGCCAAGAGGACTTGAAAGCGGGGCAGAATTGCAGGAAACCGATTTCAGGAGGTAGCCTGGAATTGCATTTAAAGCATAGGAAAAGAGGCAGAACGTCCACAATGATGCACTTGGCCAAAAAGGGCGTATGCGTTTTTTCCTGAATATATTCAGGAAAAAACGCATACGCCCTTTTTGGCCAACCAAGCAAACTTGCAAAGGAAATCTGCACTACAATGAAGTCTCACTTCCCCCCGGTCAAAAGGGCCATCTGAAAAAAGTGTAAAATCCAGAAAGGCAGGACAGGCCATGGAGAACTGGGAGCCTTGTTATGCTGATGGGCGGGATGTAAATTGCCAACAGCCACTCGGGAGAAGTGTATGGTGTTTCCTGAAACATCTAAAAAACAAAGCAACAGAGCCTAGGGCACTTCCACTTATGGTCCTATAGCTTAGGGAAATTAAAATCAAAACGACACAGCCACCCCAAAGGTTGGGACGGCTCTGTTTACAAGAACCTGGTTTACGGTACAAGTTCAATATCGCAGAAAGTGAAAAATGGATAAAGAAGTTGTGGTACTTACGTACAATGCAATATCACTCAGCAATGAAATCTATGTCATCAGGCCCATAGCAGCATAATGAGTGGATTCAGGTATGATGATTCTAACTGAAATAAGTCACACAGGAAAAGAAACATCATAAGATATCACTAATACACGGAATGTAAACTTGGCTACATAGGAACTGAATTACAAAACAGAACAGGGTCTCAAATTTAGAAAACCAACTTATGCTTGCTTAAGGGGAAAGGTGAGTTGGGGTGCTGCATAAAACCAGAGATTGAAATGAGCACAGATAATGTTCCTTAAGCCAAATATGGAATAGACAAGAGCTACTCCTTGCTCAACGAAATGGACTCAACACCCCATATTAAATGCCTAAGAGTGTACCTGACTAGGAAGTATCTTAAAACCTATGGATTGCTATGTCTCTGAAAGAGAATCAGGCGTGTGTACAGGGGCCTAAACGCAGCAGTGATAGGATTGGAGAAGTTCGGTGAGCAAATGAAGACCCTTTGAAGTCATATTGCATGGTACCCATTCCACGGGTCTCAACTCTCCAGGTTGAAGGTATTCTTCTTTCAGCTAAAACATGCATGTGGAACCCAGAGTATGATCAACCGTGTGATCGGGAGACGTGTTCCAATATGTGTCAGTTTTCGTCCCCTGGTACTCGGGTGCAACATTCCAGACGCTTTACTAACACTCTCCCGACTTGGAGAGTCAGTGCCTTTAACCTCCTGTTTGGCCCAGTTTGCAATTTCTGTGGAAGATGAACAGGAATAGGGAGAACCAATGACAGACTAGCTGGAGGTGTCTGGACGGGCAAATTTAACTCTCATTTCCCACCAGGAAGAGGAATTAACCAAAGGCTCAGCGGGCCGTGCCGGAACCAGATTAGGGCCTGAAGCCATCCTGCGGTGTTGTGGCCAGCTCACAAGAAAGCGACTTGAAGAAAGGAGCTCAGGGGCACTGTAATTCACAAACCTGCAGAGTTATAAATGACAGCTATCGTCCAAAAATATACTGAAGTAAGGCTGCCAAGAGGACTTGAAAGCGGGGCAGAATTGCAGGAAACCGATTTCAGGAGGTAGACTGGAATTGCATTGAAAGCATAGGAAAAGAGGCAGAACGTCCACAATGATGCACTTGGCCAAAAAGGGCGTATGCGTTTTTTCCTGAATATATTCAGGAAAAAACGCATACGCCCTGTTTGGCCAACCAAGCAAGCTTGCAAAGGAAATCTGCACTACAGTGAAGTCTCACTTCCCCCCGGTCAAAAGGGCCATCTGAATAAAGTGTAAAATCCAGAAAGGCAGGACAGGCCATGGAGAACTGGGAGCCTTGTTATGCTGATGGGCGGGATGTAAATTGCCAACAGCCACTCGGGAGAAGTGTATGGTGTTTCCTGAAACATCTAAAAAACAAAGCAACAGAGCCTAGGGCACTTCCACTTATGGTCCTATAGCTTAGGGAAATTAAAATAAAAAGACACAGCCACCCCAAAGGTTGGGACGGCTCTGTTTACAAGAACCTGGTTTACGGTACAAGTTCAATATCGCAGAAACTGAAAAATGGATAAAGAAGTTGTGGTACTTACGTACAATGCAGTATCACTCAGCAATGAAATCTATGTCATCAGGCCCGTAGCAGCATAATGAGTGGATTCAGGTATGATGATTCTAACTGAAATAAGTCACACAGGAAAAGAAACATCATAAGATATCACTAATACACGGAATGTAAACTTGGCTACACAGGAACTGAATTCCAAAACAGAAGAGGGTCTCAAATTTAGAAACCCAACTTATGCTTGCTTAAGGGGAAAGGTGAGTTGGGGTGCTGCATAAAACCAGAGATTGAAATGAGCACAGATAAAGTTCCTTAAGCCAAATATGGAATAGACAAGAGCTACTCCTTGCTCAACGAAATGGACTCAACACCCCATATTAAATGCCTAAGAGTGTACCTGACTAGGAAGTATCTTAAAACCTATGGATTGCTATGTCTCCGAAAGAGAATCAAGCGTGTGTACAGGGGCATAAACGCAGCAGTGATAGGACTGGAGAGGTTCGGTGAGCAAATGAAGACCCTTTGAAGTCATATTGCATGGTACCCATTCCACGGGTCTCAACTCTCCAGGTTTAAGGTATTCTTCCTTCAGCTAAAACATGCATGTGGAACCCAGAGTATGATCAACCGTGTGATCGGGAGACGTGTTCCAATATGTCTCAGTTTTCGTCCCCTGGTACTCGGGTGCAACATTCCAGACGCTTTACTAACACTCTCCCGACTTGGAGAGTCAGTGCCTTTAACCTCCTGTTTGGCCCAGTTTGCAATTTCTGCGGAAGATGAACAGGAATAGGGAGAACCAATGACAGACTAGCTGGAGGTGTCTGGACGGGCAAATTTAACTCTCATTTCCCACCAGGAAGAGGAATTAACCAAAGGCTCAGCGTGCCGTGCCGGAACCAGATTAGGGCCTGAAGCAATCCTGCGGTGATGCGGCCAGCTCACGAGAAAGCGAGTTGAAGAAAGGAGCTCAGGGGCACTGTCATTCACAAACCTGCAGAGTTATAAATGACAGCTATCGTCCGAAAATATACTGAAGTAAGGCTGCCAAGAGGACTTGAAAGCGGGGCAGAATTGCAGGAAACCGATTTCAGGAGGTAGACTGGAATTGCATTTAAAGCATAGGGAAAGAGGCAGAACGTCCACAATGATGCACTTGGCCAAAAAGGGCGTATGCGTTTTTTCCTGAATATATTCAGGAAAAAACGCATACGCACTTTTTGGCCAACCAAGCAAGCTTGCAAAGGAAATCTGCACTACAGTGAAGTCTCACTTCCCCCCGGTCAAAAGGGCCATCTGAAAAAAGTGTAAAATCCAGAAAGGCAGGACAGGCCATGGAGAACTGGGAGCCTTGTTATGCTGATGGGCGGGATGTAAATTGCCAACAGCCACTCGGGAGAAGTGTATGGTGTTTCCTGAAACATCTAAAAAACAAAGCAACAGAGCCTAGGGCACTTCCACTTATGGTCCTATAGCTTAGGGAAATTAAAATCAAAAAGACACAGCCACCCCAAAGTTTGGGACGGCTCTGTTTACAAGAACCTCGTTTACGGTACAAGTTCAATATCAAAGAAAGCGAAAAATGGATAAAGAAGTTGTGGTAATTATGTACAATGCAGTATCACTCAGCAATGAAATCTATGTCATCAGGCCCGTAGCAGCATAATGAGTGGATTCAGGTATGATGATTCTAACTGAAATAAGTCACACAGGAAAAGAAACATCATAAGATATCACTAATACACGGAATGTAAACTTGGATACATAGGATTGAATTACAAAACAGAACAGGGTCTCAAATTTAGAAAACCAACTTATGCTTGCTTAAGGGGAAAGGTGAGTTGGGGTGCTGCATAAAACCAGAGATTGAAATGAGCACAGATAAAGTTCCTTAAGCCAAATATGGAATAGACAAGAGCTACTCCTTGCTCAACGTAGTGGACTCAACACCCCATATTAAACACCTAAGAATGTACCTGACTAGGAAGTATCTTAAAACCTATGGATTGCTATGTCTCCGAAAGAGAATCAAGCGTGTGTGCAGGGGCATAATCGCAGCAGTGATAGGATTGGAGAAGTTCGGTGAGCAAATGAAGACCCTTTGAAGTCATATTGCATGGTACCCATTCCACGGGTCTCAACTCTCCAGGTTGAAGGTATTCTTCCTTCAGCTAAAACATGCATGTGGAACCCAGAGTATGATCAACCATGTGATCGGGAGACGTGTTCCAATATGTGTCAGTTTTCGTCCCCTGGTACTCGGGTGCAACATTCCAGACGCTTTACTAACACTCTCCCGACTTGGAGAGTCAGTGCCTTTAACCTCCTGTTTGGCCCACTTTGCAATTTCTGCGGAAGATGAACAGGAATAGGGAGAACCAATGACAGACTAGCTGGAGGTGTCTGGATGGGCAAATTTAACTCTCATTTCCCACCAGGAAGAGGAATTAACCAAAGGCTCAGCGTGCCGTGCCGGAACCAGATTAGGGCCTGAAGCAATCCTGCGGTGATGCGGCCAGCTCACGAGAAAGCGAGTTGAAGAAAGGAGCTCAGGGGCACTGTAATTCACAAACCTGCAGAGTTATAAATGACAGCTATCGTCCAAAAATATACTGAAGTAAGGCTGCCAAGAGGACTTGAAAGCGGGGCAGAATTGCAGGAAACCGATTTCAGGAGGTAGACTGGAATTGCATTTAAAGCATAGGAAAAGAGGCAGAACGTCCACAATGATGCACTTGGCGAAAAAGGGCGTATGCTTTTTTTCCTGAATATATTCAGGAAAAAACGCATACGCCCTTTTTGGCCAACCAAGCAAGCTTGCAAAGGAAATCTGCACTACAGTGAAGTCTCACTTCCCCCCGGTCAAAAGGGCCATCTGAAAAAAGTGTAAAATCCAGAAAGGCAGGACAGGCCATGGAGAACTGGGAGCCTTGTTATGCTGATGGGCGGGATGTAAATTGCCAACAGCCACTCGGGAGAAGTGTATGGTGTTTCCTGAAACATCTAAAAAACAAAGCAACAGAGCCTAGGGCACTTCCACTTATGGTCCTATAGCTTAGGGAAATTAAAATCAAAAGACACAGCCACCCCAAAGGTTGGGACGGCTCTGTTTACAAGAACCTGGTTTACGGTACAAGTTCAATATCGCAGAAAGTGAAAAATGGATAAAGAAGTTGTGGTACTTACGTACAATGCAGTATCACTCAGCAATGAAATCTATGTCATCAGGCCCGTAGCAGCATAATGAGTGGATTCAGGTATGATGATTCTAACTGAAATAAGTCACACAGGAAAAGAAACATCATAAGATATCACTAATACACGGAATGTAAACTTGGCTACATAGGAACTGAATTCCAAAACAGAACAGGGTCTCAAATTTAGAAACCCAACTTATGCTTGCTTAAGGGGAAAGGTGAGTTGGGGTGCTGCATAAAACCAGAGATTGAAATGAGCACAGATAAAGTTCCTTAAGCCAAATATGGAATAGACAAGAGCTACTCCTTGCTCAACGAAATGGATTCAACACCCCATATTAAACACCTAAGAATGTACCTGACTAGGAAGTATCTTAAAACCTATGGATTGCTATGTCTCCGAAAGAGAATCAAGCGTGTGTGCAGGGGCATAATCGCAGCAGTGATAGGATTGGAGAGGTTCGGTGAGCAAATGAAGACCCTTTGAAGTCATATTGCATGGTACCCATTCCACGGGTCTCAACTCTCCAGGTTGAAGGTATTCTTCCTTCAGCTAAAACATGCATGTGGAACCCAGAGTATGATCAACCGTGTGATCGGGAGACGTGTTCCAATATGTGTCAGTTTTCGTCCCCTGGTACTCGGGTGCAACATTCCAGACGCTTTACTAACACTCTCCCGACTTGGAGAGTCAGTGCCTTTAACCTCCTGTTTGGCCCAGTTTGCAATTTCTGCAGATGATGAACAGAAATAGGGAGAACCAATGACAGACTAGCTGGAGGTGTCTGGACGGGCAAATTTAACTCTCATTTCCCACCAGGAAGAGGAATTAACCAAAGGCTCAGCGTGCCGTGCCGGAACCAGATTAGGGCCTGAAGCAATCCTGCGGTGATGCGGCCAGCTCACGAGAAAGCGAGTTGAAGAAAGGAGCTCAGGGGCACTGTAATTCACAAACCTGCAGAGTTATAAATGACAGCTATCGTCCAAAAATATACTGAAGTAAGGCTGCCAAGAGGACTTGAAAGCGGGGCAGAATTGCAGGAAACCGATTTCAGGAGGTAGACTGGAATTGCATTTAAAGCATAGGAAAAGAGGCAGAACGTCCACAATGATGCACTTGGCGAAAAAGGGCGTATGCCTTTTTTCCTGAATATATTCAGGAAAAAACGCATACGCCCTTTTTGGCCAACCAAGCAAGCTTGCAAAGGAAATCTGCACTACAGTGAAGTCTCACTTCCCCCCGGTCAAAAGGGCCATCTGAAAAAAGTGTAAAATCCAGAAAGGCAGGACAGGCCATGGAGAACTGGGAGCCTTGTTATGCTGATGGGCGGGATGTAAATTGCCAACAGCCACTGGGGAGAAGTGTATGGTGTTTCCTGAAACATCTAAAAAACAAAGCAACAGAGCCTAGGGCACTTCCACTTATGGTCCTATAGCTTAGGGAAATTAAAATCAAAAGACACAGCCACCCCAAAGGTTGGGACGGCTCTGTTTACAAGAACCTGGTTTACGGTACAAGTTCAATATCGCAGAAACTGAAAAATGGATCAAGAAGTTGTGGTACTTACGTACAATGCAGTATCACTCAGCAATGAAATCTATGTCATCAGGCCCGTAGCAGCATAATGAGTGGATTCAGGTATGATGATTCTAACTGAAATAAGTCACACAGGAAAAGAAACATCATAAGATATCACTAATACACGGAATGTAAACTTGGCTACACAGGAACTGAATTACAAAACAGAACAGGGTCTCAAATTTAGAAACCCAACTTATGCTTGCTTAAGGGGAAAGGTGAGTTGGGGTGCTGCATAAAACCAGAGATTGAAATGAGCACAGATAAAGTTCCTTAAGCCAAATATGCATTAGACAAGAGCTACTCCTTGCTCAACGAAATGGACTCAACACCCCATATTAAATGCCTAAGAGTGTACCTGACTAGGAAGTATCTTAAAACCTATGGATTGCTATGTCTCCGAAAGAGAATCAAGCGTGTGTACAGGGGCATAATCGCAACAGTGATAGGATTGGAGAGGTTCAGTGAGCAAATGAAGACCCTTTGAAGTCATATTGCATGGTACCCATTCCACGGGTCTCAACTCTCCAGGTTTAAGGTATTCTTCCTTCAGCTAAAACATGCATGTGGAACCCAGAGTATGATCAACCGTGTGATCGGGAGACGTGTTCCAATATGTGTCAGTTTTCGTCCCCTGGTACTCGGGTGCAACATTCCAGACGCTTTACTAACACTCTCCCGACTTGGAGAGTCAGTGCCTTTAACCTCCTGTTTGGCCCAGTTTGCAATTTCTGCGGAAGATGAACAGGAATAGGGAGAACCAATGACAGACTAGCTGGAGGTGTCTGGATGGGCAAATTTAACTCTCATTTCCCACCAGGAAGAGGAATTAACCAAAGGCTCAGCGTGCCGTGCCGGAACCAGATTAGGGCCTGAAGCAATCCTGCGGTGTTGCGGCCAGCTCACGAGAAAGCGAGTTGAAGAAAGGAGCTCAGGGGCACTGTAATTCACAAACCTGCAGAGTTATAAATGACAGCTATCGTCCAAAAATATACTGAAGTAAGGCTGCCAAGAGGACTTGAAAGCGGGGCAGAATTGCAGGAAACCGATTTCAGGAGGTAGACAGGAATTGCATTTAAAGCATAGGAAAAGAGGCAGAACGTCCACAATGATGCACTTGGCCAAAAAGGGCGTATGCGTTTTTTCCTGAATATATTCAGGAAAAAACGCATACGCCCTTTTTGGCCAACCAAGCAAGCTTGCAAAGGAAATCTGCACTACAATGAAGTCTCACTTCCCCCCGGTCAAAAGGGCCATCTGAAAAAAGTGTAAAATCCAGAAAGGCAGGACAGGCCATGGAGAACTGGGAGCCTTGTTATGCTGATGGGCGGGATGTAAATTGCCAACAGCCACTCGGGAGAGGTGTATGGTGTTTCCTGAAACATCTAAAAAACAAAGCAACAGAGCCTAGGGCACTTCCACTTATGGTCCTATAGCTTAGGGAAATTAAAATCAAAACGACACAGCCACCCCAAAGGTTGGGACGGCTCTGTTTACAAGAACCTGGTTTACGGTACAAGTTCAATATCGCAGAAAGTGAAAAATGGATAAAGAAGTTGTGGTACTTACGTACAATGCAATATCACTCAGCAATGAAATCTATGTCATCAGGCCCATAGCAGCATAATGAGTGGATTCAGGTATGATGATTCTAACTGAAATAAGTCACACAGGAAAAGAAACATCATAAGATATCACTAATACACGGAATGTAAACTTGGCTACATAGGAACTGAATTACAAAACAGAACAGGGTCTCAAATTTAGAAAACCAACTTATGCTTGCTTAAGGGGAAAGGTGAGTTGGGGTGCTGCATAAAACCAGAGATTGAAATGAGCACAGATAATGTTCCTTAAGCCAAATATGGAATAGACAAGAGCTACTCCTTGCTCAACGAAATGGACTCAACACCCCATATTAAATGCCTAAGAGTGTACCTGACTAGGAAGTATCTTAAAACCTATGGATTGCTATGTCTCTGAAAGAGAATCAGGCGTGTGTACAGGGGCCTAAACGCAGCAGTGATAGGATTGGAGAAGTTCGGTGAGCAAATGAAGACCCTTTGAAGTCATATTGCATGGTACCCATTCCATGGGTCTCAACTCTCCAGGTTTAAGGTATTCTTCCTTCAGCTAAAACATGCATGTGGAACCCAGAGTATGATCAACCGTGTGATCGGGAGACGTGTTCCAATATGTCTCAGTTTTCGTCCCCTGGTACTCGGGTGCAACATTCCAGACACTTTACTAACACTCTCCCGACTTGGAGAGTCATTGCCTTTAACCTCCTGTTTGGCCCAGTTTGCAATTTCTGCGGAAGATGAACAGGAATAGGGAGAACCAATGACAGACTAGCTGGAGGTGTCTGGACGGGCAAATTTAACTCTCATTTCCCACCAGGAAGAGGAATTAACCAAAGGCTCAGCGTGCACTGCCGGAACCAGATTAGGGCCTGAAGCCATCCTGCGGTGTTGTGGCCAGCTCACAAGAAAGCGAGTTGAAGAAAGGAGCTCAGGGGCACTGTAATTCACAAACCTGCAGAGTTATAAATGACAGCTATCGTCCAAAAATATACTGAAGTAAGGCTGCCAAGAGGACTTGAAAGCGGGGCAGAATTGCAGGAAACCGATTTCAGGAGGTAGCCTGGAATTGCATTTAAAGCATAGGAAAAGAGGCAGAACGTCCACAATGATGCACTTGGCCAAAAAGGGCGTATGCGTTTTTTCCTGAATATATTCAGGAAAAAACGCATACGCCCTTTTTGGCCAACCAAGCAAGCTTGCAAAGGAAATCTGCACTACAATGAAGTCTCACTTCCCGCCGGTCAAAAGGGCCATCTGAAAAAAGTGTAAAATCCAGAAAGGCAGGACAGGCCATGGAGAACTGGGAGCCTTGTTATGCTGATGGGCGGGATGTAAATTGCCAACAGCCACTGGGGAGAAGTGTATGGTGTTTCCTGAAACATCTAAAAAACAAAGCAACAGAGCCTAGGGCACTTCCACTTATGGCCCTATAGCTTAGGGAAATTAAAATCAAAAAGACACAGCCACCCCAAAGGTTGGGACGGCTCTGTTTACAAGAACCTGGTTTACGGTACAAGTTCAATATCGCAGAAAGTGAAAAATGGATAAAGAAGTTGTGGTACTTACGTACAATGCAGTATCACTCAGCAATGAAATCTATGTCATCAGGCCCGTAGCAGCATAATGAGTGGATTCAGGTATGATGATTCTAACTGAAATAAGTCACACAGGAAAAGAAACATTATAAGATATCACTAATACACGGAATGTAAACTTGGCTACATAGGAACTGAATTCCAAAACAGAAGAGGGTCTCAAATTTAGAAACCCAACTTATGCTTGCTTAAGGGGAAAGGTGAGTTGGGGTGCTGCATAAAACCAGAGATTGAAATGAGCACAGATAAAGTTCCTTAAGCCAAATATGGAATAGACAAGAGCTACTCCTTGCTCAACGAAATGGACTCAACACCCCATATTAAATGCCTAAGAGTGTACCTGACTAGGAAGTATCTTAAAACCTATGGATTGCTATGTCTCCGAAAGAGAATCAAGCGTGTGTACAGGGGCATAAACGCAGCAGTGATAGGACTGGAGAGGTTCGGTGAGCAAATGAAGACCCTTTGAAGTCATATTGCATGGTACCCATTCCACGGGTCTCAACTCTCCAGGTTTAAGGTATTCTTCCTTCAGCTAAAACATGCATGTGGAACCCAGAGTATGATCAACCGTGTGATCGGGAGACGTGTTCCAATATGTCTCAGTTTTCGTCCCCTGGTACTCGGGTGCAACATTCCAGACGCTTTACTAACACTCTCCCGACTTGGAGAGTCAGTGCCTTTAACCTCCTCTTTGGCCCAGTTTGCAATTTCTGCGGAAGATGAACAGGAATAGGGAGAACCAATGACAGACTAGCTGGAGGTGTCTGGACGGGCAAATTTAACTCTCATTTCCCACCAGGAAGAGGAATTAACCAAAGGCTCAGTGTGCCGTGCCGGAACCAGATTAGGGCCTGAAGCCATCCTGCGGTGTTGTGGCCAGCTCACAAGAAAGCGAGTTGAAGAAAGGAGCTCAGGGGCACTGTAATTCACAAACCTGCAGAGTTATAAATGACAGCTATCGTCCAAAAATATACTGAAGTAAGGCTGCCAAGAGGACTTGAAAGCGGGGCAGAATTGCAGGAAACCGATTTCAGGAGGTAGACTGGAATTGCATTGAAAGCATAGGAAAAGAGGCAGAACGTCCACAATGATGCACTTGGCCAAAAAGGGCGTATGCGTTTTTTCCTGAATATATTCAGGAAAAATCGCATACGCACTTTTTGGCCAACCAAGCAAGCTTGCAAAGGAAATCTGCACTACAGTGAAGTCTCACTTCCCCCCGGTCAAAAGGGCCATCTGAAAAAAGTGTAAAATCCAGAAAGGCAGGACAGGCCATGGAGAACTGGGAGCCTTGTTATGCTGATGGGCGGGATGTAAATTGCCAACAGCCACTCGGGAGAAGTGTATGGTGTTTCCTGAAACATCTAAAAAACAAAGCAACAGAGCCTAGGGCACTTCCACTTATGGTCCTATAGCTTAGGGAAATTAAAATCAAAAAGACACAGCCACCCCAAAGGTTGGGACGGCTCTGTTTACAAGAACCTGGTTTACGGTACAAGTTCAATATCGCAGAAAGTGAAAAATGGATAAAGAAGTTGTGGTACTTACATACAATGCAGTATCACTCAGCAATGAAATCTATGTCATCAGGCCCATAGCAGCATAATGAGTGGATTCAGGTATGATGATTCTAACTGAAATAAGTCACACAGGAAAAGAAACATCATAAGATATCACTAATACACGGAATGTAAACTTGGCTACACAGGAACTGAATTACAAAACAGAACAGGGTCTCAAATTTAGAAACCCAACTTATGCTTGCTTAAGGGGAAAGGTGAGTTGGGGTGCTGCATAAAACCAGAGATTGAAATGAGCACAGATAAAGTTCCTTAAGCCAAATATGGATTAGACAAGAGCTACTCCTTGCTCAACGAAATGGACTCAACACCCCATATTAAATGCCTAAGAGTGTACCTGACTAGGAAGTATCTTAAAACCTATGGATTGCTATGTCTCCGAAAGAGAATCAAGCGTGTGTACAGGGGCATAATCGCAACAGTGATAGGATTGGAGAGGTTCAGTGAGCAAATGAAGACCCTTTGAAGTCATATTGCATGGTACCCATTCCACGGGTCTCAACTCTCCAGGTTTAAGGTATTCTTCCTTCAGCTAAAACATGCTTGTGGAACCCAGAGTATGATCAACCGTGTGATCGGGAGACGTGTTCCAATATGTGTCAGTTTTCGTCCCCTGGTACTCGGGTGCAACATTCCAGACGCTTTACTAACACTCTCCCGACTTGGAGAGTCAGTGCCTTTAACCTCCTGTTTGGCCCAGTTTGCAATTTCTGCGGAAGATGAACAGGAATAGGGAGAACCAATGACAGACTAGCTGGAGGTGTCTGGATGGGCAAATTTAACTCTCATTTCCCACCAGGAAGAGGAATTAACCAAAGGCTCAGCGTGCCGTGCCGGAACCAGATTAGGGCCTGAAGCAATCCTGTGGTGTTGCGGCCAGCTCACGAGAAAGCGAGTTGAAGAAAGGAGCTCAGGGGCACTGTAATTCACAAACCTGCAGAGTTATAAATGACAGCTATCGTCCAAAAATATACTGAAGTAAGGCTGCCAAGAGGACTTGAAAGCGGGGCAGAATTGCAGGAAACCGATTTCAGGAGGTAGACTGGAATTGCATTTAAAGCATAGGAAAAGAGGCAGAACGTCCACAATGATGCACTTGGCCAAAAAGGGCGTATGCGTTTTTTCCTGAATATATTCAGGAAAAAACGCATACGCCCTTTTTGGCCAACCAAGCAAGCTTGCAAAGGAAATCTGCACTACAATGAAGTCTCACTTCCCCCCGGTCAAAAGGGCCATCTGAAAAAAGTGTAAAATCCAGAAAGGCAGGACAGGCCATGGAGAACTGGGAGCCTTGTTATGCTGATGGGCGGGATGTAAATTGCCAACAGCCACTCGGGAGAGGTGTATGGTGTTTCCTGAAACATCTAAAAAACAAAGCAACAGAGCCTAGGGCACTTCCACTTATGGTCCTATAGCTTAGGGAAATTAAAATCAAAACGACACAGCCACCCCAAAGGTTGGGACGGCTCTGTTTACAAGAACCTGGTTTACGGTACAAGTTCAATATCGCAGAAAGTGAAAAATGGATAAAGAAGTTGTGGTACTTACGTACAATGCAATATCACTCAGCAATGAAATCTATGTCATCAGGCCCGTAGCAGCATAATGAGTGGATTCAGGTATGATGATTCTAACTGAAATAAGTCACACAGGAAAAGAAACATCATAAGATATCACTAATACACGGAATGTAAACTTGGCTACATAGGAACTGAATTACAAAACAGAACAGGGTCTCAAATTTAGAAAACCAACTTATGCTTGCTTAAGGGGAAAGGTGAGTTGGGGTGCTGCATAAAACCAGAGATTGAAATGAGCACAGATAATGTTCCTTAAGCCAAATATGGAATAGACAAGAGCTACTCCTTGCTCAACGAAATGGACTCAACACCCCATATTAAATGCCTAAGAGTGTACCTGACTAGGAAGTATCTTAAAACCTATGGATTGCTATGTCTCTGAAAGAGAATCAGGCGTGTGTACAGGGGCCTAAACGCAGCAGTGATAGGATTGGAGAAGTTCGGTGAGCAAATGAAGACCCTTTGAAGTCATATTGCATGGTACCCATTCCATGGGTCTCAACTCTCCCGGTTTAAGGTATTCTTCCTTCAGCTAAAACATGCATGTGGAACCCAGAGTATGATCAACCGTGTGATCGGGAGACGTGTTCCAATTTGTGTCAATTTTCGTCCCCTGTTACTCGGGTGCAACATTCCAGACGCTTTACTAACACTCTCCCGACTTGGAGAGTCAGTGCCTTTAACCTCCTGTTTGGCCCAGTTTGCAATTTCTGCGGAAGATGAACAGGAATAGGGAGAACCAATGACAGACTAGCTGGAGGTGTCTGGAATGGCAAATTTAACTCTCATTTCCCACCAGGAAGAGGAATTAACCAAAGGCTCAGCGTGCCGTGCCGGAACCAGATTAGGGCCTGAAGCCATCCTGCGGTGTTGTGGCCAGCTCACAAGAAAGCGACTTGAAGAATGGAGCTCAGGGGCACTGTAATTCACAAACCTGCAGAGTTATAAATGACAGCTATCGTCCAAAAATATACTGAAGTAAGGCTGCCAAGAGGACTTGAAAGCGGGGCAGAATTGCAGGAAACCGATTTCAGGAGGTAGCCTGGAATTGCATTTAAAGCATAGGAAAAGAGGCAGAACGTCCACAATGATGCACTTGGCCAAAAAGGGCGTATGCGTTTTTTCCTGAATATATTCAGGAAAAAACGCATACGCCCTTTTTGGCCAACCAAGCAAGCTTGCAAAGGAAATCTGCACTACAATGAAGTCTCACTTCCCCCCGGTCAAAAGGGCCATCTGAAAAAAGTGTAAAATCCAGAAAGGCAGGACAGGCCATGGAGAACTGGGAGCCTTGTTATGCTGATGGGCGGGATGTAAATTGCCAACAGCCACTCGGGAGAAGTGTATGGTGTTTCCTGAAACATCTAAAAAACAAAGCAACAGAGCCTAGGGCACTTCCACTTATGGTCCTATAGCTTAGGGAAATTAAAATCAAAACGACACAGCCACCCCAAAGGTTGGGACGGCTCTGTTTACAAGAACCTGGTTTACGGTACAAGTTCAATATCGCAGAAAGTGAAAAATGGATAAAGAAGTTGTGGTACTTACGTACAATGCAATATCACTCAGCAATGAAATCTATGTCATCAGGCCCATAGCAGCATAATGAGTGGATTCAGGTATGATGATTCTAACTGAAATAAGTCACACAGGAAAAGAAACATCATAAGATATCACTAATACACGGAATGTAAACTTGGCTACATAGGAACTGAATTACAAAACAGAACAGGGTCTCAAATTTAGAAAACCAACTTATGCTTGCTTAAGGGGAAAGGTGAGTTGGGGTGCTGCATAAAACCAGAGATTGAAATGAGCACAGATAATGTTCCTTAAGCCAAATATGGAATAGACAAGAGCTACTCCTTGCTCAACGAAATGGACTCAACACCCCATATTAAATGCCTAAGAGTGTACCTGACTAGGAAGTATCTTAAAACCTATGGATTGCTATGTCTCTGAAAGAGAATCAGGCGTGTGTACAGGGGCCTAAACGCAGCAGTGATAGGATTGGAGAAGTTCGGTGAGCAAATGAAGACCCTTTGAAGTCATATTGCATGGTACCCATTCCACGGGTCTCAACTCTCCAGGTTGAAGGTATTCTTCTTTCAGCTAAAACATGCATGTGGAACCCAGAGTATGATCAACCGTGTGATCGGGAGACGTGTTCCAATATGTGTCAGTTTTCGTCCCCTGGTACTCGGGTGCAACATTCCAGACGCTTTACTAACACTCTCCCGACTTGGAGAGTCAGTGCCTTTAACCTCCTGTTTGGCCCAGTTTGCAATTTCTGCGGAAGATGAACAGGAATAGGGAGAACCAATGACAGACTAGCTGGAGGTGTCTGGACGGGCAAATTTAACTCTCATTTCCCACCAGGAAGAGGAATTAACCAAAGGCTCAGCGTGCCGTGCCGGAACCAGATTAGGGCCTGAAGCAATCCTGCGGTGATGCGGCAAGCTCACGAGAAAGCGAGTTGAAGAAAGGAGCTCAGGGGCACTGTAATTCACAAACCTGCAGAGTTATAAATGACAGCTATCGTCCAAAAATATACTGAAGTAAGGCTGCCAAGAGGACTTGAAAGCGGGGCAGAATTGCAGGAAACCGATTTCAGGAGGTAGACTGGAATTGCATTGAAAGCATAGGAAAAGAGGCAGAACGTCCACAATGATGCACTTGGCCAAAAAGGGCGTATGCGTTTTTTCCTGAATATATTCAGGAAAAAACGCATACGCCCTGTTTGGCCAACCAAGCAAGCTTGCAAAGGAAATCTGCACTACAGTGAAGTCTCACTTCCCCCCGGTCAAAAGGGCCATCTGAATAAAGTGTAAAATCCAGAAAGGCAGGACAGGCCATGGAGAACTGGGAGCCTTGTTATGCTGATGGGCGGGATGTAAATTGCCAACAGCCACTCGGGAGAAGTGTATGGTGTTTCCTGAAACATCTAAAAAACAAAGCAACAGAGCCTAGGGCACTTCCACTTATGGTCCTATAGCTTAGGGAAATTAAAATAAAAAGACACAGCCACCCCAAAGGTTGGGACGGCTCTGTTTACAAGAACCTGGTTTACGGTACAAGTTCAATATCGCAGAAAGTGAAAAATGGATAAAGAAGTTGTGGTACTTACGTACAATGCAGTATCACTCAGCAATGAAATCTATGTCATCAGGCCCGTAGCAGCATAATGAGTGGATTCAGGTATGATGATTCTAACTGAAATAAGTCACACAGGAAAAGAAACATCATAAGATATCACTAATACACGGAATGTAAACTTGGCTACACAGGAACTGAATTCCAAAACAGAAGAGGGTCTCAAATTTAGAAACCCAACTTATGCTTGCTTAAGGGGAAAGGTGAGTTGGGGTGCTGCATAAAACCAGAGATTGAAATGAGCACAGATAAAGTTCCTTAAGCCAAATATGGAATAGACAAGAGCTACTCCTTGCTCAACGAAATGGACTCAACACCCCATATTAAATGCCTAAGAGTGTACCTGACTAGGAAGTATCTTAAAACCTATGGATTGCTATGTCTCCGAAAGAGAATCAAGCGTGTGTACAGGGGCATAAACGCAGCAGTGATAGGACTGGAGAGGTTCGGTGAGCAAATGAAGACCCTTTGAAGTCATATTGCATGGTACCCATTCCACGGGTCTCAACTCTCCAGGTTTAAGGTATTCTTCCTTCAGCTAAAACATGCATGTGGAACCCAGAGTATGATCAACCGTGTGATCGGGAGACGTGTTCCAATATGTGTCAGTTTTCGTCCCCTGGTACTCGGGTGCAACATTCCAGACGCTTTACTAACACTCTCCCGACTTGGAGAGTCAGTGCCTTTAACCTCCTGTTTGGCCCAGTTTGCAATTTCTGCGGAAGATGAACAGGAATAGGGAGAACCAATGACAGACCAGCTGGAGGTGTCTGGATGGGCAAATTTAACTCTCATTTCCCACCAGGAAGAGGAATTAACCAAAGGCTCAGCGTGCCATGCCGGAACCAGATTAGGGCCTAAAGCCATCCTGCGGTGTTGCGGCCAGCTCACAAGAAAGCGAGTTGAAGAAAGGAGCTCAGGGGCACTGTAATTCACAAACCTGCAGAGTTATAAATGACAGCTATCGTCCAAAAATATACTGAAGTAAGGCTGCCAAGAGGACTTGAAAGCGGGGCAGAATTGCAGGAAACCGATTTCAGGAGGTAGACTGGAATTGCATTTAAAGCATAGGAAAAGAGGCAGAACGTCCACAATGATGCACTTGGCCAAAAAGGGCGTATGCGTTTTTTCCTGAATATATTCAGGAAAACACGCATACGCCCTTTTTGGCCAACCAAGCAAGCTTGCAAAGGAAATCTGCACTACAGTGAAGTCTCACTTCCCCCCGGTCAAAAGGGCCATCAGAAAAAAGTGTAAAATCCAGAAAGGCAGGACAGGCCATGGAGAACTGGGAGCCTTGTTATGCTGATGGGCGGGATGTCAATTGCCAACAGCCACTCTGGAGAAGTGTATGGTGTTTCCTGAAACATCTAAAAAGCAAAGCAACAGAGCCTAGGGCACTTCCACTTATGGTCCTATAGCTTAGGGAAATTAAAATCAAAAGACACAGCCACCCCAAAGGTTGGGACGGCTCTGTTTACAAGAACCTGGTTTACGGTACAAGTTCAATATCGCAGAAAGTGAAAAATGGATAAAGAAGTTGTGGTACTTACGTACAATGCAGTATCACTCAGCAATGAAATCTATGTCATCAGGCCCGTAGCAGCATAATGAGTGGATTCAGGTATGATGATTCTAACTGAAATAAGTCACACAGGAAAAGAAACATCATAAGATATCACTAATACACGGAATGTAACCTTGGCTACACAGGAACTGAATTCCAAAACAGAAGAGGGTCTCAAATTTAGAAACCCAACTTATGCTTGCTTAAGGGGAAAGGTGAGTTGGGGTGCTGCATAAAACCAGAGATTGAAATGAGCACAGATAAAGTTCCTTAAGCCAAATATGGAATAGACAAGAGCTACTCCTTGCTCAACGAAATGGACTCAACACCCCATATTAAATGCCTAAGAGTGTACCTGACAAGAAGTATCTTAAAACCTATGGATTGCTATGTCTCCGAAAAAGAATCAAGCGTGTGTTCAGGGGCATAAACGCAGCAGTGATAGGATTGGAGAAGTTCGGTGAGCAAATGAAGACCCTTTGAAGTCATATTGCATGGTACCCATTCCACGGGTCTCAACTCTCCAGGTTTAAGGTATTCTTCCTTCAGCTAAAACATGCATGTGGAACCCAGAGTATGATCAACCGTGTGATCGGGAGACGTGTTCTAATATGTCTCAGTTTTCGTCCCCTGGTACTCGGGTGCAACATTCCAGACGCTTTACTAACACTCTCCCGACCTGGAGAGTCAGTGCCTTTAACCTCCTGTTTGGCCCAGTTTGCAATTTCTGCGGAAGATGAACAGGAATAGGGAGAACCAATGACAGACTAGCTGGAGGTGTCTGGACGGGCAAATTTAACTCTCATTTCCCACCAGGAAGAGGAATTAACCAAAGGCTCAGCGTGCCGTGCCGGAACCAGATTAGGGCCTGAAGCAGTCCTGCGGTGATGCGGCCAGCTCACAAGAAAGCGAGTTGAAGAAAGGAGCTCAGGGGCACTGTAATTCACAAACCTGCAGAGTTATAAATGACAGCTATCGTCCAAAAATATACTGAAGTAAGGCTGCCAAGAGGACTTGAAAGCGGGGCAGAATTGCAGGAAACCGATTTCAGGAGGTAGACTGGAATTGCATTTAAAGTATAGGAAAAGAGGCAGAACGTCCACAATGATGCACTTGGCCAAAAAGGGCGTATGCGTTTTTTCCTGAATATATTCAGGAAAAAACGCATACGCCCTTTTTGGCCAACCAAGCAAGCTTGCAAAGGAAGTCTGCACTACCATGAACTCTCACTTCCCCCCGGTCAAAAGGGCCATCTGAAAAAAGTGTAAAATCCAGAAAGGCAGGACAGGCCATGGAGAACTGGGAGCCTTGTTATGCTGATGGGCGGGATGTAAATTGCCAACAGCCACTCTGGAGAAGTGTATGGTGTTTCCTGAAACATCTAAAAAACAAAGCAACAGAGCCTAGGGCACTTCCACTTATGGTCCTATAGCTTAGGGAAATTAAAATCAAAAGACACAGCCACCCCAAAGGTTGGGACGGCTCTGTTTACAAGAACCTGGTTTACGGTACAAGTTCAATATCGCAGAAAGTGAAAAATGGATAAAGAAGTTGTGGTACTTACGTACAATGCAATATCACTCAGCAAGGAAATCTATGTCATCAGACCCGTAGCACCATAATGAGTGGATTCAGGTATGATGATTCTAACTGAAATAAGTCACACAGAAAAAGAAACATCATAAGATATCACTAATACACGGAATGTAAACTTGGCTACACAGGAAGTGAATTACAAAACAGAACAGGGTCTCAAATTTAGAAAACCAACTTATGCTTGCTTAAGGGGAAAGGTGAGTTGGGGTGCTGCATAAAACCAGAGATTGAAATGAGCACAGATAAAGTTCCTTAAGCCAAATATGGATTAGACAAGAGCTACTCCTTGCTCAACGAAATGGACTCAACACCCCATATTAAATGCCTAAGAGTGTACCTGACTAGGAAGTATCTTAAAACCTATGGATTGCTATGTCTCCGAAAGAGAATCAAGCGTGTGTACAGGGGCATAAACGCAGCAGTGATAGGATTGGAGAAGTTCGGTGAGCAAATGAAGACCCTTTGAAGTCATATTGCATGGTACCCATTCCACGGGTCTCAACTCTCCAGGTTGAAGGTATTCTTCTTTCAGCTAAAACATGCATGTGGAACCCAGAGTATGATCAACCATGTGATCAGGCACGTGTTCCAATATGTGTCAGTTTTCGTTGCCTGGTACTCGGGTGCAACATTCAAGACGCTTTACTAACACTCTCCCGACTTGGAGAGTCAGTGCCTTTAACCTCCTGTTTGGCCCAGTTTGCAATTTCTGCGGAAGATGAACAGGAATAGGGAGAACCAATGACAGACTAGATGGAGGTGTCTGGATGGGCAAATTTAATTCTCATTTCGCACCAGGAAGTGGAATTAACCAAAGGCTCAGCGTGCCGTGCCGGAACCAGATTAGGGCCTGAAGCCATCCTGCGGTGTTGCGGCCAGCTCACGAGAAAGCGAGTTGAAGAAAGGAGCTCAGGGGCACTGTAATTCACAAACCTGCAGAGTTATAAATGACAGCTATCGTCCAAAAATATACTGAAGTAAGGCTGCCAAGAGGACTTGAAAGCGGGGCAGAATTGCAGGAAACCGATTTCAGGAGGTAGACTGGAATTGCATTTAAAGCATAGGAAAAGAGGCAGAACGTCCACAATGATGCACTTGGCCAAAAAGGGCGTATGCGTTTTTTCCTGAATATATTCAGGAAAAAACGCATACGCCCTTTTTGGCCAACCAAGCAAGCTTGCAAAGAAATCTGCACTACAATGAAGTCTCACTTCCCCCCGGTCAAAAGGGCCATCTTAAAAAAGTGTAAAATCCAGAAAGGCAGGACAGGCCATGGAGAACTGGGAGCCTTGTTATGCTGATGGGCGGGATGTAAATTGCCAACAGCCACTCGGGAGAAGTGTATGGTGTTTCCTGAAACATCTAAAAAACAAAGCAACAGAGCCTAGGGCACTTCCACTTATGGTCCTATAGCTTAGGGAAATTAAAATCAAAGAGACACAGCCACCCCAAAAGTTGGGACGGCTCTGTTTACAAGAACCTGGTTTACGGTACAAGTTCAATATCGCAGAAAGTGAAAAATGGATAAAGAAGTTGTGGTACTTACGTACAATGCAGTATCACTCAGCAAGGAAATCTATGTCATCAGGCCCGTAGCACCATAATGAGTGGATTCAGGTATGATGATTCTAACTGAAATAAGTCACACAGAAAAAGAAACATCATAAGATATCACTAATACACGGAATGTAAACTTGGCTACACAGGAAGTGAATTACAAAACAGAACAGGGTCTCAAATTTAGAAAACCAACTTATGCTTGCTTAAGGGGAAAGGTGAGTTGGGGTGCTACATAAAACCAGAGATTGAAATGAGCACAGATAAAGTTCCTTAAGCCAAATATGGAATAGACAAGAGCTACTCCTTGCTCAACGAAATGGACTCAACACCCCATATTAAATGCCTAAGAGTGTACCTGACTAGGAAGTATCTTAAAACCTATGGATTGCTATGTCTCCGAAAGAGAATCAAGCGTGTGTACAGGGGCATAAACGCAGCAGTGATAGGATTGGAGAAGTTCGGTGAGCAAATGAAGACCCTTTGAAGTCATATTGCATGGTACCCATTCCACGGGTCTCAACTCTCCAGGTTTAAGGTATTCTTCCTTCAGCTAAAACATGCATGTGGAACCCAGAGTATGATCAACCGTGTGATCGGGAGACGTGTTCCAATATGTGTCAGTTTTCGTCCCCTGGTACTCGGGTGCAACATTCCAGACGCTTTACTAACACTCTCCCGACTTGGAGAGTCAGTGCCTTTAACCTCCTGTTTGGCCCAGTTTGCAATTTCTGTGGAAGATGAACAGGATTAGGGAGAACCAATGAGAGACTAGCTGGAGGTGTCTGGACGGGCAAATTTAACTCTCATTTCCCACCAGGAAGAGGAATTAACCAAAGGCTCAGCGTGCCGTGCCGGAACCAGATTAGGGCCTGAAGCCATCCTGCGGTGTTGCGGCCAGCTCACTAGAAAGCGAGTTGAAGAAAGGAGCTCAGGGGCACTGTAATTCACAAACCTGCAGAGTTATAAATGACAGCTATCGTCCAAAAATATACTGAAGTAAGGCTGCCAAGAGGACTTGAAAGCGGGGCAGAATTGCAGGAAACCGATTTCAGGAGGTAGACTGGAATTGCATTTAAAGCATAGGAAAAGAGGCAGAACGTCCACAATGATGCACTTGGCCAAAAAGGGCGTATGCGTTTTCTCCTGAATATATTCAGGAAAAAACGCATACGCCCTTTTTGGCCAACCAAGCAAGCTTGCAAAGGAAATCTGCACTACAATGAAGTCTCACTTCCCCCCGGTCAAAAGGGCCATCTGAAAAAAGTGTAAAATCCAGAAAGGCAGGACAGGCCATGGAGAACTGGGAGCCTTGTTATGCTGATGGGCGGGATGTCAATTGCCAACAGCCACTCGGGAGAAGTGTATGGTGTTTCCTGAAACATCTAAAAAACATAGCAACAGAGCCTAGGGCAATTCCACTTATGGTCCTATAGCTTAGGGAAATTAAAATCAAAAAGACACAGCCACCCCAAAGGTTGGGACGGCTCTGTTTACAAGAACCTGGTTTACGGTACAAGTTCAATATCGCAGAAAGTGAAAAACGGATAAAGAAGTTGTGGTACTTACGTACAATGCAGTATCACTCAGCAATGAAATCTATGTCATCAGGCCCGTAGCAGCATAATGAGTGGATTCAGGTATGATGATTCTAACTGAAATAAGTCACACAGGAAAAGAAACATCATAAGATATCACTAATACACGGAATGTAAACTTGGCTACACAGGAACTGAATTACAAAACAGAACAGGGTCTCAAATTTAGAAAACAAACTTATGCTTGCTTAAGGGGAAAGGTGAGTTGGGGTGCTGCATAAAACCAGAGATTGAAATGAGCACAGATAAAGTTCCTTAAGCCAAATATGGAATAGACAAGAGCTACTCCTTGCTCAACGAAATGGACTCAACACCCCATATTAAATGCCTAAGAGTGTACCTGACTAGGAATATCTTAAAACCTATGGATTGCTATGTCTCCGAAAGAGAATCAAGCGTGTGTACAGAGGCATAAACGCAGCAGTGATAGGATTGGAGAAGTTCGGTGAGCAAATGAAGACCCTTTGAAGTCATATTGCATGGTACACATTCCACGGGTCACAACTCTACAGGTTTAAGGTATTCCTCCTTCAGCTAAAACATGCATGTGGAACCCAGAGTATGATCAACCGTGTGATCGGGAGACGTGTTCCAATATGTGTCAGTTTTCGTTGCCTGGTACTCGGGTGCAACATTCAAGACGCTTTACTAACACTCTCCCGACTTGGAGAGTCAGTGCCTTTAACCTCCTGTTTGGCCCAGTTTGCAATTTCTGCGGAAGATGAACAGGAATAGGGAGAACCAATGACAGACTAGATGGAGGTGTCTGGATGGGCAAATTTAATTCTCATTTCGCACCAGGAAGAGGAATTAACCAAAGGCTCAGCGTGCCGTGCCGGAACCAGATTAGGGCCTGAAGCCATCCTGCGGTGTTGCGGCCAGCTCACGAGAAAGCGAGTTGAAGAAAGGAGCTCAGGGGCACTGTAATTCACAAACCTGCAGAGTTATAAATGACAGCTATCGTCCAAAAATATACTGAAGTAAGGCTGCCAAGAGGACTTGAAAGCGGGGCAGAATTGCAGGAAACCGATTTCAGGAGGTAGACTGGAATTGCATTTAAAGCATAGGAAAAGAGGCAGAACGTCCACAATGATGCACTTGGCCAAAAAGGGCGTATGCGTTTTTTCCTGAATATATTCAGGAAAAAACGCATACGCCCTTTTTGGCCAACCAAGCAAGCTTGCAAAGAAATCTGCACTACAATGAAGTCTCACTTCCCCCCGGTCAAAAGGGCCATCTTAAAAAAGTGTAAAATCCAGAAAGGCAGGACAGGCCATGGAGAACTGGGAGCCTTGTTATGCTGATGGGCGGGATGTAAATTGCCAACAGCCACTCGGGAGAAGTGTATGGTGTTTCCTGAAACATCTAAAAAACAAAGCAACAGAGCCTAGGGCACTTCCACTTATGGTCCTATAGCTTAGGGAAATTAAAATCAAAGAGACACAGCCACCCCAAAAGTTGGGACGGCTCTGTTTACAAGAACCTGGTTTACGGTACAAGTTCAATATCGCAGAAAGTGAAAAATGGATAAAGAAGTTGTGGTACTTACGTACAATGCAGTATCACTCAGCAATGAAATCTATGTCATCAGGCCCGTAGCACCATAATGAGTGGATTCAGGTATGATGATTCTAACTGAAATAAGTCACACAGAAAAAGAAACATCATAAGATATCACTAATACACGGAATGTAAACTTGGCTACACAGGAAGTGAATTACAAAACAGAACAGGGTCTCAAATTTAGAAAACCAACTTATGCTTGCTTAAGGGGAAAGGTGAATTGGGGTGCTACATAAAACCAGAGATTGAAATGAGCACAGATAAAGTTCCTTAAGCCAAATATGGAATAGACAAGAGCTACTCCTTGCTCAACGAAATGGACTCAACACCCCATATTAAATGCCTAAGAGTGTACCTGACTAGGAAGTATCTTAAAACCTATGGATTGCTATGTCTCCGAAAGAGAATCAAGCGTGTGTACAGGGGCATAAACGCAGCAGTGATAGGATTGGAGAAGTTCGGTGAGCAAATGAAGACCCTTTGAAGTCATATTGCATGGTACCCATTCCACGGGTCTCAACTCTCCAGGTTTAAGGTATTCTTCCTTCAGCTAAAACATGCATGTGGAACCCAGAGTATGATCAACCGTGTGATCGGGAGACGTGTTCCAATATGTGTCAGTTTTCGTTGCCTGGTACTCGGGTGCAACATTCAAGACGCTTTACTAACACTCTCCCGACTTGGAGAGTCAGTGCCTTTAACCTCCTGTTTGGCCCAGTTTGCAATTTCTGCGGAAGATGAACAGGAATAGGGAGAACCAATGACAGACTAGATGGAGGTGTCTGGATGGGCAAATTTAATTCTCATTTCGCACCAGGAAGAGGAATTAACCAAAGGCTCAGCGTGCCGTGCCGGAACCAGATTAGGGCCTGAAGCCATCCTGCGGTGTTGCGGCCAGCTCACGAGAAAGCGAGTTGAAGAAAGGAGCTCAGGGGCACTGTAATTCACAAACCTGCAGAGTTATAAATGACAGCTATCGTCCAAAAATATACTGAAGTAAGGCTGCCAAGAGGACTTGAAAGCGGGGCAGAATTGCAGGAAACCGATTTCAGGAGGTAGACTGGAATTGCATTTAAAGCATAGGAAAAGAGGCAGAACGTCCACAATGATGCACTTGGCCAAAAAGGGCGTATGCGTTTTTTCCTGAATATATTCAGGAAAAAACGCATACGCCCTTTTTGGCCAACCAAGCAAGCTTGCAAAGAAATCTGCACTACAATGAAGTCTCACTTCCCCCCGGTCAAAAGGGCCATCTTAAAAAAGTGTAAAATCCAGAAAGGCAGGACAGGCCATGGAGAACTGGGAGCCTTGTTATGCTGATGGGCGGGATGTAAATTGCCAACAGCCACTCGGGAGAAGTGTATGGTGTTTCCTGAAACATCTAAAAAACAAAGCAACAGAGCCTAGGGCACTTCCACTTATGGTCCTATAGCTTAGGGAAATTAAAATCAAAGAGACACAGCCACCCCAAAAGTTGGGACGGCTCTGTTTACAAGAACCTGGTTTACGGTACAAGTTCAATATCGCAGAAAGTGAAAAATGGATAAAGAAGTTGTGGTACTTACGTACAATGCAGTATCACTCAGCAATGAAATCTATGTCATCAGGCCCGTAGCACCATAATGAGTGGATTCAGGTATGATGATTCTAACTGAAATAAGTCACACAGAAAAAGAAACATCATAAGATATCACTAATACACGGAATGTAAACTTGGCTACACAGGAAGTGAATTACAAAACAGAACAGGGTCTCAAATTTAGAAAACCAACTTATGCTTGCTTAAGGGGAAAGGTGAATTGGGGTGCTACATAAAACCAGAGATTGAAATGAGCACAGATAAAGTTCCTTAAGCCAAATATGGAATAGACAAGAGCTACTCCTTGCTCAACGAAATGGACTCAACACCCCATATTAAATGCCTAAGAGTGTACCTGACTAGGAAGTATCTTAAAACCTATGGATTGCTATGTCTCCGAAAGAGAATCAAGCGTGTGTACAGGGGCATAAACGCAGCAGTGATAGGATTGGAGAAGTTCGGTGAGCAAATGAAGACCCTTTGAAGTCATATTGCATGGTACCCATTCCACGGGTCTCAACTCTCCAGGTTTAAGGTATTCTTCCTTCAGCTAAAACATGCATGTGGAACCCAGAGTATGATCAACCGTGTGATCGGGAGACGTGTTCCAATATGTGTCAGTTTTCGTCCCCTGGTACTCGGGTGCAACATACCAGACGCTTTACTAACACTCTCCCGACTTGGAGAGTCAGTGCCTTTAACCTCCTGTTTGGCCCAGTTTGCAATTTCTGTGGAAGATGAACAGGATTAGGGAGAACCAATGAGAGACTAGCTGGAGGTGTCTGGACGGGCAAATTTAACTCTCATTTCCCACCAGGAAGAGGAATTAACCAAAGGCTCAGCGTGCCGTGCCGGAACCAGATTAGGGCCTGAAGCCATCCTGCGGTGTTGCGGCCAGCTCACTAGAAAGCGAGTTGAAGAAAGGAGCTCAGGGGCACTGTAATTCACAAACCTGCAGAGTTATAAATGACAGCTATCGTCCAAAAATATACTGAAGTAAGGCTGCCAAGAGGACTTGAAAGCGGGGCAGAATTGCAGGAAACCGATTTCAGGAGGTAGACTGGAATTGCATTTAAAGCATAGGAAAAGAGGCAGAACGTCCACAATGATGCACTTGGCCAAAAAGGGCGTATGCGTTTTCTCCTGAATATATTCAGGAAAAAACGCATACGCCCTTTTTGGCCAACCAAGCAAGCTTGCAAAGGAAATCTGCACTACAATGAAGTCTCACTTCCCCCCGGTCAAAAGGGCCATCTGAAAAAAGTGTAAAATCCAGAAAGGCAGGACAGGCCATGGAGAACTGGGAGCCTTGTTATGCTGATGGGCGGGATGTCAATTGCCAACAGCCACTCGGGAGAAGTGTATGGTGTTTCCTGAAACATCTAAAAAACAAAGCAACAGAGCCTAGGGCAATTCCACTTATGGTCCTATAGCTTAGGGAAATTAAAATCAAAAAGACACAGCCACCCCAAAGGTTGGGACGGCTCTGTTTACAAGAACCTGGTTTACGGTACAAGTTCAATATCGCAGAAAGTGAAAAACGGATAAAGAAGTTGTGGTACTTACGTACAATGCAGTATCACTCAGCAATGAAATCTATGTCATCAGGCCCGTAGCAGCATAATGAGTGGATTCAGGTATGATGATTCTAACTGAAATAAGTCACACAGGAAAAGAAACATCATAAGATATCACTAATACACGGAATGTAAACTTGGCTACACAGGAACTGAATTACAAAACAGAACAGGGTCTCAAATTTAGAAACCCAACTTATGCTTGCTTAAGGGGAAAGGTGAGTTGGGGTGCTGCATAAAACCAGAGATTGAAATGAGCACAGATAAAGTTCCTTAAGCCAAATATGGAATAGACAAGAGCTACTCCTTGCTCAACGAAATGGACTCAACACCCCATATTAAATGCCTAAGAATGTACCTGACTAGGAATATCTTAAAACCTATGGATTGCTATGTCTCCGAAAGAGAATCAAGCGTGTGTACAGAGGCATAAACGCAGCAGTGATAGGATTGGAGAAGTTCGGTGAGCAAATGAAGACCCTTTGAAGTCATATTGCATGGTACACATTCCACGGGTCACAACTCTACAGGTTTAAGGTATTCCTCCTTCAGCTAAAACATGCATGTGGAACCCAGAGTATGATCAACCGTGTGATCGGGAGACGTGTTCCAATATGTGTCAGTTTTCGTCCCCTGGTACTCGGGTGCAACATTCCAGACGCTTTACTAACACTCTCCCGACTTGGAGAGTCAGTGCCTTTAACCTCCTGTTTGGCCCAGTTTGCAATTTCTGCGGAAGATGAACAGGAATAGGGAGAACCAATGACAGACTAGATGGAGGTGTCTGGACGGGCAAATTTAACTCTCATTTCGCACCAGGAAGAGGAATTAACCAAAGGCTCAGTGTGCCATGCCGGAAGCAGAGTAGGGCCTGAAGCCATCCTGCGGTGTTGCGGCCAGCTCACGAGAAAGCGAGTTGAAGAAAGGAGCTCAGGGGCACTGTAATTCACAAACCTGCAGAGTTATAAATGACAGCTATCGTCCAAAAATATACTGAAGTAAGGCTGCCAGGAGGACTTGAAAGCGGGGCAGAATTGCAGGAAACCGATTTCAGGAAGTAGACTGGAATTGCATTTAAAGCATAGGAAAAGAGGCAGAACGTCCACAATGATGCACTTGGCCAAAAAGGGCGTATGCGTTTTTTCCTGAATATATTCAGGAAAAAACGCATACGCACTTTTTGGCCAACCAAGCAAGCTTGCAAAGGAAATCTGCACTACAATGAAGTCTCACTTCCCCCCGGTCAAAAGGGCCATCTGAAAAAAGTGTAAAATCCAGAAAGGCAGGACAGGCCATGGAGAACTGGGAGCCTTGTTATGCTGATGGGCGGGATGTAAATTGCCAACAGCCACTCGGGAGAAGTGTATGGTGTTTCCTGAAACATCTAAAAAACAAAGCAACAGAGCCTAGGGCACTTCCACTTATGGTCCTATAGCTTAGGGAAATTAAAATCAAAAGACTCAGCCACCCCAAAGGTTGGGACGGCTCTGTTTACAAGAACCTGGTTTACGGTACAAGTTCAATATCGCAGAAAGTGAAAAATAGATAAAGATGTTGTGGTACTTACATACAATGCAGTATTATTCAGCAATGAAATCTATGTCATCAGGCCCGTAGCAGCATAATGAGTGGATTCAGCTATGATGATTCTAACTGAAATAAGTCACACAGAAAAAGAAACATCATAAGATATCACTAATACACGGAATGTAAACTTGGCTACACAGGAACTGAATTACAAAACAGAACAGGGTCTCAAATTTAGAAAACCAACTTATGCTTGCTTAAGGGGAAAGGTGAGTTGGGGTGCTGCATAAAACCAGAGATTGAAATGAGCACAGATAAAGTTCCTTAAGCCAAATATGGAATAGACAAGAGCTACTCCTTGCTCAACGAAATGGATTCAACACCCCATATTAAACACCTAAGAATATACCTGACTAGGAAGTATCTTAAAACCTATGGATTGCTATGTCTCCGAAAGAGAATCAAGCGTGTGTGCAGGGGCATAAACGCAGCAGTGATAGGATTGGAGAGGTTCGGTGAGCAAATGAAGACCCTTTGAAGTCATATTGCATGGTACCCATTCCACGGGTCTCAACTCTCCAGGTTTAAGGTATTCTTCCTTCAGCTAAAACATGCATGTGGAACCCAGAGTATGATCAACCGTGTGATCGGGAGACGTGTTCCAATATGTGTCAGTTTTCGTCCCCTGGTACTCGGGTGCAACATTCCAGACGCTTTACTAACACTCTCCCGACTTGGAGAGTCAGTGCCTTTAACCTCCTGTTTGGCCCAGTTTGCAATTTCTGCGGAAGATGAACAGGAATACGGAGAACCAATGACAGACTAGATGGAGGTGTCTGCATGGGCAAATTTAACTCTCATTTCGCACCAAAAAGAGGAATTAACCAAAGGCTCAGCATGCCGTGCCGGAACCAGATTAGGGCCTGAAGCAATCCTGCGGTGTTGGGGCCAGCTCACGAGAAAGCGAGTTGAAGAAAGGAGCTCAGGGGCACTGTAATTCACAAACCTGCAGAGGTATAAATGACAGCTATCGTCCAAAAATATACTGAAGTAAGGCTGCCAAGAGGACTTGAAAGAGGGGCAGAATTGCAGGAAACCGATTTCAGGAGGTAGACTGGAATTGCATTTAAAGCATAGGAAAAGAGGCAGAACGTCCACAATGATGCACTTGGCCAAAAAGGGCGTATGCGTTTTTTCCTGAATATATTCAGGAAAAAACGCATACGCCCTTTTTGGCCAACCAAGCAAGCTTGCAAAGGAAGTCTGCACTACCATGAACTCTCACTTCCCCCCGGTCAAAAGGGCCATCTGAAAATGGTGTAAAATCCAGAAAGGCAGGACAGGCCATGGAGAACTGGGAGCCTTGTTATGCTGATGGGCGGGATGTAAATTGCCAACAGCCACTCGGGAGAAGTGTATGGTGTTTCCTGAAACATCTAAAAAACAAAGCAACAGAGCCTAGGGCACTTCCACATATGGTCCTATAGCTTAGGGAAATTAAAATCAAAAAGACACAGCCACCCCAAAGGATGGGATGGCTCTGTTTACAAGAACCTAGTTTACGGTACAAGTTCAATATCGCAGAAAGTGAAAAATGGATAAAGAAGTTGTGGTACTTACGTACAATGCAATATAACACAGCAATGAAATCTATGTCATCAGGCCCGTAGCAGCATAATGAGTGGATTCAGGTATGATGATTCTAACTGAAATAACTCACACAGAAAAAGAAACATCATAAGATATCACTAATACACGGAATGTAAACTTGGCTACACAGGAACTGAATTACAAAACAGAACAGGGTCTCAAATTGAGAAACCCAACTTATGCTTGCTTAAGGGGAAAGGTGAGTTGGGGTGCTGCATAAAACCAGAGATTGAAATGAGAACAGATAAAGTTCCTTAAGCCAAATATGGAATACAGAAGAGCTACTCCTTGCTCAACGAAATGGACTCAACACCCCATATTAAACACCTAAGAATATACCTGACTAGTAAGAATCTTAAAACCTATGGATTGCTATGTCTCCGAAAGAGAATCAAGCATGTGTGCAGGGGCATAAACGCAGCGGTGATAGGACTGGAGAGGTTCGGTGAGCAAATGGAGACCCTTTGAAGTCATATTGCATGGTACCCATTCCACGGGTCTCAACTCTCCAGGTTTAAGGTATTCTTCCTTCAGCTAAAACATGCATGTGGAACCCAGAGTATGATCAACCGTGTGATCGGGAGACGTGTTCCAATATGTGTCAGTTTTCGTCCCCTGGTACTCGGGTGCAACATTCCAGACGCTTTACTAACACTCTCCTGACTTGGAGAGTCAGTGCCTTTAACCTCCTGTTTGGCCCAGTTTGCAATTTCTGCGGAAGATGAACAGGAATAGGGAGAACCAATGACAGACTAGATGGAGGTGTCTGGATGGGCAAATTTAACTCTCATTTCCCACCAGGAAGAGGAATTAACCAAAGGCTCAGCGGGCCGTGCCGGAACCAGATTAGGGCCTGAAGCAATCCTGCGGTGTTGGGGCCAGCTCACGAGAAAGCGAGTTGAAGAAAGGAGCTCAGGGGCACTGTAATTCACAAACCTGCAGAGGTATAAATGACAGCTATCGTCCAAAAATATACTGAAGTAAGGCTGCCAAGAGGACTTGAAAGCGGGGCAGAATTGCAGGAAACCGATTTCAGGAGGTAGACTGGAATTGCATTTAAAGCATAGGAAAAGAGGCAGAACGTCCACAATGATGCACTTGGCCAAAAAGGGCGTATGCGTTTTTTCCTGAATATATTCAGGAAAAAACGCATACGCCCTTTTTGGCCAACCAAGCAAGCTTGCAAAGGAAGTCTGCACTACCATGAACTCTCACTTCCCCCCGGTCAAAAGGGCCATCTGAAAATGGTGTAAAATCCAGAAAGGCAGGACAGGCCATGGAGAACTGGGAGCCTTGTTATGCTGATGGGCGGGATGTAAATTGCCAACAGCCACTCGGGAGAAGTGTATGGTGTTTCCTGAAACATCTAAAAAACAAAGCAACAGAGCCTAGGGCACTTCCACATATGGTCCTATAGCTTAGGGAAATTAAAATCAAAAAGACACAGCCACCCCAAAGGATGGGATGGCTCTGTTTACAAGAACCTAGTTTACGGTACAAGTTCAATATCGCAGAAAGTGAAAAATGGATAAAGAAGTTGTGGTACTTATGTACAATGCAATATAACACAGCAATGAAATCTATGTCATCAGGCCCGTAGCAGCATAATGAGTGGATTCAGGTATGATGATTCTAACTGAAATAACTCACACAGAAAAAGAAACATCATAAGATATCACTAATACACGGAATGTAAACTTGGCTACACAGGAACTGAATTACAAAGCAGAACAGGGTCTCAAATTGAGAAACCCAACTTATGCTTGCTTAAGGGGAAAGGTGAGTTGGGGTGCTGCATAAAAGCAGAGATTGAAATGAGCACAGATAAAGTTCCTTAAGCCAAATATGGAATAGACAAGAGCTACTCCTTGCTCAACGAAATGGACTCAACACCCCATATTAAACACCTAAGAACATACCTGACTAGTAAGAATCTTAAAACCTATGGATTGCTATGTCTCTGAAAGAGAATCAAGCATGTGTGCAGGGGCATAATCGCAGCAGTGATAGGACTGGAGAGGTTCGGTAAGCAAATGAAGACCCTTTGAAGTCATATTGCATGGTACCCATTCCACGGGTCTCAACTCTCCTGGTTGAAGGTATTCTTCCTTCAGCTAAAACATGCATGTGGAACCCAGAGTATGATCAACCGTGTGATCGGGAGACGTGTTCCAATATGTCTTAGTTTTCGTCCCCTGGTACTCGGGTGCAACATTCCAGACGCTTTACTAACACTCTCCCGACTTGGAGAGTCAGTGCCTTTAACCTCCTGTTTGGCTCAGTTTGCAATTTCTGCCGAAGAAGAACAGGAATAGGGAGAACCAATGACAGGCTAGATGGAGGTGTCTGGATGGGCAAATTTAACTCTCATTTCGCACCAGGAAGAGGAATTAACCAAAGGCTCAGCGTGCCGTGCCGGAACCAGATTAGGGCCTGAAGCAATCCTGCGGTGTTGCGGCCAGCTCACGAGAAAGCGAGTTGAAGAAAGGAGCTCAGGGGCACTGTAATTCACAAACCTGCAGAGTTATAAATGACAGCTATCGTCCAAAAATATACTGAAGTAAGGCTGCCAAGAGGACTTGAAAGCGGGGCAGAATTGCAGGAAACCGATTTCAGGAGGTAGACTGGAATTGCATTTAAAGCATAGGAAAAGAGGCAGAACGTCCACAATGATGCACTTGGCCAAAAAGGGCGTATGCGTTTTTTCCTGAATATATTCAGGAAAAAACGCATACGCCCTTTTTGGCCAACCAAGCAAGCTTGCAAAGGAAATCTGCACTACAATGAAGTCTCACTTCCCCCCGGTCAAAAGGGCCATCTGAAAAAAGTGTAAAATCCAGAAAGGCAGGACAGGCCATGGAGAACTGGGAGCCTTGTTATGCTCATGGGCGGGATGTAAATTGCCAACAGCCACTCGGGAGAAGTGTATGGTGTTTCCTGAAACATCTAAAAAACAAAGCAACAGAGCCTAGGGCACTTCCACTTATGGTCCTATAGCTTAGGGAAATTAAAATCAAAAAGACACAGCCACCCCAAAGGTTGGGACGGCTCTGTTTACAAGAACCTGGTTTACGGTACAAGTTCAATATCGCAGAAAGTGAAAAGTGGATAAAGAAGTTGTGGTACTTACGTACAGTGCAATAACACTCAGCAAGGAAATCTATGTCATCAGGCCCGTAGCACCATAATGAGTGGATTCAGGTATGATGATTCTAACTGAAATAAGTCACACAGAAAAAGAAACATCATAAGATATCACTAATACACGGAATGTAAACTTGGCTACACAGGAAGTGAATTACAAAACAGAACAGGGTCTCAAATTTAGAAAACCAACTTATGCTTGCTTAAGGGGAAAGGTGAGTTGGGGTGCTGCATAAAACCAGAGATTGAAATGAGCACAGATAAAGTTCCTTAAGCCAAATATGGAATAGACAAGAGCTACTCCTTGCTCAACGAAATGGACTCAACACCCCATATTAAACGCCTAAGAATGTACCTGACTAGGAAGTATCTTAAAACCTATGGATTGCTATGTCTCCGAAAGAGAATCAAGCGTGTGTACAGGGGCATAAACGCAGCAGTGATAGGACTGGAGAGGTTCGGTGAGCAAATGAAGACCCTTTGAAGTCATATTGCATGGTACCCATTCCACGGGTCTCAACTCTCCAGGTTTAAGGTATTCTTCCTTCAGCTAAAACATGCATGTGGAACCCAGAGTATGATCAACCGTGTGATCGGGAGACGTGTTCCAATATGTGTCAGTTTTCGTCCCGTGGTACTCGGGTGCAACATTCCAGATGCTTTACTAACACTCTCCCGACTTGGAGAGTCAGTGCCTTTAACCTCCTCTTTGGCCCAGTTTGCAATTTCTGCGGAAGATGAACAGGAATAGGGAGAACCAAGGACAGACTAGCTGGAGGTGTCTGGACGGGCAAATTTAACTCTCATTTCCCACCAGGAAGAGGAATTAACCAAAGGCTCAGCGTGTCGTGCCGGAACCAGATTAGGGCCTGAGGCAATCTTGCGGTGTTGCGGCCAGCTCACGAGAAAGCGAGTTGAAGAAAGGAGCTCAGGGGCACTGTAATTCACAAACCTGCAGAGTTATAAATGACAGCTATCGTCCAAAAATATACTGAAGTAAGGCTGCCAAGAGGACTTGAAAGCGGGGCAGAATTGCAGGAAACCGATTTCAGGAGGTAGACTGGAATTGCATTGAAAGCATAGGAAAAGAGGCAGAACGTCCACAATGATGCACTTGGCGAAAAAGGGCGTATGTGTTTTTTCCTGAATATATTCAGGAAAAAACGCATACGCACTTTTTGGCCAACCAAGCAAGCTTGCAAAGGAAATCTGCACTACCATGAACTTTCACTTCCCCCCGGTCAAAAGGGCCATCTGAAAAAGGTGTAAAATCCAGAAAGGCAGGACAGGCCATGGAGAACTGGGAGCCTTGTTATGCTCATGGGCGGGATGTAAATTGCCAACAGCCACTCGGGAGAAGTGTATGCTCTTTCCTGAAACATCTAAAAAACAAAGCAACAGAGCCTAGGGCACTTCCACTTATGGTCCTATAGCTTAGGGAAATTAAAATCAAAAAGACACAGCCACCCCAAAGGTTGGGACGGCTCTGTTTACAAGAACCTGGTTTACGGTACAAGTTCAATATCGCAGAAAGTGAAAAATGGATAAAGAAGTTGTGGTACTTACATACAATGCAGTATTATTCAGCAATGAAATTTATGTCATCAGGCCCGTAGGAGCATAATGAGTGGATTCAGGTATGATGATTCTAACTGAAATAAGTCACACAGAAAAAGAAACATCATAAGATATCACTAATACACGGAATGTAAACTTGGCTACACAGGAACTGAATTACAAAACAGAACAGGGTCTCAAATTTAGAAAACCAACTTATGCTTGCTTAAGGGGAAAGGTGAGTTGGGGTGCTGCATAAAACCAGAGATTGAAATGAGCACAGATAAAGTTCCTTAAGCCAAATATGGAATAGACAAGAGCTACTCCTTGCTCAACGAAATGGATTCAACACCCCATATTAAACGCCTAAAAATATACCTGACTAGGAAGTATCTTAAAACCTACGGATTGCTATGTCTCCGAAAGAGAATCAAGCGTGTGTACAGGGGCATAAACGCAGCAGTGATAGGACTGTAGAGGTTCGGTGAGCAAATGAAGACCCTTTGAAGTCATATTGCATGGTACCCATTCCACGGGTCTCAACTCTCCAGGTTTAAGGTATTCTTCCTTCAGCTAAAACATGTATGTGGAACCCAGAGTATGATCAACCATGTGATCGGGAGACGTGTTCCAATATGTGTCAGATTTCGTCCCCTGGTAGTCAGGTGCAACATTCCAGACGCTTTACTAACACTCTCCCGACTTGGAGAGTCAGTGCCTTTAACCTCCTGTTTGGCCCAGTTTGCAATTTCTGCGGAAGATGAACAGGAATAGGGAGAACCAATGACAGACTAGCTGGAGGTGTCTGGACGGGCAAATTTAACTCTCATTTCCCACCAGGAAGAGGAATTAACCAAAGGCTCAGCGGGCCGTGCCGGAACCAGATTAGGGCCTGAAGCCATCCTGCGGTGTTGTGGCCAGCTCACAAGAAAGCGACTTGAAGAAAGGAGCTCAGGGGCACTGTAATTCACAAACCTGCAGAGTTATAAATGACAGCTATCGTCCAAAAATATACTGAAGTAAGGCTGCCAAGAGGACTTGAAAGCGGGGCAGAATTGCAGGAAACCGATTTCAGGAGGTAGACTGGAATTGCATTGAAAGCATAGGAAAAGAGGCAGAACGTCCACAATGATGCACTTGGCCAAAAAGGGCGTATGCGTTTTTTCCTGAATATATTCAGGAAAAAACGCATACGCCCTTTTTGGCCAACCAAGCAAGCTTGCAAAGGAAATCTGCACTACAATGAAGTCTCACTTCCCCCCGGTAAAAAGGGCCATCTGAAAAAAGTGTAAAATCCAGAAAGGCAGGACAGGCCATGGAGAACTGGGAGCCTTGTTATGCTGATGGGCGGGATGTAAATTGCCAACAGCCACTCGGGAGAAGTGTATGGTGTTTCCTGAAACATCTAAAAAACAAAGCAACAGAGCCTAGGGCACTTCCACTTATGGTCCTATAGCTTAGGAAATTAAAATCAAAAAGACACAGCCACCCCAAAGGTTGGGACGGCTCTGTTTACAAGAACCTGGTTTACGGTACAAGTTCAATATCGCAGAAAGTGAAAAATGGATAAAGAAGTTGTGGTACTTACGTACAATGCAGTATCACTCAGCAATGAAATCTATGTCATCAGGCCCGTAGCAGCATAATGAGTGGATTCAGGTATGATGATTCTAACTGAAATAAGTCACACAGGAAAAGAAACATCATAAGATATCACTAATACACGGAATGTAACCTTGGCTACACAGGAACTGAATTACAAAACAGAACAGGGTCTCAAATTTAGAAACCCAACTTATGCTTGCTTAAGGGGAAAGGTGAGTTGGGGTGCTGCATAAAACCAGAGATTGAAATGAGCACAGATAAAGTTCCTTAAGCCAAATATGGATTAGACAAGAGCTACTCCTTGCTCAACGAAATGGACTCAACACCCCATATTAAATGCCTAAGAGTGTACCTGACTAGGAAGTATCTTAAAACCTATGGATTGCTATGTCTCCGAAAGAGAATCAAGCGTGTGTACAGGGGCATAAACGCAGCAGTGATAGGACTGGAGAGGTTCGGTGAGCAAATGAAGACCCTTTGAAGTCATATTGCATGGTACCCATTCCACGGGTCTCAACTCTCCAGGTTTAAGGTATTCTTCCTTCAGCTAAAACATGTATGTGGAACCCAGAGTATGATCAACCGTGTGATCGGGAGACGTGTTCCAATATGTGTCAGATTTCGTCCCCTGGTAGTCAGGTGCAACATTCCAGACGCTTTACTAACACTCTCCCGACTTGGAGAGTCAGTGCCTTTAACCTCCTGTTTGGCCCAGTTTGCAATTTCTGCGGAAGATGAACAGGAATAGGGAGAACCAATGAGAGACTAGCTGGAGGTGTCTGGACGGGCAAATTTAACTCTCATTTCCCACCAGGAAGAGGAATTAACCAAAGGCTCAGCGTGCCGTGCCGGAACCAGATTAGGGCCTGAAGCCATCCTGCGGTGTTGTGGCCAGCTCACAAGAAAGCGACTTGAAGAAAGGAGCTCAGGGGCACTGTAATTCACAAACCTGCAGAGTTATAAATGACAGCTATCGTCCAAAAATATACTGAAGTAATGCTGCCAACAGGACTTGAAAGCGGGGCAGAATTGCAGGAAACCGATTTCAGGAGGTAGACTGGAATTACATTGAAAGCATAGGAAAAGAGGCAGAATGTCCACAATGATGCACTTGGCCAAAAAGGGCGTATGCGTTTTTTCCTGAATATATTCAGGAAAAAACGCATACGCCCTTTTTGGCCAACCAAGCAAGCTTGCAAAGGAAATCTGCACTACAGTGAAGTCTCACTTCCCCCCGGTCAAAAGGGCCATCTGAAAAAAGTGTAAACTCCAGAAAGGCAGGACAGGCCATGGAGAACTGGGAGCCTTGTTATGCTGATGGGCGGGATGTAAATTTCAACAGCCACTCTGGAGAAGTGTATGGTGTTTCCTGAAACATCTAAAAAACAAAGCAACAGAGCCTAGGGCACTTCCACTTATGGTCCTATAGCTTAGGGAAATTAAAATCAAAAGACACAGCCACCCCAAATGTTGGGACGGCTCTGTTTACAAGAACCTGGTTTACGGTACAAGTTCAATATCGCAGAAAGTGAAAAATGGATAAAGAATTTCTGGTACTTACGTACAATGCAATATCACTCAGCAATGAAATCTATGTCATCAGGCCCGTAGCAGCATAATGAGTGGATTCAGGTATGATGATTCTAACTGAAATAAGTCACACAGAAAAAGAAACATCATAAGATATCACTAATACACGGAATGTAACCTTGGCTACATAGGAACTGAATTACAAAACAGAACAGGGTTTCAAATTTAGAAAACCAACTTATGCTTGCTTAAGGGGAAAGGTGAGTTGGGGTGCTGCATAAAACCAGAGATTGAAATGAGCACAGATAAAGTTCCTTAAGCCAAATATGGAATAGACAAGAGCTACTCCTTGCTCAACGAAATGGACTCAACACCCCATATTAAATGCCTAAGAGTGTACCTGACTAGGAAGTATCTTAAAACCTATGGATTGCTATGTCTCCGAAAGAGAATCAAGCGTGTGTACAGGGGCATAAACGCAGCAGTGATAGGACTGGAGAGGTTCGGTGAGCAAATGAAGACCCTTTGAAGTCATATTGCATGGTACCCATTCCACGGGTCTCAACTCTCCAGGTTGAAGGTATTCTTCCTTCAGCTAAAACATGTATGTGGAACCCAGATTATGATCAACCGTGTGATCGGGAGACGTGTTCCAATATGTGTCAGTTTTCGTCCCCTGGTACTCGGGTGCAACATTCCAGACGCTTTACTAACACTCTCCCGACTTGGAGAGTCAGTGCCTTTAACCTCCTGTTTGGCCCAGTTTGCAATTTCTGCGGAAGATGAACAGGAATAGGGAGAACCAATGAGAGACTAGCTGGAGGTGTCTGGACGGGCAAATTTAACTCTCATTTCCCACCAGGAAGAGGAATTAACCAAAGGCTCAGCGGGCCGTGCCGGAACCAGATTAGGGCCTGAAGCCATCCTGCGGTGTTGCGGCCAGCTCACAAGAAAGCGACTTGAAGAAAGGAGCTCGGGGCACTGTAATTCACAAACCTGCAGAGTTATAAATGACAGCTATCGTCCAAAAATATACTGAAGTAAGGCTGCCAAGAGGACTTGAAAGCGGGGCAGAATTGCAGGAAACCGATTTCAGGAGGTAGACTGGAATTGCATTTAAAGCATAGGAAAAGAGGCAGAACGTCCACAATGATGCACTTGGCCAAAAAGGGCGTATGCCTTTTTTCCTGAATATATTCAGGAAAAAACGCATACGCCCTTTTTGGCCAACCAAGCAAGCTTGCAAAGGAAATCTGCACTACATTGAAGTCTCACTTCCCCCCGGTCAAAAGGGCCATCTGAAAAAAGTGTAAAATCCAGAAAGGCAGGACAGGCCATGGAGAACTGGGAGCCTTGTTATGCTGATGGGCGGGATGTAAATTGCCAACAGCCACTCGGGAGAAGTGTATGGTGTTTCCTGAAACATCTAAAAATCAAAGCAACAGAGCCTAGGGCACTTCCACTTATGGTCCTATAGCTTAGGGAAATTAAAATAAAAAAGACACAGCCACCCCAAATGTTGGGACGGCTCTGTTTACAAGAACCTGGTTTACGCTACAAGTTCAATATCGCAGAAAGTGAAAAATGGATAAAGAAGTTGTGGTACTTACGTACAATGCAGTATCACTCAGCAATGAAATCTATGTCATCAGGCCCGTAGCAGCATAATGAGTGGATTCAGGTATGATGATTCTAACTGAAATAAGTCACACAGGAAAAGAAACATCATAAGATATCACTAATACACGGAATGTAAACTTGGCTACACAGGAACTGAATTCCAAAACAGAAGAGGGTCTCAAATTTAGAAACCCAACTTATGCTTGCTTAAGGGGAAAGGTGAGTTGGGGTGCTGCATAAAACCAGAGATTGAAATGAGCACAGATAAAGTTCCTTAAGCCAAATATGGATTAGACAAGAGCTACTCCTTGCTCAACGAAATGGACTCAACACCCCATATTAAATGCCTAAGAGTGTACCTGACTAGGAAGTATCTTAAAACCTATGGATTGCTATGTCTCCGAAAAAGAATCAAGCGTGGGTTCAGGGGCATAAACGCAGCAGTGATAGGATTGGAGAAGTTCGGTGAGCAAATGAAGACCCTTTGAAGTCATATTGCATGGTACCCATTCCACGGGTCTCAACTCTCCAGGTTTAAGGTATTCTTCCTTCAGCTAAAACATGCATTTGGAAGCCAGAGTATGATCAACCGTGTGATCGGGAGACGTGTTCCAATATGTGTCAGTTTTCGTCCCCTGGTACTCGGGTGCAACATTCCAGACGCTTTACTAACACTCTCCCGACTTGGAGAGTCAGTGCCTTTAACCTCCTGTTTGGCCCAGTTTGCAATTTCTGCGGAAGATGAACAGGAATAGGGAGAACCAATGACAGACTAGCTGGAGGTGTCTGGACGGGCAAATTTAACTCTCATTTCCCACCAGGAAGAGGAATTAACCAAAGGCTCAGCGGGCCGTGCCGGAACCAGATTAGGGCCTGAAGCCATCCTGCGGTGTTGCGGCCAGCTCACGAGAAAGCGACTTGAAGAAAGGAGCTCGGGGCACTGTAATTCACAAACCTGCAGAGTTATAAATGACAGCTATCGTCCAAAAATATACTGAAGTAAGGCTGCCAAGAGGACTTGAAAGCGGGGCAGAATTGCAGGAAACCGATTTCAGGAGGTAGACTGGAATTGCATTGAAAGCATAGGAAAAGAGGCAGAACGTCCACAATGATGCACTTGGCCAAAAAGGGCGTATGCCTTTTTTCCTGAATATATTCAGGAAAAAACGCATACGCCCTTTTTGGCCAACCAAGCAAGCTTGCAAAGGAAATCTGCACTACATTGAAGTCTCACTTCCCCCCGGTCAAAAGGGCCATCTGAAAAAAGTGTAAAATCCAGAAAGGCAGGACAGGCCATGGAGAACTGGGAGCCTTGTTATGCTGATGGGCGGGATGTAAATTGCCAACAGCCACTCGGGAGAAGTGTATGGTGTTTCCTGAAACATCTAAAAATCAAAGCAACAGAGCCTAGGGCACTTCCACTTATGGTCCTATAGCTTAGGGAAATTAAAATCAAAAAGACACAGCCACCCCAAATGTTGGGACGGCTCTGTTTACAAGAACCTGGTTTACGGTACAAGTTCAATATCGCAGAAAGTGAAAAATGGATAAAGAAGTTGTGGTACTTACGTACAATGCAGTATCACTCAGCAATGAAATCTATGTCATCAGGCCCGTAGCAGCATAATGAGTGGATTCAGGTATGATGATTCTAACTGAAATAAGTCACACAGAAAAAGAAACATCATAAGATATCACTAATACACGGAATGTAACCTTGGCTACACAGGAACTGAATTCCAAAACAGAAGAGGGTCTCAAATTTAGAAACCCAACTTATGCTTGCTTAAGGGGAAAGGTGAGTTGGGGTGCTGCATAAAACCAGAGATTGAAATGAGCACAGATAAAGTTCCTTAAGCCAAATATGGATTAGACAAGAGCTACTCCTTGCTCAACGAAATGGACTCAACACCCCATATTAAATGCCTAAGAGTGTACCTGACTAGGAAGTATCTTAAAACCTATGGATTGCTATGTCTCCGAAAAAGAATCAAGCGTGGGTTCAGGGGCATAAACGCAGCAGTGATAGGATTGGAGAAGTTCGGTGAGCAAATGAAGACCCTTTGAAGTCATATTGCATGGTACCCATTCCACGGGTCTCAACTCTCCAGGTTTAAGGTATTCTTCCTTCAGCTAAAACATGCATGTGGAACCCAGAGTATGATCAACCGTGTGATCGGGAGACGTGTTCCAATATGTGTCAGTTTTCGTCCCCTGGTACTCGGGTGCAACATTCCAGACGCCTTACTAACACTCTCCCGACTTGGAGAGTCAGTGCCTTTAACCTCCTGTTTGGCCCAGTTTGCAATTTCTGCGGAAGATGAACAGGAATAGGGAGAACCAATGACAGACTAGCTGGAGGTGTCTGGACGGGCAAATTTAACTCTCATTTCCCACCAGGAAGAGGAATTAACCAAAGGCTCAGCGTGCCGTGCCGGAACCAGATTAGGGCCTGAAGCAATCCTGCGGTGATGCGGCCAGCTCACGAGAAAGCGAGTTGAAGAAAGGAGCTCAGGGGCACTGTAATTCACAAACCTGCAGAGTTATAAATGACAGCTATCGTCCAAAAATATACTGAAGTAAGGCTGCCAAGAGGACTTGAAAGCGGGGCAGAATTGCAGGAAACCGATTTCAGGAGGTAGACTGGAATTGCATTGAAAGCATAGGAAAAGAGGCAGAACGTCCACAATGACGCACTTCGCCAAAAAGGGCGTATGCGTTTTTTCCTGAATATATTCAGGAAAAAACGCATACGCCCTTTTTGGCCAACCAAGCAAGCTTGCAAAGGAAATCTGCACTACAGTGAAGTCTCACTTCCCCCCGGTCAAAAGGGCCATCTGAAAAAAGTGTAAAATCCAGAAAGGCAGGACAGGCCATGGAGAACTGGGAGCCTTGTTATGCTGATGGGCGGGATGTAAATTGCCAACAGCCACTCGGGAGAAGTGTATGGTGTTTCCTGAAACATCTAAAAAACAAAGCAACAGAGCCTAGGGCACTTCCACATATGGTCCTATAGCTTAGGGAAATTAAAATCAAAAAGACACAGCCACCCCAAAGGATGGGATGGCTCTGTTTACAAGAACCTAGTTTACGGTACAAGTTCAATATCGCAGAAAGTGAAAAATGGATAAAGAAGTTGTGGTACTTATGTACAATGCAATATAACACAGCAATGAAATCTATGTCATCAGGCCCGTAGCAGCATAATGAGTGGATTCAGGTATGATGATTCTAACTGAAATAACTCACACAGAAAAAGAAACATCATAAGATATCACTAATACACGGAATGTAAACTTGGCTACACAGGAACTGAATTACAAAGCAGAACAGGGTCTCAAATTGAGAAACCCAACTTATGCTTGCTTAAGGGGAAAGGTGAGTTGGGGTGCTGCATAAAAGCAGAGATTGAAATGAGCACAGATAAAGTTCCTTAAGCCAAATATGGAATAGACAAGAGCTACTCCTTGCTCAACGAAATGGACTCAACACCCCATATTAAACACCTAAGAACATACCTGACTAGTAAGAATCTTAAAACCTATGGATTGCTATGTCTCTGAAAGAGAATCAAGCATGTGTGCAGGGGCATAATCGCAGCAGTGATAGGACTGGAGAGGTTCGGTAAGCAAATGAAGACCCTTTGAAGTCATATTGCATGGTACCCATTCCACGGGTCTCAACTCTCCTGGTTGAAGGTATTCTTCCTTCAGCTAAAACATGCATGTGGAACCCAGAGTATGATCAACCGTGTGATCGGGAGACGTGTTCCAATATGTCTTAGTTTTCGTCCCCTGGTACTCGGGTGCAACATTCCAGACGCTTTACTAACACTCTCCCGACTTGGAGAGTCAGTGCCTTTAACCTCCTGTTTGGCTCAGTTTGCAATTTCTGCCGAAGAAGAACAGGAATAGGGAGAACCAATGACAGGCTAGATGGAGGTGTCTGGATGGGCAAATTTAACTCTCATTTCGCACCAGGAAGAGGAATTAACCAAAGGCTCAGCGTGCCGTGCCGGAACCAGATTAGGGCCTGAAGCAATCCTGCGGTGTTGCGGCCAGCTCACGAGAAAGCGAGTTGAAGAAAGGAGCTCAGGGGCACTGTAATTCACAAACCTGCAGAGTTATAAATGACAGCTATCGTCCAAAAATATACTGAAGTAAGGCTGCCAAGAGGACTTGAAAGCGGGGCAGAATTGCAGGAAACCGATTTCAGGAGGTAGACTGGAATTGCATTTAAAGCATAGGAAAAGAGGCAGAACGTCCACAATGATGCACTTGGCCAAAAAGGGCGTATGCGTTTTTTCCTGAATATATTCAGGAAAAAACGCATACGCCCTTTTTGGCCAACCAAGCAAGCTTGCAAAGGAAATCTGCACTACAATGAAGTCTCACTTCCCCCCGGTCAAAAGGGCCATCTGAAAAAAGTGTAAAATCCAGAAAGGCAGGACAGGCCATGGAGAACTGGGAGCCTTGTTATGCTGATGGGCGGGATGTAAATTGCCAACAGCCACTCGGGAGAAGTGTATGGTGTTTCCTGAAACATCTAAAAAACAAAGCAACAGAGCCTAGGGCACTTCCACTTATGGTCCTATAGCTTAGGGAAATTAAAATCAAAAAGACACAGCCACCCCAAAGGTTGGGACGGCTCTGTTTACAAGAACCTGGTTTACGGTACAAGTTCAATATCGCAGAAAGTGAAAAGTGGATAAAGAAGTTGTGGTACTTACGTACAGTGCAATAACACTCAGCAAGGAAATCTATGTCATCAGGCCCGTAGCACCATAATGAGTGGATTCAGGTATGATGATTCTAACTGAAATAAGTCACACAGAAAAAGAAACATCATAAGATATCACTAATACACGGAATGTAAACTTGGCTACACAGGAAGTGAATTACAAAACAGAACAGGGTCTCAAATTTAGAAAACCAACTTATGCTTGCTTAAGGGGAAAGGTGAGTTGGGGTGCTGCATAAAACCAGAGATTGAAATGAGCACAGATAAAGTTCCTTAAGCCAAATATGGAATAGACAAGAGCTACTCCTTGCTCAACGAAATGGACTCAACACCCCATATTAAACGCCTAAGAATGTACCTGACTAGGAAGTATCTTAAAACCTATGGATTGCTATGTCTCCGAAAGAGAATCAAGCGTGTGTACAGGGGCATAAACGCAGCAGTGATAGGACTGGAGAGGTTCGGTGAGCAAATGAAGACCCTTTGAAGTCATATTGCATGGTACCCATTCCACGGGTCTCAACTCTCCAGGTTTAAGGTATTCTTCCTTCAGCTAAAACATGCATGTGGAACCCAGAGTATGATCAACCGTGTGATCGGGAGACGTGTTCCAATATGTGTCAGTTTTCGTCCCGTGGTACTCGGGTGCAACATTCCAGATGCTTTACTAACACTCTCCCGACTTGGAGAGTCAGTGCCTTTAACCTCCTCTTTGGCCCAGTTTGCAATTTCTGCGGAAGATGAACAGGAATAGGGAGAACCAAGGACAGACTAGCTGGAGGTGTCTGGACGGGCAAATTTAACTCTCATTTCCCACCAGGAAGAGGAATTAACCAAAGGCTCAGCGTGCCGTGCCGGAACCAGATTAGGGCCTGAGGCAATCTTGCGGTGTTGCGGCCAGCTCACGAGAAAGCGAGTTGAAGAAAGGAGCTCAGGGGCACTGTAATTCACAAACCTGCAGAGTTATAAATGACAGCTATCGTCCAAAAATATACTGAAGTAAGGCTGCCAAGAGGACTTGAAAGAGGGGCAGAATTGCAGGAAACCGATTTCAGGAGGTAGACTGGAATTGCATTGAAAGCATAGGAAAAGAGGCAGAACGTCCACAATGATGCACTTGGCGAAAAAGGGCGTATGTGTTTTTTCCTGAATATATTCAGGAAAAAACGCATACGCACTTTTTGGCCAACCAAGCAAGCTTGCAAAGGAAATCTGCACTACCATGAACTTTCACTTCCCCCCGGTCAAAAGGGCCATCTGAAAAAGGTGTAAAATCCAGAAAGGCAGGACAGGCCATGGAGAACTGGGAGCCTTGTTATGCTCATGGGCGGGATGTAAATTGCCAACAGCCACTCGGGAGAAGTGTATGCTGTTTCCTGAAACATCTAAAAAACAAAGCAACAGAGCCTAGGGCACTTCCACTTATGGTCCTATAGCTTAGGGAAATTAAAATCAAAAAGACACAGCCACCCCAAAGGTTGGGACGGCTCTGTTTACAAGAACCTGGTTTACGGTACAAGTTCAATATCGCAGAAAGTGAAAAATGGATAAAGAAGTTGTGGTACTTACATACAATGCAGTATTATTCAGCAATGAAATTTATGTCATCAGGCCCGTAGGAGCATAATGAGTGGATTCAGGTATGATGATTCTAACTGAAATAAGTCACACAGAAAAAGAAACATCATAAGATATCACTAATACACGGAATGTAAACTTGGCTACACAGGAACTGAATTACAAAACAGAACAGGGTCTCAAATTTAGAAAACCAACTTATGCTTGCTTAAGGGGAAAGGTGAGTTGGGGTGCTGCATAAAACCAGAGATTGAAATGAGCACAGATAAAGTTCCTTAAGCCAAATATGGAATAGACAAGAGCTACTCCTTGCTCAACGAAATGGATTCAACACCCCATATTAAACGCCTAAAAATATACCTGACTAGGAAGTATCTTAAAACCTACGGATTGCTATGTCTCCGAAAGAGAATCAAGCGTGTGTACAGGGGCATAAACGCAGCAGTGATAGGACTGTAGAGGTTCGGTGAGCAAATGAAGACCCTTTGAAGTCATATTGCATGGTACCCATTCCACGGGTCTCAACTCTCCAGGTTTAAGGTATTCTTCCTTCAGCTAAAACATGTATGTGGAACCCAGAGTATGATCAACCATGTGATCGGGAGACGTGTTCCAATATGTGTCAGATTTCGTCCCCTGGTAGTCAGGTGCAACATTCCAGACGCTTTACTAACACTCTCCCGACTTGGAGAGTCAGTGCCTTTAACCTCCTGTTTGGCCCAGTTTGCAATTTCTGCGGAAGATGAACAGGAATAGGGAGAACCAATGACAGACTAGCTGGAGGTGTCTGGACGGGCAAATTTAACTCTCATTTCCCACCAGGAAGAGGAATTAACCAAAGGCTCAGCGGGCCGTGCCGGAACCAGATTAGGGCCTGAAGCCATCCTGCGGTGTTGTGGCCAGCTCACAAGAAAGCGACTTGAAGAAAGGAGCTCAGGGGCACTGTAATTCACAAACCTGCAGAGTTATAAATGACAGCTATCGTCCAAAAATATACTGAAGTAAGGCTGCCAAGAGGACTTGAAAGCGGGGCAGAATTGCAGGAAACCGATTTCAGGAGGTAGACTGGAATTGCATTGAAAGCATAGGAAAAGAGGCAGAACGTCCACAATGATGCACTTGGCCAAAAAGGGCGTATGCGTTTTTTCCTGAATATATTCAGGAAAAAACGCATACGCCCTTTTTGGCCAACCAAGCAAGCTTGCAAAGGAAATCTGCACTACAATGAAGTCTCACTTCCCCCCGGTAAAAAGGGCCATCTGAAAAAAGTGTAAAATCCAGAAAGGCAGGACAGGCCATGGAGAACTGGGAGCCTTGTTATGCTGATGGGCGGGATGTAAATTGCCAACAGCCACTCGGGAGAAGTGTATGGTGTTTCCTGAAACATCTAAAAAACAAAGCAACAGAGCCTAGGGCACTTCCACTTATGGTCCTATAGCTTAGGAAATTAAAATCAAAAAGACACAGCCACCCCAAAGGTTGGGACGGCTCTGTTTACAAGAACCTGGTTTACGGTACAAGTTCAATATCGCAGAAAGTGAAAAATGGATAAAGAAGTTGTGGTACTTACGTACAATGCAGTATCACTCAGCAATGAAATCTATGTCATCAGGCCCGTAGCAGCATAATGAGTGGATTCAGGTATGATGATTCTAACTGAAATAAGTCACACAGGAAAAGAAACATCATAAGATATCACTAATACACGGAATGTAACCTTGGCTACACAGGAACTGAATTACAAAACAGAACAGGGTCTCAAATTTAGAAACCCAACTTATGCTTGCTTAAGGGGAAAGGTGAGTTGGGGTGCTGCATAAAACCAGAGATTGAAATGAGCACAGATAAAGTTCCTTAAGCCAAATATGGATTAGACAAGAGCTACTCCTTGCTCAACGAAATGGACTCAACACCCCATATTAAATGCCTAAGAGTGTACCTGACTAGGAAGTATCTTAAAACCTATGGATTGCTATGTCTCCGAAAGAGAATCAAGCGTGTGTACAGGGGCATAAACGCAGCAGTGATAGGACTGGAGAGGTTCGGTGAGCAAATGAAGACCCTTTGAAGTCATATTGCATGGTACCCATTCCACGGGTCTCAACTCTCCAGGTTTAAGGTATTCTTCCTTCAGCTAAAACATGTATGTGGAACCCAGAGTATGATCAACCGTGTGATCGGGAGACGTGTTCCAATATGTGTCAGATTTCGTCCCCTGGTAGTCAGGTGCAACATTCCAGACGCTTTACTAACACTCTCCCGACTTGGAGAGTCAGTGCCTTTAACCTCCTGTTTGGCCCAGTTTGCAATTTCTGCGGAAGATGAACAGGAATAGGGAGAACCAATGAGAGACTAGCTGGAGGTGTCTGGACGGGCAAATTTAACTCTCATTTCCCACCAGGAAGAGGAATTAACCAAAGGCTCAGCGTGCCGTGCCGGAACCAGATTAGGGCCTGAAGCCATCCTGCGGTGTTGTGGCCAGCTCACAAGAAAGCGACTTGAAGAAAGGAGCTCAGGGGCACTGTAATTCACAAACCTGCAGAGTTATAAATGACAGCTATCGTCCAAAAATATACTGAAGTAATGCTGCCAACAGGACTTGAAAGCGGGGCAGAATTGCAGGAAACCGATTTCAGGAGGTAGACTGGAATTACATTGAAAGCATAGGAAAAGAGGCAGAATGTCCACAATGATGCACTTGGCCAAAAAGGGCGTATGCGTTTTTTCCTGAATATATTCAGGAAAAAACGCATACGCCCTTTTTGGCCAACCAAGCAAGCTTGCAAAGGAAATCTGCACTACAGTGAAGTCTCACTTCCCCCCGGTCAAAAGGGCCATCTGAAAAAAGTGTAAACTCCAGAAAGGCAGGACAGGCCATGGAGAACTGGGAGCCTTGTTATGCTGATGGGCGGGATGTAAATTTCAACAGCCACTCTGGAGAAGTGTATGGTGTTTCCTGAAACATCTAAAAAACAAAGCAACAGAGCCTAGGGCACTTCCACTTATGGTCCTATAGCTTAGGGAAATTAAAATCAAAAGACACAGCCACCCCAAATGTTGGGACGGCTCTGTTTACAAGAACCTGGTTTACGGTACAAGTTCAATATCGCAGAAAGTGAAAAATGGATAAAGAATTTCTGGTACTTACGTACAATGCAATATCACTCAGCAATGAAATCTATGTCATCAGGCCCGTAGCAGCATAATGAGTGGATTCAGGTATGATGATTCTAACTGAAATAAGTCACACAGAAAAAGAAACATCATAAGATATCACTAATACACGGAATGTAACCTTGGCTACATAGGAACTGAATTACAAAACAGAACAGGGTTTCAAATTTAGAAAACCAACTTATGCTTGCTTAAGGGGAAAGGTGAGTTGGGGTGCTGCATAAAACCAGAGATTGAAATGAGCACAGATAAAGTTCCTTAAGCCAAATATGGAATAGACAAGAGCTACTCCTTGCTCAACGAAATGGACTCAACACCCCATATTAAATGCCTAAGAGTGTACCTGACTAGGAAGTATCTTAAAACCTATGGATTGCTATGTCTCCGAAAGAGAATCAAGCGTGTGTACAGGGGCATAAACGCAGCAGTGATAGGACTGGAGAGGTTCGGTGAGCAAATGAAGACCCTTTGAAGTCATATTGCATGGTACCCATTCCACGGGTCTCAACTCTCCAGGTTGAAGGTATTCTTCCTTCAGCTAAAACATGTATGTGGAACCCAGATTATGATCAACCGTGTGATCGGGAGACGTGTTCCAATATGTGTCAGTTTTCGTCCCCTGGTACTCGGGTGCAACATTCCAGACGCTTTACTAACACTCTCCCGACTTGGAGAGTCAGTGCCTTTAACCTCCTGTTTGGCCCAGTTTGCAATTTCTGCGGAAGATGAACAGGAATAGGGAGAACCAATGAGAGACTAGCTGGAGGTGTCTGGACGGGCAAATTTAACTCTCATTTCCCACCAGGAAGAGGAATTAACCAAAGGCTCAGCGGGCCGTGCCGGAACCAGATTAGGGCCTGAAGCCATCCTGCGGTGTTGCGGCCAGCTCACAAGAAAGCGACTTGAAGAAAGGAGCTCGGGGCACTGTAATTCACAAACCTGCAGAGTTATAAATGACAGCTATCGTCCAAAAATATACTGAAGTAAGGCTGCCAAGAGGACTTGAAAGCGGGGCAGAATTGCAGGAAACCGATTTCAGGAGGTAGACTGGAATTGCATTTAAAGCATAGGAAAAGAGGCAGAACGTCCACAATGATGCACTTGGCCAAAAAGGGCGTATGCGTTTTTTCCTGAATATATTCAGGAAAAAACGCATACGCCCTTTTTGGCCAACCAAGCAAGCTTGCAAAGGAAATCTGCACTACAATGAAGTCTCACTTCCCCCGGGTCAAAAGGGCCATCTGAAAAAAGTGTAAACTCCAGAAAGGCAGGACAGGCCATGGAGAACTGGGAGCCTTGTTATGCTGATGGGCGGGATGTAAATTGCCAACAGCCACTCGGGAGAAGTGTATGGTGTTTCCTGAAACATCTAAAAATCAAAGCAACAGAGCCTAGGGCACTTCCACTTATGGTCCTATAGCTTAGGGAAATTAAAATAAAAAAGACACAGCCACCCCAAATGTTGGGACGGCTCTGTTTACAAGAACCTGGTTTACGCTACAAGTTCAATATCGCAGAAAGTGAAAAATGGATAAAGAAGTTGTGGTACTTACGTACAATGCAGTATCACTCAGCAATGAAATCTATGTCATCAGGCCCGTAGCAGCATAATGAGTGGATTCAGGTATGATGATTCTAACTGAAATAAGTCACACAGGAAAAGAAACATCATAAGATATCACTAATACACGGAATGTAAACTTGGCTACACAGGAACTGAATTCCAAAACAGAAGAGGGTCTCAAATTTAGAAACCCAACTTATGCTTGCTTAAGGGGAAAGGTGAGTTGGGGTGCTGCATAAAACCAGAGATTGAAATGAGCACAGATAAAGTTCCTTAAGCCAAATATGGATTAGACAAGAGCTACTCCTTGCTCAACGAAATGGACTCAACACCCCATATTAAATGCCTAAGAGTGTACCTGACTAGGAAGTATCTTAAAACCTATGGATTGCTATGTCTCCGAAAAAGAATCAAGCGTGGGTTCAGGGGCATAAACGCAGCAGTGATAGGATTGGAGAAGTTCGGTGAGCAAATGAAGACCCTTTGAAGTCATATTGCATGGTACCCATTCCACGGGTCTCAACTCTCCAGGTTTAAGGTATTCTTCCTTCAGCTAAAACATGCATTTGGAAGCCAGAGTATGATCAACCGTGTGATCGGGAGACGTGTTCCAATATGTGTCAGTTTTCGTCCCCTGGTACTCGGGTGCAACATTCCAGACGCTTTACTAACACTCTCCCGACTTGGAGAGTCAGTGCCTTTAACCTCCTGTTTGGCCCAGTTTGCAATTTCTGCGGAAGATGAACAGGAATAGGGAGAACCAATGACAGACTAGCTGGAGGTGTCTGGACGGGCAAATTTAACTCTCATTTCCCACCAGGAAGAGGAATTAACCAAAGGCTCAGCGGGCCGTGCCGGAACCAGATTAGGGCCTGAAGCCATCCTGCGGTGTTGCGGCCAGCTCACGAGAAAGCGACTTGAAGAAAGGAGCTCGGGGCACTGTAATTCACAAACCTGCAGAGTTATAAATGACAGCTATCGTCCAAAAATATACTGAAGTAAGGCTGCCAAGAGGACTTGAAAGCGGGGCAGAATTGCAGGAAACCGATTTCAGGAGGTAGACTGGAATTGCATTTAAAGCATAGGAAAAGAGGCAGAACGTCCACAATGATGCACTTGGCCAAAAAGGGCGTATGCGTTTTTTCCTGAATATATTCAGGAAAAAACGCATACGCCCTTTTTGGCCAACCAAGCAAGCTTGCAAAGGAAATCTGCACTACATTGAAGTCTCACTTCCCCCCGGTCAAAAGGGCCATCTGAAAAAAGTGTAAAATCCAGAAAGGCAGGACAGGCCATGGAGAACTGGGAGCCTTGTTATGCTGATGGGCGGGATGTAAATTGCCAACAGCCACTCGGGAGAAGTGTATGGTGTTTCCTGAAACATCTAAAAATCAAAGCAACAGAGCCTAGGGCACTTCCACTTATGGTCCTATAGCTTAGGGAAATTAAAATCAAAAAGACACAGCCACCCCAAATGTTGGGACGGCTCTGTTTACAAGAACCTGGTTTACGGTACAAGTTCAATATCGCAGAAAGTGAAAAATGGATAAAGAAGTTGTGGTACTTACGTACAATGCAGTATCACTCAGCAATGAAATCTATGTCATCAGGCCCGTAGCAGCATAATGAGTGGATTCAGGTATGATGATTCTAACTGAAATAAGTCACACAGGAAAAGAAACATCATAAGATATCACTAATACACGGAATGTAACCTTGGCTACACAGGAACTGAATTCCAAAACAGAAGAGGGTCTCAAATTTAGAAACCCAACTTATGCTTGCTTAAGGGGAAAGGTGAGTTGGGGTGCTGCATAAAACCAGAGATTGAAATGAGCACAGATAAAGTTCCTTAAGCCAAATATGGATTAGACAAGAGCTACTCCTTGCTCAACGAAATGGACTCAACACCCCATATTAAATGCCTAAGAGTGTACCTGACTAGGAAGTATCTTAAAACCTATGGATTGCTATGTCTCCGAAAAAGAATCAAGCGTGGGTTCAGGGGCATAAACGCAGCAGTGATAGGATTGGAGAAGTTCGGTGAGCAAATGAAGACCCTTTGAAGTCATATTGCATGGTACCCATTCCACGGGTCTCAACTCTCCAGGTTTAAGGTATTCTTCCTTCAGCTAAAACATGCATTTGGAAGCCAGAGTATGATCAACCGTGTGATCGGGAGACGTGTTCCAATATGTGTCAGTTTTCGTCCCCTGGTACTCGGGTGCAACATTCCAGACGCTTTACTAACACTCTCCCGACTTGGAGAGTCAGTGCCTTTAACCTCCTGTTTGGCCCAGTTTGCAATTTCTGCGGAAGATGAACAGGAATAGGGAGAACCAATGACAGACTAGCTGGAGGTGTCTGGACGGGCAAATTTAACTCTCATTTCCCACCAGGAAGAGGAATTAACCAAAGGCTCAGCGGGCCGTGCCGGAACCAGATTAGGGCCTGAAGCCATCCTGCGGTGTTGCGGCCAGCTCACGAGAAAGCGACTTGAAGAAAGGAGCTCGGGGCACTGTAATTCACAAACCTGCAGAGTTATAAATGACAGCTATCGTCCAAAAATATACTGAAGTAAGGCTGCCAAGAGGACTTGAAAGCGGGGCAGAATTGCAGGAAACCGATTTCAGGAGGTAGACTGGAATTGCATTTAAAGCATAGGAAAAGAGGCAGAACGTCCACAATGATGCACTTGGCCAAAAAGGGCGTATGCCTTTTTTCCTGAATATATTCAGGAAAAAACGCATACGCCCTTTTTGGCCAACCAAGCAAGCTTGCAAAGGAAATCTGCACTACATTGAAGTCTCACTTCCCCCCGGTCAAAAGGGCCATCTGAAAAAAGTGTAAAATCCAGAAAGGCAGGACAGGCCATGGAGAACTGGGAGCCTTGTTATGCTGATGGGCGGGATGTAAATTGCCAACAGCCACTCGGGAGAAGTGTATGGTGTTTCCTGAAACATCTAAAAATCAAAGCAACAGAGCCTAGGGCACTTCCACTTATGGTCCTATAGCTTAGGGAAATTAAAATCAAAAAGACACAGCCACCCCAAATGTTGGGACGGCTCTGTTTACAAGAACCTGGTTTACGGTACAAGTTCAATATCGCAGAAAGTGAAAAATGGATAAAGAAGTTGTGGTACTTACGTACAATGCAGTATCACTCAGCAATGAAATCTATGTCATCAGGCCCGTAGCAGCATAATGAGTGGATTCAGGTATGATGATTCTAACTGAAATAAGTCACACAGAAAAAGAAACATCATAAGATATCACTAATACACGGAATGTAAACTTGGCTACACAGGAACTGAATTCCAAAACAGAAGAGGGTCTCAAATTTAGAAACCCAACTTATGCTTGCTTAAGGGGAAAGGTGAGTTGGGGTGCTGCATAAAACCAGAGATTGAAATGAGCACAGATAAAGTTCCTTAAGCCAAATATGGATTAGACAAGAGCTACTCCTTGCTCAACGAAATGGACTCAACACCCCATATTAAATGCCTAAGAGTGTACCTGACTAGGAAGTATCTTAAAACCTATGGATTGCTATGTCTCCGAAAAAGAATCAAGCGTGGGTTCAGGGGCATAAACGCAGCAGTGATAGGATTGGAGAAGTTCGGTGAGCAAATGAAGACCCTTTGAAGTCATATTGCATGGTACCCATTCCACGGGTCTCAACTCTCCAGGTTTAAGGTATTCTTCCTTCAGCTAAAACATGCATGTGGAACCCAGAGTATGATCAACCGTGTGATCGGGAGACGTGTTCCAATATGTGTCAGTTTTCGTGCCCTGGTACTCGGGTGCAACATTCCAGACGCCTTACTAACACTCTCCCGACTTGGAGAGTCAGTGCCTTTAACCTCCTGTTTGGCCCAGTTTGCAATTTCTGCGGAAGATGAACAGGAATAGGGAGAACCAATGACAGACTAGCTGGAGGTGTCTGGACGGGCAAATTTAACTCTCATTTCCCACCAGGAAGAGGAATTAACCAAAGGCTCAGCGTGCCGTGCCGGAACCAGATTAGGGCCTGAAGCAATCCTGCGGTGATGCGGCCAGCTCACGAGAAAGCGAGTTGAAGAAAGGAGCTCAGGGGCACTGTAATTCACAAACCTGCAGAGTTATAAATGACAGCTATCGTCCAAAAATATACTGAAGTAAGGCTGCCAAGAGGACTTGAAAGCGGGGCAGAATTGCAGGAAACCGATTTCAGGAGGTAGACTGGAATTGCATTGAAAGCATAGGAAAAGAGGCAGAACGTCCACAATGACGCACTTCGCCAAAAAGGGCGTATGCGTTTTTTCCTGAATATATTCAGGAAAAAACGCATACGCCCTTTTTGGCCAACCAAGCAAGCTTGCAAAGGAAATCTGCACTACAGTGAAGTCTCACTTCCCCCCGGTCAAAAGGGCCATCTGAAAAAAGTGTAAAATCCAGAAAGGCAGGACAGGCCATGGAGAACTGGGAGCCTTGTTATGCTGATGGGCGGGATGTAAATTGCCAACAGCCACTCGGGAGAAGTGTATGGTGTTTCCTGAAACATCTAAAAAACAAAGCAACAGAGCCTAGGGCACTTCCACTTATGGTCCTATAGCTTAGGGAAATTAAAATCAAAAGACACAGCCACCCCAAAGGTTGGGACGGCTCTGTTTACAAGAACCTGGTTTACGGTACAAGTTCAATATCGCAGAAAGTGAAAAATGGATAAAGAAGTTGTGGTACTTACATACAATGCAGTATCACTCAGCAATGAAATCTATGTCATCAGGCCCGTAGCAGCATAATGAGTGGATTCAGGTATGATGATTCTAACTGAAATAAGTCACACAGGAAAAGAAACATCATAAGATATCACTAATACACGGAATGTAAACTTGGCTACATAGGAAGTGAATTACAAAACAGAACAGGGTCTCAAATTTAGAAAACCAACTTATGCTTGCTTAAGGGGAAAGGTGAGTTGGGGTGCTGCATAAAACCAGAGATTGAAATGAGCACAGATAAAGTTCCTTAAGCCAAATATGGAATAGACAAGAGCTACTCCTTGCTCAACGAAATGGATTCAACACCCCATATTAAACACCTAAGAATGTACCTGACTAGGAAGTATCTTAAAACCTATGGATTGCTATGTCTCCGAAAGAGAATCAAGCGTGTGTGCAGGGGCATAATCGCAGCAGTGATAGGATTGGAGAAGTTCGGTGAGCAAATGAAGACCCTTTGAAATCATATTGCATGGTACCCATTCCACGGGTCTCAACTCTCCAGGTTGAAGGTATTCTTCCTTCAGCTAAACATGCATGTGGAACCCAGAGTATGATCAACCGTGTGATCGGGAGACGTGTTCCAATATGTGTCAGTTTTCGTCCCCTGGTACTCGGGTGCAACATTCCAGACGCTTTACTAACACTCTCCCGACTTGGAGAGTCAGTGCCTTTAACCTCCTGTTTGGCCCAGTTTGCAATTTCTGCGGAAGATGAACAGAAATAGGGAGAACCAATGACAGACCAGCTGGAGGTGTCTGGACGGGCAAATTTAACTCTCATTTCCCACCAGGAAGAGGAATTAACCAAAGGCTCAGCGTGCCGTGCCGGAACCAGATTAGGGCCTGAAGCCATCCTGCGGTGTTGTGGCCAGCTCACAAGAAAGCAACTTGAAGAAAGGAGCTCAGGGGCACTGTAATTCACAAACCTGCAGAGTTATAAATGACAGCTATCGTCCAAAAATATACTGAAGTAATGCTGCCAACAGGACTTGAAAGCGGGGCAGAATTGCAGGAAACCGATTTCAGGAGGTAGACTGGAATTGCATTGAAAGCATAGGAAAAGAGGCAGAATGTCCACAATGATGCACTTGGCCAAAAAGGGCGTATGCGTTTTTTCCTGAATATATTCAGGAAAAAACGCATACGCCCTTTTTGGCCAACCAAGCAAGCTTGCAAAGGAAATCTGCACTACAGTGAAGTCTCACTTCCCCCCGGTCAAAAGGGCCATCTGAAAAAAGTGTAAACTCCAGAAAGGCAGGACAGGCCATGGAGAACTGGGAGCCTTGTTATGCTGATGGGCGGGATGTAAATTTCAACAGCCACTCTGGAGAAGTGTATGGTGTTTCCTGAAACATCTAAAAAACAAAGCAACAGAGCCTAGGGCACTTCCACTTATTGTCCTATAGCTTAGGGAAATTAAAATCAAAAGACACAGCCACCCCAAATGTTGGGACGGCTCTGTTTACAAGAACCTGGTTTACGGTACAAGTTCAATATCGCAGAAAGTGAAAAATGGATAAAGAAGTTCTGGTACTTACGTACAATGCAATATCACTCAGCAATGAAATCTATGTCATCAGGCCCGTAGCAGCATAATGAGTGGATTCAGGTATGATGATTCTAACTGAAATAAGTCACACAGAAAAAGAAACATCATAAGATATCACTAATACACGGAATGTAACCTTGGCTACATAGGAACTGAATTACAAAACAGAACAGGGTCTCAAATTTAGAAAACCAACTTATGCTTGCTTAAGGGGAAAGGTGAGTTGGGGTGCTGCATAAAACCAGAGATTGAAATGAGCACAGATAAAGTTCCTTAAGCCAAATATGGAATAGACAAGAGCTACTCCTTGCTCAACGAAATGGACTCAACACCCCATATTAAATGCCTAAGAGTGTACCTGACTAGGAAGTATCTTAAAACCTATGGATTGCTATGTCTCCGAAAGAGAATCAAGCGTGTGTACAGGGGCATAAACGCAGCAGTGATAGGACTGGAGAGGTTCGGTGAGCAAATGAAGACCCTTTGAAGTCATATTGCATGGTACCCATTCCACGGGTCTCAACTCTCCAGGTTGAAGGTATTCTTCCTTCAGCTAAAACATGTATGTGGAACCCAGATTATGATCAACCGTGTGATCGGGAGACGTGTTCCAATATGTGTCAGTTTTCGTCCCCTGGTACTCGGGTGCAACATTCCAGACGCTTTACTAACACTCTCCCGACTTGGAGAGTCAGTGCCTTTAACCTCCTGTTTGGCCCAGTTTGCAATTTCTGCGGAAGATGAACAGGAATAGGGAGAACCAATGAGAGACTAGCTGGAGGTGTCTGGACGGGCAAATTTAACTCTCATTTCCCACCAGGAAGAGGAATTAACCAAAGGCTCAGCGGGCCGTGCCGGAACCAGATTAGGGCCTGAAGCCATCCTGCGGTGTTGCGGCCAGCTCACAAGAAAGCGACTTGAAGAAAGGAGCTCGGGGCACTGTAATTCACAAACCTGCAGAGTTATAAATGACAGCTATCGTCCAAAAATATACTGAAGTAAGGCTGCCAAGAGGACTTGAAAGCGGGGCAGAATTGCAGGAAACCGATTTCAGGAGGTAGACTGGAATTGCATTTAAAGCATAGGAAAAGAGGCAGAACGTCCACAATGATGCACTTGGCCAAAAAGGGCGTATGCGTTTTTTCCTGAATATATTCAGGAAAAAACGCATACGCCCTTTTTGGCCAACCAAGCAAGCTTGCAAAGGAAATCTGCACTACATTGAAGTCTCACTTCCCCCCGGTCAAAAGGGCCATCTGAAAAAAGTGTAAAATGCAGAAAGGCAGGACAGGCCATGGAGAACTGGGAGCCTTGTTATGCTGATGGGCGGGATGTAAATTGCCAACAGCCACTCGGGAGAAGTGTATGGTGTTTCCTGAAACATCTAAAAATCAAAGCAACAGAGCCTAGGGCACTTCCACTTATGGTCCTATAGCTTAGGGAAATTAAAATCAAAAAGACACAGCCACCCCAAATGTTGGGACGGCTCTGTTTACAAGAACCTGGTTTACGGTACAAGTTCAATATCGCAGAAAGTGAAAAATGGATAAAGAAGTTGTGGTACTTACGTACAATGCAGTATCACTCAGCAATGAAATCTATGTCATCAGGCCCGTAGCAGCATAATGAGTGGATTCAGGTATGATGATTCTAACTGAAATAAGTCACACAGAAAAAGAAACATCATAAGATATCACTAATACACGGAATGTAAACTTGGCTACACAGGAACTGAATTCCAAAACAGAACAGGGTCTCAAATTTAGAAACCCAACTTATGCTTGCTTAAGGGGAAAGGTGAGTTGGGGTGCTGCATAAAACCAGAGATTGAAATGAGCACAGATAAAGTTCCTTAAGCCAAATATGGATTAGACAAGAGCTACTCCTTGCTCAACGAAATGGACTCAACACCCCATATTAAATGCCTAAGAGTGTACCTGACTAGGAAGTATCTTAAAACCTATGGATTGCTATGTCTCCGAAAAAGAATCAAGCGTGGGTTCAGGGGCATAAACGTAGCAGTGATAGGATTGGAGAAGTTCGGTGAGCAAATGAAGACCCTTTGAAGTCATATTGCATGGTACCCATTCCACGGGTCTCAACTCTCCAGGTTTAAGGTATTCTTCCTTCAGCTAAAACATGCATTTGGAAGCCAGAGTATGATCAACCGTGTGATCGGGAGACGTGTTCCAATATGTGTCAGTTTTCGTCCCCTGGTACTCGGGTGCAACATTCCAGACGCTTTACTAACACTCTCCCGACTTGGAGAGTCAGTGCCTTTAACCTCCTGTTTGGCCCAGTTTGCAATTTCTGCGGAAGATGAACAGGAATAGGGAGAACCAATGACAGACTAGCTGGAGGTGTCTGGACGGGCAAATTTAACTCTCATTTCCCACCAGGAAGAGGAATTAACCAAAGGCTCAGCATGCCGTGCCGGAACCAGATTAGGGCCTGAAGCCATCCTGCGGTGTTGCGGCCATCTCACGAGAAAGCGAGTTGAAGAAAGGAGCTCAGGGGCACTGTAATTCACAAACCTGCAGAGTTATAAATGACAGCTATCGTCCAAAAATATACTGAAGTAAGGCTGCCAAGAGGACTTGAAAGCGGGGCAGAATTGCAGGAAACCGATTTCAGGAGGTAGACTGGAATTGCATTGAAAGCATAGGAAAAGAGGCAGAACGTCCACAATGACGCACTTGGCCAAAAAGGGCGTATGCGTTTTTTCCTGAATATATTCAGGAAAAAACGCATACGCCCTTTTTGGCCAACCAAGCAAGCTTGCAAAGGAAATCTGCACTACAGTGAAGTCTCACTTCCCCCCGGTCAAAAGGGCCATCTGAAAAAAGTGTAAAATCCAGAAAGGCAGGACAGGCCATGGAGAACTGGGAGCCTTGTTATGCTGATGGGCGGGATGTAAATTGCCAACAGCCACTCGGGAGAAGTGTATGGTCTTTCCTGAAACATCTAAAAAACAAAGCAACAGAGCCTAGGGCACTTCCACTTATGGTCCTATAGCTTAGGGAAATTAAAATCAAAAGACACAGCCACCCCAAAGGTTGGGACGGCTCTGTTTACAAGAACCTGGTTTACGGTACAAGTTCAATATCGCAGAAAGTGAAAAATGGATAAAGAAGTTGTGGTACTTACGTACAATGCAGTATCACTCAGCAATGAAATCTATGTCATCAGGCCCGTAGCAGCATAATGAGTGGATTCAGGTGTGATGATTCTAACTGAAATAAGTCACACAGGAAAAGAAACATCATAAGATATCACTAATACACGGAATGTAAACTTGGCTACATAGGAACTGAATTCCAAAACAGAAGAGGGTCTCAAATTTAGAAACCCAACTTATGCTTGCTTAAGGGGAAAGGTGAGTTGGGGTGCTGCATAAAACCAGAGATTGAAATGAGCACAGATAAAGTTCCTTAAGCCAAATATGGATTAGACAAGAGCTACTCCTTGCTCAACGAAATGGACTCAACACCCCATATTAAATGCCTAAGAGTGTACCTGACTAGGAAGTATCTTAAAACCTATGGATTGCTATGTCTCCGAAAAAGAATCAAGCGTGGGTTCAGGGGCATAAACGCAGCAGTGATAGGATTGGAGAAGTTCGGTGAGCAAATGAAGACCCTTTGAAGTCATATTGCATGGTACCCATTCCACGGGTCTCAACTCTCCAGGTTTAAGGTATTCTTCCTTCAGCTAAAACATGCATGTGGAACCCAGAGTATGATCAACCGTGTGATCGGGAGACGTGTTCCAATATGTGTCAGTTTTCGTCCCCTGGTACTCGGGTGCAACATTCCAGACGCCTTACTAACACTCTCCCGACTTGGAGAGTCAGTGCCTTTAACCTCCTGTTTGGCCCAGTTTGCAATTTCTGCGGAAGATGAACAGGAATAGGGAGAACCAATGACAGACTAGCTGGAGGTGTCTGGACGGGCAAATTTAACTCTCATTTCCCACCAGGAAGAGGAATTAACCAAAGGCTCAGCGTGCCGTGCCGGAACCAGATTAGGGCCTGAAGCAATCCTGCGGTGATGCGGCCAGCTCACGAGAAAGCGAGTTGAAGAAAGGAGCTCAGGGGCACTGTAATTCACAAACCTGCAGAGTTATAAATGACAGCTATCGTCCAAAAATATACTGAAGTAAGGCTGCCAAGAGGACTTGAAAGCGGGGCAGAATTGCAGGAAACCGATTTCAGGAGGTAGACTGGAATTGCATTGAAAGCATAGGAAAAGAGGCAGAACGTCCACAATGACGCACTTCGCCAAAAAGGGCGTATGCGTTTTTTCCTGAATATATTCAGGAAAAAACGCATACGCCCTTTTTGGCCAACCAAGCAAGCTTGCAAAGGAAATCTGCACTACAGTGAAGTCTCACTTCCCCCCGGTCAAAAGGGCCATCTGAAAAAAGTGTAAAATCCAGAAAGGCAGGACAGGCCATGGAGAACTGGGAGCCTTGTTATGCTGATGGGCGGGATGTAAATTGCCAACAGCCACTCGGGAGAAGTGTATGGTGTTTCCTGAAACATCTAAAAAACAAAGCAACAGAGCCTAGGGCACTTCCACTTATGGTCCTATAGCTTAGGGAAATTAAAATCAAAAGACACAGCCACCCCAAAGGTTGGGACGGCTCTGTTTACAAGAACCTGGTTTACGGTACAAGTTCAATATCGCAGAAAGTGAAAAATGGATAAAGAAGTTGTGGTACTTACATACAATGCAGTATCACTCAGCAATGAAATCTATGTCATCAGGCCCGTAGCAGCATAATGAGTGGATTCAGGTATGATGATTCTAACTGAAATAAGTCACACAGGAAAAGAAACATCATAAGATATCACTAATACACGGAATGTAAACTTGGCTACATAGGAAGTGAATTACAAAACAGAACAGGGTCTCAAATTTAGAAAACCAACTTATGCTTGCTTAAGGGGAAAGGTGAGTTGGGGTGCTGCATAAAACCAGAGATTGAAATGAGCACAGATAAAGTTCCTTAAGCCAAATATGGAATAGACAAGAGCTACTCCTTGCTCAACGAAATGGATTCAACACCCCATATTAAACACCTAAGAATGTACCTGACTAGGAAGTATCTTAAAACCTATGGATTGCTATGTCTCCGAAAGAGAATCAAGCGTGTGTGCAGGGGCATAATCGCAGCAGTGATAGGATTGGAGAAGTTCGGTGAGCAAATGAAGACCCTTTGAAATCATATTGCATGGTACCCATTCCACGGGTCTCAACTCTCCAGGTTGAAGGTATTCTTCCTTCAGCTAAACATGCATGTGGAACCCAGAGTATGATCAACCGTGTGATCGGGAGACGTGTTCCAATATGTGTCAGTTTTCGTCCCCTGGTACTCGGGTGCAACATTCCAGACGCTTTACTAACACTCTCCCGACTTGGAGAGTCAGTGCCTTTAACCTCCTGTTTGGCCCAGTTTGCAATTTCTGCGGAAGATGAACAGAAATAGGGAGAACCAATGACAGACCAGCTGGAGGTGTCTGGACGGGCAAATTTAACTCTCATTTCCCACCAGGAAGAGGAATTAACCAAAGGCTCAGCGTGCCGTGCCGGAACCAGATTAGGGCCTGAAGCCATCCTGCGGTGTTGTGGCCAGCTCACAAGAAAGCGACTTGAAGAAAGGAGCTCAGGGGCACTGTAATTCACAAACCTGCAGAGTTATAAATGACAGCTATCGTCCAAAAATATACTGAAGTAATGCTGCCAACAGGACTTGAAAGCGGGGCAGAATTGCAGGAAACCGATTTCAGGAGGTAGACTGGAATTGCATTGAAAGCATAGGAAAAGAGGCAGAATGTCCACAATGATGCACTTGGCCAAAAAGGGCGTATGCGTTTTTTCCTGAATATATTCAGGAAAAAACGCATACGCCCTTTTTGGCCAACCAAGCAAGCTTGCAAAGGAAATCTGCACTACAGTGAAGTCTCACTTCCCCCCGGTCAAAAGGGCCATCTGAAAAAAGTGTAAACTCCAGAAAGGCAGGACAGGCCATGGAGAACTGGGAGCCTTGTTATGCTGATGGGCGGGATGTAAATTTCAACAGCCACTCTGGAGAAGTGTATGGTGTTTCCTGAAACATCTAAAAAACAAAGCAACAGAGCCTAGGGCACTTCCACTTATTGTCCTATAGCTTAGGGAAATTAAAATCAAAAGACACAGCCACCCCAAATGTTGGGACGGCTCTGTTTACAAGAACCTGGTTTACGGTACAAGTTCAATATCGCAGAAAGTGAAAAATGGATAAAGAAGTTCTGGTACTTACGTACAATGCAATATCACTCAGCAATGAAATCTATGTCATCAGGCCCGTAGCAGCATAATGAGTGGATTCAGGTATGATGATTCTAACTGAAATAAGTCACACAGAAAAAGAAACATCATAAGATATCACTAATACACGGAATGTAACCTTGGCTACATAGGAACTGAATTACAAAACAGAACAGGGTCTCAAATTTAGAAAACCAACTTATGCTTGCTTAAGGGGAAAGGTGAGTTGGGGTGCTGCATAAAACCAGAGATTGAAATGAGCACAGATAAAGTTCCTTAAGCCAAATATGGAATAAACAAGAGCTACTCCTTGCTCAACGAAATGGACTCAACACCCCATATTAAATGCCTAAGAGTGTACCTGACTAGGAAGTATCTTAAAACCTATGGATTGCTATGTCTCCGAAAGAGAATCAAGCGTGTGTACAGGGGCATAAACGCAGCAGTGATAGGACTGGAGAGGTTCGGTGAGCAAATGAAGACCCTTTGAAGTCATATTGCATGGTACCCATTCCACGGGTCTCAACTCTCCAGGTTGAAGGTATTCTTCCTTCAGCTAAAACATGTATGTGGAACCCAGATTATGATCAACCGTGTGATCGGGAGACGTGTTCCAATATGTGTCAGTTTTCGTCCCCTGGTACTCGGGTGCAACATTCCAGACGCTTTACTAACACTCTCCCGACTTGGAGAGTCAGTGCCTTTAACCTCCTGTTTGGCCCAGTTTGCAATTTCTGCGGAAGATGAACAGGAATAGGGAGAACCAATGAGAGACTAGCTGGAGGTGTCTGGACGGGCAAATTTAACTCTCATTTCCCACCAGGAAGAGGAATTAACCAAAGGCTCAGCGGGCCGTGCCGGAACCAGATTAGGGCCTGAAGCCATCCTGCGGTGTTGCGGCCAGCTCACAAGAAAGCGACTTGAAGAAAGGAGCTCGGGGCACTGTAATTCACAAACCTGCAGAGTTATAAATGACAGCTATCGTCCAAAAATATACTGAAGTAAGGCTGCCAAGAGGACTTGAAAGCGGGGCAGAATTGCAGGAAACCGATTTCAGGAGGTAGACTGGAATTGCATTTAAAGCATAGGAAAAGAGGCAGAACGTCCACAATGATGCACTTGGCCAAAAAGGGCGTATGCGTTTTTTCCTGAATATATTCAGGAAAAAACGCATACGCCCTTTTTGGCCAACCAAGCAAGCTTGCAAAGGAAATCTGCACTACATTGAAGTCTCACTTCCCCCCGGTCAAAAGGGCCATCTGAAAAAAGTGTAAAATCCAGAAAGGCAGGACAGGCCATGGAGAACTGGGAGCCTTGTTATGCTGATGGGCGGGATGTAAATTGCCAACAGCCACTCGGGAGAAGTGTATGGTGTTTCCTGAAACATCTAAAAATCAAAGCAACAGAGCCTAGGGCACTTCCACTTATGGTCCTATAGCTTAGGGAAATTAAAATAAAAAAGACACAGCCACCCCAAATGTTGGGACGGCTCTGTTTACAAGAACCTGGTTTACGGTACAAGTTCAATATCGCAGAAAGTGAAAAATGGATAAAGAAGTTGTGGTACTTACGTACAATGCAGTATCACTCAGCAATGAAATCTATGTCATCAGGCCCGTAGCAGCATAATGAGTGGATTCAGGTATGATGATTCTAACTGAAATAAGTCACACAGAAAAAGAAACATCATAAGATATCACTAATACACGGAATGTAAACTTGGCTACACAGGAACTGAATTCCAAAACAGAACAGGGTCTCAAATTTAGAAACCCAACTTATGCTTGCTTAAGGGGAAAGGTGAGTTGGGGTGCTGCATAAAACCAGAGATTGAAATGAGCACAGATAAAGTTCCTTAAGCCAAATATGGATTAGACAAGAGCTACTCCTTGCTCAACGAAATGGACTCAACACCCCATATTAAATGCCTAAGAGTGTACCTGACTAGGAAGTATCTTAAAACCTATGGATTGCTATGTCTCCGAAAAAGAATCAAGCGTGGGTTCAGGGGCATAAACGCAGCAGTGATAGGATTGGAGAAGTTCGGTGAGCAAATGAAGACCCTTTGAAGTCATATTGCATGGTACCCATTCCACGGGTCTCAACTCTCCAGGTTTAAGGTATTCTTCCTTCAGCTAAAACATGCATTTGGAAGCCAGAGTATGATCAACCGTGTGATCGGGAGACGTGTTCCAATATGTGTCAGTTTTCGTCCCCTGGTACTCGGGTGCAACATTCCAGACGCTTTACTAACACTCTCCCGACTTGGAGAGTCAGTGCCTTTAACCTCCTGTTTGGCCCAGTTTGCAATTTCTGCGGAAGATGAACAGGAATAGGGAGAACCAATGACAGACTAGCTGGAGGTGTCTGGATGGGCAAATTTAACTCTCATTTCCCACCAGGAAGAGGAATTAACCAAAGGCTCAGCATGCCGTGCCGGAACCAGATTAGGGCCTGAAGCCATCCTGCGGTGTTGCGGCCATCTCACGAGAAAGCGAGTTGAAGAAAGGAGCTCAGGGGCACTGTAATTCACAAACCTGCAGAGTTATAAATGACAGCTATCGTCCAAAAATATACTGAAGTAAGGCTGCCAAGAGGACTTGAAAGCGGGGCAGAATTGCAGGAAACCGATTTCAGGAGGTAGACTGGAATTGCATTGAAAGCATAGGAAAAGAGGCAGAACGTCCACAATGACGCACTTGGCCAAAAAGGGCGTATGCGTTTTTTCCTGAATATATTCAGGAAAAAACGCATACGCCCTTTTTGGCCAACCAAGCAAGCTTGCAAAGGAAATCTGCACTACAGTGAAGTCTCACTTCCCCCCGGTCAAAAGGGCCATCTGAAAAAAGTGTAAAATCCAGAAAGGCAGGACAGGCCATGGAGAACTGGGAGCCTTGTTATGCTGATGGGCGGGATGTAAATTGCCAACAGCCACTCGGGAGAAGTGTATGGTCTTTCCTGAAACATCTAAAAAACAAAGCAACAGAGCCTAGGGCACTTCCACTTATGGTCCTATAGCTTAGGGAAATTAAAATCAAAAGACACAGCCACCCCAAAGGTTGGGACGGCTCTGTTTACAAGAACCTGGTTTACGGTACAAGTTCAATATCGCAGAAAGTGAAAAATGGATAAAGAAGTTGTGGTACTTACGTACAATGCAGTATCACTCAGCAATGAAATCTATGTCATCAGGCCCGTAGCAGCATAATGAGTGGATTCAGGTGTGATGATTCTAACTGAAATAAGTCACACAGGAAAAGAAACATCATAAGATATCACTAATACACGGAATGTAAACTTGGCTACATAGGAACTGAATTACAAAACAGAACAGGGTCTCAAATTTAGAAAACCAACTTATGCTTGCTTAAGGGGAAAGGTGAGTTGGGGTGCTGCATAAAACCAGAGATTGAAATGAGCACAGATAAAGTTCCTTAAGCCAAATATGGAATAGACAAGAGCTACTCCTTGCTCAACGAAATGGATTCAACACCCCATATTAAACACCTAAGAATGTACCTGACTAGGAAGTATCTTCATACCTATGGATTGCTATGTCTCCGAAAGAGAATCAAGCGTGTGTGCAGGGGCATAATCGCAGCATTGATAGGATTGGAGAAGTTCGGTGAGCAAATGAAGACCTTTTGAAGTCATATTGCATGGTTCCCATTCCACGGGTCTGAACTCTCCAGGTTGAAGGTATTCTTCCTTCAGCTAAAACATGCATGTGGAACCCAGAGTATGATCAACCGTGTGATCGGGAGACGTGTTCCAACATGTGTCAGTTTTCGTCCCCTGGTACTCGGGTGCAACATTCCAAACGCTTTACTAACACTCTCCCGACTTGGAGAGTCAGTGCCTTTAACCTCCTGTTTGGCCCAGTTTGCAATTTCTGCGGAAGATGAACAGGAATAGGGAGAACCAATGACAGACTAGCTGGAGGTGTCTGGACGGGCAAATTTAACTCTCATTTCCCACCAGGAAGAGGAATTAACCAAAGGCTCAGCGTGCCGTGCCGGAACCAGATTAGGGCCTGAAGCAATCCTGCGGTGATGCGGCCAGCTCACGAGAAAGCGAGTTGAAGAAAGGAGCTCAGGGGCACTGTAATTCACAAACCTGCAGAGTTATAAATGACAGCTATCGTCCAAAAATATACTGAAGTAAGGCTGCCAAGAGGACTTGAAAGCGGGGCAGAATTGCAGGAAACCGATTTCAGGAGGTAGACTGGAATTGCATTGAAAGCATAGGAAAAGAGGCAGAACGTCCACAATGACGCACTTCGCCAAAAAGGGCGTATGCGTTTTTTCCTGAATATATTCAGGAAAAAACGCATACGCCCTTTTTGGCCAACCAAGCAAGCTTGCAAAGGAAATCTGCACTACAGTGAAGTCTCACTTCCCCCAGGTCAAAAGGGCCATCTGAAAAAAGTGTAAAATCCAGAAAGGCAGGACAGGCCATGGAGAACTGGGAGCCTTGTTATGCTGATGGGCGGGATGTAAATTGCCAACAGCCACTCGGGAGAAGTGTATGGTGTTTCCTGAAACATCTAAAAAACAAAGCAACAGAGCCTAGGGCACTTCCACTTATGGTCCTATAGCTTAGGGAAATTAAAATCAAAAGACACAGCCACCCCAAAGGTTGGGACGGCTCTGTTTACAAGAACCTGGTTTACGGTACAAGTTCAATATCGCAGAAAGTGAAAAATGGATAAAGAAGTTGTGGTACTTACGTACAATGCAGTATCACTCAGCAATGAAATCTATGTCATCAGGCCCGTAGCAGCATAATGAGTGGATTCAGGTATGATGATTCTAACTGAAATAAGTCACACAGGAAAAGAAACATCATAAGATATCACTAATACACGGAATGTAAACTTGGCTACATAGGAAGTGAATTACAAAACAGAACAGGGTCTCAAATTTAGAAAACCAACTTATGCTTGCTTAAGGGGAAAGGTGAGTTGGGGTGCTGCATAAAACCAGAGATTGAAATGAGCACAGATAAAGTTCCTTAAGCCAAATATGGAATAGACAAGAGCTACTCCTTGCTCAACGAAATGGATTCAACACCCCATATTAAACACCTAAGAATGTACCTGACTAGGAAGTATCTTAAAACCTATGGATTGCTATGTCTCCGAAAGAGAATCAAGCGTGTGTGCAGGGGCATAATCGCAGCAGTGATAGGATTGGAGAAGTTCGGTGAGCAAATGAAGACCCTTTGAAATCATATTGCATGGTACCCATTCCACGGGTCTCAACTCTCCAGGTTGAAGGTATTCTTCCTTCAGCTAAAACATGCATGTGGAACCCAGAGTATGATCAACCGTGTGATCGGGAGACGTGTTCCAATATGTGTCAGTTTTCGTCCCCTGGTACTCGGGTGCAACATTCCAGACGCTTTACTAACACTCTCCCGACTTGGAGAGTCAGTGCCTTTAACCTCCTGTTTGGCCCAGTTTGCAATTTCTGTGGAAGATGAACAGAAATAGGGAGAACCAATGACAGACCAGCTGGAGGTGTCTGGACGGGCAAATTTAACTCTCATTTCCCACCAGGAAGAGGAATTAACCAAAGGCTCAGCGTGCCATGCCGGAACCAGATTAGGGCCTGAAGCCATCCTGCGGTCTTGCGGCCAGCTAACAAGAAAGCGACTTGAAGAAAGGAGCTCAGGGGCACTGTAATTCACAAACCTGCAGAGTTATAAATGACAGCTATCGTCCAAAAATATACTGAAGTAAGGCTGCCAAGAGGACTTGAAAGCGGGGCAGAATTACAGGAAACCGATTTCAGGAGGTAGACTGGAATTGCATTTAAAGCATAGGAAAAGAGGCAGAACGTCCACAATGATGCACTTGGCCAAAAAGGGCGTATGCCTTTTTTCCTGAATATATTCAGGAAAAAACGCATACGCCCTTTTTGGCCAACCAAGCAAGCTTGCAAAGGAAATCTGCACTACAATGAAGTCTCACTTCCCCCCGGTCAAAAGGGCCATCTGAAAAAAGTGTAAAATCCAGAAAGGCAGGACAGGCCATGGAGAACTGGGAGCTTTGTTATGCTGATGGGCGGGATGTAAATTGCCAACAGCCACTCGGGAGAAGTGTATGGTGTTTCCTGAAACATCTAAAAATCAAAGCAACAGAGCCTAGGGCACTTCCACTTATGGTCCTATAGCTTAGGGAAATTAAAATCAAAAAGACACAGCCACCCCAAATGTTGGGACGGCTCTGTTTACAAGAACCTGGTTTACGGTACAAGTTCAATATCGCAGAAAGTGAAAAATGGATAAAGAAGTTGTGGTACTTACGTACAATGCAGTATCACTCAGCAATGAAATCTATGTCATCAGGCCCGTAGCAGCATAATGAGTGGATTCAGGTATGATGATTCTAACTGAAATAAGTCACACAGAAAAAGAAACATCATAAGATATCACTAATACACGGAATGTAAACTTGGCTACACAGGAACTGAATTCCAAAACAGAAGAGGGTCTCAAATTTAGAAACCCAACTTATGCTTGCTTAAGGGGAAAGGTGAGTTGGGGTGCTGCATAAAACCAGAGATTGAAATGAGCACAGATAAAGTTCCTTAAGCCAAATATGGATTAGACAAGAGCTACTCCTTGCTCAACGAAATGGACTCAACACCCCATATTAAATGCCTAAGAGTGTACCTGACTAGGAAGTATCTTAAAACCTATGGATTGCTATGTCTCCGAAAAAGAATCAAGCGTGGGTTCAGGGGCATAAACGCAGCAGTGATAGGATTGGAGAAGTTCGGTGAGCAAATGAAGACCCTTTGAAGTCATATTGCATGGTACCCATTCCACGGGTCTCAACTCTCCAGGTTTAAGGTATTCTTCCTTCAGCTAAAACATGCATGTGGAACCCAGAGTATGATCAACCGTGTGATCGGGAGACGTGTTCCAATATGTCTCAGTTTTCGTCCCCTGGTACTCGGGTGCAACATTCCAGACGCTTTACTAACACTCTCCCGACTTGGAGAGTCAGTGCCTTTAACCTCCTGTTTGGCCCAGTTTGCAATTTCTGCGGAAGATGAACAGGAATAGGGAGAACCAATGACAGACTAGCTGGAGGTGTCTGGATGGGCAAATTTAACTCTCATTTCCCACCAGGAAGAGGAATTAACCAAAGGCTCAGCGTGCCGTGCCGGAACCAGATTAGGGCCTGAAGCCATCCTGCGGTGTTGCGGCCAGCTCACGAGAAAGCGAGTTGAAGAAAGGAGCTCAGGGGCACTGTAATTCACAAACCTGCAGAGTTATAAATGACAGCTATCGTCCAAAAATATACTGAAGTAAGGCTGCCAAGAGGACTTGAAAGCGGGGCAGAATTGCAGGAAACCGATTTCAGGAGGTAGACTGGAATTGCATTGAAAGCATAGGAAAAGAGGCAGAACGTCCACAATGACGCACTTGGCCAAAAAGGGCGTATGCGTTTTTTCCTGAATATATTCAGGAAAAAACGCATACGCCCTTTTTGGCCAACCAAGCAAGCTTGCAAAGGAAATCTGCACTACAGTGAAGTCTCACTTCCCCCCGGTCAAAAGGGCCATCTGAAAAAAGTGTAAAATCCAGAAAGGCAGGACAGGCCATGGAGAACTGGGAGCCTTGTTATGCTGATGGGCGGGATGTAAATTGCCAACAGCCACTCGGGAGAAGTGTATGGTCTTTCCTGAAACATCTAAAAAACAAAGCAACAGAGCCTAGGGCACTTCCACTTATGGTCCTATAGCTTAGGGAAATTAAAATAAAAAGACACAGCCACCCCAAAGGTTGGGACGGCTCTGTTTACAAGAACCTGGTTTACGGTACAAGTTCAATATCGCAGAAAGTGAAAAATGGATAAAGAAGTTGTGGTACTTACGTACAATGCAGTATCACTCAGCAATGAAATCTATGTCATCAGGCCCGTAGCAGCATAATGAGTGGATTCAGGTGTGATGATTCTAACTGAAATAAGTCACACAGGAAAAGAAACATCATAAGATATCACTAATACACGGAATGTAAACTTGGCTACATAGGAACTGAATTACAAAACAGAACAGGGTCTCAAATTTAGAAAACCAACTTATGCTTGCTTAAGGGGAAAGGTGAGTTGGGGTGCTGCATAAAACCAGAGATTGAAATGAGCACAGATAAAGTTCCTTAAGCCAAATATGGAATAGACAAGAGCTACTCCTTGCTCAACGAAATGGATTCAACACCCCATATTAAACACCTAAGAATGTACCTGACTAGGAAGTATCTTAAAACCTATGGATTGCTATGTCTCCGAAAGAGAATCAAGCGTGTGTGCAGGGGCATAATCGCAGCAGTGATAGGATTGGAGAAGTTCGGTGAGCAAATGAAGACCTTTTGAAGTCATATTGCATGGTTCCCATTCCACGGGTCTCAACTCTCCAGGTTGAAGGTATTCTTCCTTCAGCTAAAACATGCATGTGGAACCCAGAGTATGATCAACCGTGTGATCGGGAGACGTGTTCCAATATGTGTCAGTTTTCGTCCCCTGGTACTCGGGTGCAACATTCCAGACGCTTTACTAACACTCTCCCGACTTGGAGAGTCAGTGCCTTTAACCTCCTGTTTGGCCCAGTTTGCAATTTCTGCGGAAGATGAACAGGAATAGGGAGAACCAATGACAGACTAGCTGGAGGTGTCTGGACGGGCAAATTTAACTCTCATTTCCCACCAGGAAGAGGAATTAACCAAAGGCTCAGCGTGCCGTGCCGGAACCAGATTAGGGCCTGAAGCAATCCTGCGGTGATGCGGCCAGCTCACGAGAAAGCGAGTTGAAGAAAGGAGCTCAGGGGCACTGTAATTCACAAACCTGCAGAGTTATAAATGACAGCTATCGTCCAAAAATATACTGAAGTAAGGCTGCCAAGAGGACTTGAAAGCGGGGCAGAATTGCAGGAAACCGATTTCAGGAGGTAGACTGGAATTGCATTGAAAGCATAGGAAAAGAGGCAGAACGTCCACAATGATGCACTTGGCCAAAAAGGGCGTATGCGTTTTTTCCTGAATATATTCAGGAAAAAACGCATACGCCCTTTTTGGCCAACCAAGCAAGCTTGCAAAGGAAATCTGCACTACAGTGAAGTCTCACTTCCCCCCGGTCAAAAGGGCCATCTGAAAAAAGTGTAAAATCCAGAAAGGCAGGACAGGCCATGGAGAACTGGGAGCCTTGTTATGCTGATGGGCGGGATGTCAATTGCCAACAGCCACTCGGGAGAAGTGTATGGTGTTTCCTGAAACATCTAAAAAACAAAGCAACAGAGCCTAGGGCACTTCCACTTATGGTCCTATAGCTTAGGGAAATTAAAATAAAAAGACACAGCCACCCCAAAGGTTGGGACGGCTCTGTTTACAAGAACCTGGTTTACGGTACAAGTTCAATATCGCAGAAAGTGAAAAATGGATAAAGAAGTTGTGGTACTTACGTACAATGCAGTATCACTCAGCAATGAAATCTATGTCATCAGGCCCGTAGCAGCATAATGAGTGGATTCAGGTATGATGATTCTAACTGAAATAAGTCACACAGGAAAAGAAACATCATAAGATATCACTAATACACGGAATGTAAACTTGGCTACATAGGAACTGAATTACAAAACAGAACAGGGTCTCAAATTTAGAAAACCAACTTATGCTTGCTTAAGGGGAAAGGTGAGTTGGGGTGCTGCATAAAACCAGAGATTGAAATGAGCACAGATAAAGTTCCTTAAGCCAAATATGGAATAGACAAGAGCTACTCCTTGCTCAACGAAATGGATTCAACACCCCATATTAAACACCTAAGAATGTACCTGACTAGGAAGTATCTTAAAACCTATGGATTGCTATGTCTCCGAAAAAGAATCAAGCGTGTGTGCAGGGGCATAATCGCAGCAGTGATAGGATTGGAGAAGTTCGGTGAGCAAATGAAGACCTTTTGAAGTCATATTGCATGGTTCCCATTCCACGGGTCTCAACTCTCCAGGTTGAAGGTATTCTTCCTTCAGCTAAAACATGCATGTGGAACCCAGAGTATGATCAACCGTGTGATCGGGAGACGTGTTCCAATATGTGTCAGTTTTCGTCCCCTGGTACTCGGGTGCAACATTCCAGACGCTTTACTAACACTCTCCCGACTTGGAGAGTCAGTGCCTTTAACCTCCTGTTTGGCCCAGTTTGCAATTTCTGCGGAAGATGAACAGGAATAGGGAGAACCAATGACAGACTAGCTGGAGGTGTCTGGACGGGCAAATTTAACTCTCATTTCCCACCAGGAAGAGGAATTAACCAAAGGCTCAGCGTGCCGTGCCGGAACCAGATTAGGGCCTGAAGCAATCCTGCGGTGATGCGGCCAGCTCACGAGAAAGCGAGTTGAAGAAAGGAGCTCAGGGGCACTGTAATTCACAAACCTGCAGAGTTATAAATGACAGCTATCGTCCAAAAATATACTGAAGTAAGGCTGCCAAGAGGACTTGAAAGCGGGGCAGAATTGCAGGAAACCGATTTCAGGAGGTAGACTGGAATTGCATTGAAAGCATAGGAAAAGAGGCAGAACGTCCACAATGATGCACTTGGCCAAAAAGGGCGTATGCGTTTTTTCCTGAATATATTCAGGAAAAAACGCATACGCCCTTTTTGGCCAACCAAGCAAGCTTGCAAAGGAAATCTGCACTACAGTGAAGTCTCACTTCCCCCCGGTCAAAAGGGCCATCTGAAAAAAGTGTAAAATCCAGAAAGGCAGGACAGGCCATGGAGAACTGGGAGCCTTGTTATGCTGATGGGCGGGATGTAAATTGCCAACAGCCACTCGGGAGAAGTGTATGGTGTTTCCTGAAACATCTAAAAAACAAAGCAACAGAGCCTAGGGCACTTCCACTTATGGTCCTATAGCTTAGGGAAATTAAAATCAAAAGACACAGCCACCCCAAAGGTTGGGACGGCTCTGTTTACAAGAACCTGGTTTACGGTACAAGTTCAATATCGCAGAAAGTGAAAAATGGATAAAGAAGTTGTGGTACTTACGTACAATGCAGTATCACTCAGCAATGAAATCTATGTCATCAGGCCCGTAGCAGCATAATGAGTGGATTCAGGTATGATGATTCTAACTGAAATAAGTCACACAGGAAAAGAAACATCATAAGATATCACTAATACACGGAATGTAAACTTGGCTACATAGGAAGTGAATTACAAAACAGAACAGGGTCTCAAATTTAGAAAACCAACTTATGCTTGCTTAAGGGGAAAGGTGAGTTGGGGTGCTGCATAAAACCAGAGATTGAAATGAGCACAGATAAAGTTCCTTAAGCCAAATATGGAATAGACAAGAGCTACTCCTTGCTCAACGAAATGGATTCAACACCCCATATTAAACACCTAAGAATGTACCTGACTAGGAAGTATCTTAAAACCTATGGATTGCTATGTCTCCGAAAGAGAATCAAGCGTGTGTGCAGGGGCATAATCGCAGCAGTGATAGGATTGGAGAAGTACGGTGAGCAAATGAAGACCCTTTGAAATCATATTGCATGGTACCCATTCCACGGGTCTCAACTCTCCAGGTTGAAGGTATTCTTCCTTCAGCTAAAACATGCATGTGGAACCCAGAGTATGATCAACCGTGTGATCGGGAGACGTGTTCCAATATGTGTCAGTTTTCGTCCCCTGGTACTCGGGTGCAACATTCCAGACGCTTTACTAACACTCTCCCGACTTGGAGAGTCAGTGCCTTTAACCTCCTGTTTGGCCCAGTTTGCAATTTCTGCGGAAGATGAACAGGAATAGGGAGAACCAATGACAGACCAGCTGGAGGTGTCTGGACGGGCAAATTTAACTCTCATTTCCCACCAGGAAGAGGAATTAACAAAGGCTCAGCGTGCCGTGCCGGAACCAGATTAGGGCCTGAAGCAATCCTGCGGTGATGCGGCCAGCTCACGAGAAAGCGAGTTGAAGAAAGGAGCTCAGGGGCACTGTAATTCACAAACCTGCAGAGTTATAAATGACAGCTATCGTCCAAAAATATACTGAAGTAAGGCTGCCAAGAGGACTTGAAAACGGGGCAGAATTACAGGAAACCGATTTCAGGAGGTAGACTGGAATTGCATTTAAAGCATAGGAAAAGAGGCAGAACGTCCACAATGATGCACTTGGCCAAAAAGGGCGTATGCCTTTTTTACTGAATATATTCAGGAAAAAACGCATACGCCCTTTTTGGCCAACCAAGCAAGCTTGCAAAGGAAATCTGCACTACAATGAAGTCTCACTTCCCCACGGTCAAAAGGGCCATCTGAAAAAAGTGTAAAATCCAGAAAGGCAGGACAGGCCATGGAGAACTGGGAGCCTTGTTATGCTGATGGGCGGGATGTAAATTGCCAACAGCCACTCGGGAGAAGTGTATGGTGTTTCCTGAAACATCTAAAAATCAAAGCAACAGAGCCTAGGGCACTTCCACTTATGGTCCTATAGCTTAGGGAAATTAAAATAAAAAAGACACAGCCACCCCAAATGTTGGGACGGCTCTGTTTACAAGAACCTGGTTTACGGTACAAGTTCAATATCGCAGAAAGTGAAAAATGGATAAAGAAGTTGTGGTACTTACGTACAATGCAGTATCACTCAGCAATGAAATCTATGTCATCAGGCCCGTAGCAGCATAATGAGTGGATTCAGGTATGATGATTCTAACTGAAATAAGTCACACAGAAAAAGAAACATCATAAGATATCACTAATACACGGAATGTAAACTTGGCTACACAGGAACTGAATTCCAAAACAGAAGAGGGTCTCAAATTTAGAAACCCAACTTATGCTTGCTTAAGGGGAAAGGTGAGTTGGGGTGCTGCATAAAACCAGAGATTGAAATGAGCACAGATAAAGTTCCTTAAGCCAAATATGGATTAGACAAGAGCTACTCCTTGCTCAACGAAATGGACTCAACACCCCATATTAAATGCCTAAGAGTGTACCTGACTAGGAAGTATCTTAAAACCTATGGATTGCTATGTCTCCGAAAAAGAATCAAGCGTGGGTTCAGGGGCATAAACGCAGCAGTGATAGGATTGGAGAAGTTCGGTGAGCAAATGAAGACCCTTTGAAGTCATATTGCATGGTACCCATTCCACGGGTCTCAACTCTCCAGGTTTAAGGTATTCTTCCTTCAGCTAAAACATGCATGTGGAACCCAGAGTATGATCAACCGTGTGATCGGGAGACGTGTTCCAATATGTGTCAGTTTTCGTCCCCTGGTACTCGGGTGCAACATTCCAGACGCTTTACTAACACTCTCCCGACTTGGAGAGTCAGTGCCTTTAACCTCCTGTTTGGCCCAGTTTGCAATTTCTGCGGAAGATGAACAGGAATAGGGAGAACCAATGACAGACTAGCTGGAGGTGTCTGGATGGGCAAATTTAACTCTCATTTCCCACCAGGAAGAGGAATTAACCAAAGGCTCAGCGTGCCGTGCCGGAACCAGATTAGGGCCTGAAGCCATCCTGCGGTGTTGCGGCCAGCTCACGAGAAAGCGAGTTGAAGAAAGGAGCTCAGGGGCACTGTAATTCACAAACCTGCAGAGTTATAAATGACAGCTATCGTCCAAAAATATACTGAAGTAAGGCTGCCAAGAGGACTTGAAAGCGGGGCAGAATTGCAGGACACCGATTTCAGGAGGTAGACTGGAATTGCATTGAAAGCATAGGAAAAGAGGCAGAACGTCCACAATGACGCACTTGGCCAAAAAGGGCGTATGCGTTTTTTCCTGAATATATTCAGGAAAAAACGCATACGCCCTTTTTGGCCAACCAAGCAAGCTTGCAAAGGAAATCTGCACTACAGTGAAGTCTCACTTCCCCCCGGTCAAAAGGGCCATCTGAAAAAAGTGTAAAATCCAGAAAGGCAGGACAGGCCATGGAGAACTGGGAGCCTTGTTATGCTGATGGGCGGGATGTAAATTGCCAACAGCCACTCGGGAGAAGTGTATGGTGTTTCCTGAAACATCTAAAAAACAGAGCAACAGAGCCTAGGGCACTTCCACTTATGGTCCTATAGCTTAGGGAAATTAAAATAAAAAGACACAGCCACCCCAAAGGTTGGGACGGCTCTGTTTACAAGAACCTGGTTTACGGTACAAGTTCAATATCGCAGAAAGTGAAAAATGGATAAAGAAGTTGTGGTACTTACGTACAATGCAGTATCACTCAGCAATGAAATCTATGTCATCAGGCCCGTAGCAGCATAATGAGTGGATTCAGGTGTGATGATTCTAACTGAAATAAGTCACACAGAAAAAGAAACATCATAAGATATCACTAATACACGGAATGTAAACTTGGCTACATAGGAACTGAATTACAAAACAGAACAGGGTCTCAAATTTAGAAAACCAACTTATGCTTGCTTAAGGGGAAAGGTGAGTTGGGGTGCTGCATAAAACCAGAGATTGAAATGAGCACAGATAAAGTTCCTTAAGCCAAATATGGAATAGACAAGAGCTACTCCTTGCTCAACGAAATGGATTCAACACCCCATATTAAACACCTAAGAATGTACCTGACTAGGAAGTATCTTAAAACCTATGGATTGCTATGTCTCCGAAAGAGAATCAAGCGTATGTGCAGGGGGATAATCGCAGCAGTGATAGGATTGGAGAAGTTCGGTGAGCAAATGAAGACCTTTTGAAGTCATATTGCATGGTTCCCATTCCACGGGTCTCAACTCTCCAGGTTGAAGGTATTCTTCCTTCAGCTAAAACATGCATGTGGAACCCAGAGTATGATCAACCGTGTGATCGGGAGACGTGTTCCAATATGTGTCAGTTTTCGTCCCCTGGTACTCGGGTGCAACATTCCAGACGCTTTACTAACACTCTCCCGACTTGGAGAGTCAGTGCCTTTAACCTCCTGTTTGGCCCAGTTTGCAATTTCTGCGGAAGATGAACAGGAATAGGGAGAACCAATGACAGACCAGCTGGAGGTGTCTGGACGGGCAAATTTAACTCTCATTTCCCACCAGGAAGAGGAATTAACCAAAGGCTCAGCGTGCCGTGCCGGAACCAGATTAGGGCCTGAAGCAATCCTGCGGTGATGCGGCCAGCTCACGAGAAAGCGAGTTGAAGAAAGGAGCTCAGGGGCACTGTAATTCACAAACCTGCAGAGTTATAAATGACAGCTATCGTCCAAAAATATACTGAAGTAAGGCTGCCAAGAGGACTTGAAAGCGGGGCAGAATTGCAGGAAACCGATTTCAGGAGGTAGACTGGAATTGCATTGAAAGCATAGGAAAAGAGGCAGAACGTCCACAATGATGCACTTGGCCAAAAAGGGCGTATGCGTTTTTTCCTGAATATATTCAGGAAAAAACGCATACGCCCTTTTTGGCCAACCAAGCAAGCTTGCAAAGGAAATCTGCACTACAGTGAAGTCTCACTTCCCCCCGGTCAAAAGGGCCATCTGAAAAAAGTGTAAAATCCAGAAAGGCAGGACAGGCCATGGAGAACTGGGAGCCTTGTTATGCTGATGGGCGGGATGTCAATTGCCAACAGCCACTCGGGAGAAGTGTATGGTGTTTCCTGAAACATCTAAAAAACAAAGCAACAGAGCCTAGGGCACTTCCACTTATGGTCCTATAGCTTAGGGAAATTAAAATCAAAAGACACAGCCACCCCAAAGGTTGGGACGGCTCTGTTTACAAGAACCTGGTTTACGGTACAAGTTCAATATCGCAGAAAGTGAAAAATGGATAAAGAAGTTGTGGTACTTACGTACAATGCAGTATCACTCAGCAATGAAATCTATGTCATCAGGCCCGTAGCAGCATAATGAGTGGATTCAGGTATGATGATTCTAACTGAAATAAGTCACACAGGAAAAGAAACATCATAAGATATCACTAATACACGGAATGTAAACTTGGCTACACAGGAACTGAATTCCAAAACAGAACAGGGTCTCAAATTTAGAAACCCAACTTATGCTTGCTTAAGGGGAAAGGTGAGTTGGGGTGCTGCATAAAACCAGAGATTGAAATGAGCACAGATAAAGTTCCTTAAGCCAAATATGGATTAGACAAGAGCTACTCCTTGCTCAACGAAATGGACTCAACACCCCATATTAAATGCCTAAGAGTGTACCTGACTAGGAAGTATCTTAAAACCTATGGATTGCTATGTCTCCGAAAAAGAATCAAGCGTGTGTTCAGGGGCATAAACGCAGCAGTGATAGGATTGGAGAAGTTCGGTGAGCAAATGAAGACCCTTTGAAGTCATATTGCATGGTACCCATTCCACGGGTCTCAACTCTCCAGGTTGAAGGTATTCTTCCTTCAGCTAAAACATGCATGTGGAACCCAGAGTATGATCAACCGTGTGATCGGGAGACGTGTTCCAATATGTGTCAGTTTTCGTCCCCTGGTACTCGGGTGCAACATTCCAGACGCTTTACTAACACTCTCCCGACCTGGAGAGTCAGTGCCTTTAACCTCCTGTTTGGCCCAGTTTGCAATTTCTGCGGAAGATGAACAGGAATAGGGAGAACCAATGACAGACTAGCTGGAGGTGTCTGGACGGGCAAATTTAACTCTCATTTCCCACCAGGAAGAGGAATTAACCAAAGGCTCAGCGTGCCGTGCCGGATCCAGATTAGGGCCTGAAGCCATCCTGCGGTGTTGCGGCCAGCTCACGAGAAAGCGACTTGAAGAAAGGAGCTCAGGGGCACTGTAATTCACAAACCTGCAGAGTTATAAATGACAGCTATCGTCCAAAAATATACTGAAGTAAGGCTGCCAAGAGGACTTGAAAGCGGGGCAGAATTGCAGGAAACCGATTTCAGGAGGTAGACTGGAATTGCATTTAAAGCATAGGAAAAGAGGCAGAACGTCCACAATGATGCACTTGGCCAAAAAGGGCGTATGCGTTTTTTCCTGAATATATTCAGGAAAAAACGCATACGCCCTGTTTGGCCAACCAAGCAAGCTTGCAAAGGAAATCTGCACTACAGTGAAGTCTCACTTCCCCCCGGTCAAAAGGGCCATCTGAAAAAAGTGTAAAATCCAGAAAGGCAGGACAGGCCAGGGAGAACTGGGAGCCTTGTTATGCTGATGGGCGGGATGTCAATTGCCAACAGCCACTCTGGAGAAGTGTATGGTGTTTCCTGAATCATCTACAAAACAAAGCAACAGAGCCTAGGGCACTTCCACTTATGGTCCTATAGCTTAGGGAAATTAAAATCAAAAGACACAGCCACCCCAAAGGTTGGGACGGCTCTGTTTACAAGAACCTGGTTTACGGTACAAGTTCAATATCGCAGAAAGTGAAAAATGGATAAAGAAGTTGTGGTACTTACGTAAAATGCAATATCACTCAGCAATGAAATCTATGTCATCAGGCCCGTAGCAGCATAATGAGTGGATTCAGGTATGATGATTCTAACTGAAATAAGTCAGACAGAAAAAGAAACATCATAAGATATCACTAATACACGGAATGTAAACTTGGCTACACAGGAACTGAATTCCAGAACAGAACAGGGTCTCAAATTTAGAAACCCAACTTATGCTTGCTTAAGGGAAAAGGTGAGTTGGGGTGCTGCATAAAACCAGAGATTGAAATGAGCACAGATAAAGTTCCTTAAGCCAAATATGGAATAGACAAGAGCTACTCCTTGCTCAACGAAATGGATTCAACACCCCATATTAAACACCTAAGAATGTACCTGACTAGGAAGTATCTTAAAACCTATGGATTGCTATGTCTCCGAAAGAGAATCAAGCGTGTGTGCAGGGGCATAATCGCAGCAGTGATAGGATTGGAGAGGTTCGGTGAGCAAATGAAGACCCTTCGAAGTCATATTGCATGGTACCCATTCCACGGGTCTCAACTCTCCAGGTTGAAGGTATTCTTCCTTCAGCTAAAACATGCATGTGGAACCCAGAGTATGATCAACCGTGTGATCAGGAGACGTGTTCCAATATGTGTCAGTTTTCGTCCCCTGGTACTCGGGTGCAACATTCCAGACGCTTTACTAACACTCTCCCGACTTGGAGAGTCAGTGCCTTTAACCTCCTGTTTGGCCCAGTTTGCAATTTCTGCGGAAGATGAACAGGAATAGGGAGAACCAATGACAGACCAGGTGGAGGTGTCTGGACGGGCAAATTTAACTCTCATTTCCCACCAGGAAGAGGAATTAACCAAAGGCTCAGCGTGCCGTGCCGGAACCAGATTAGGGCCTGAAGCCATCCGGCGGTGTTGCGGCCAGCTCACGAGAAAGCGACTTGAAGAAAGGAGCTCAGGGGCACTGTAATTCACAAACCTGCAGAGTTATAAATGACAGCTATCGTCCAAAAATATACTGAAGTAAGGCTGCCAAGAGGACTTGAAAGCGGGGCAGAATTGCAGGAAACCGATTTCAGGAGGTAGACTGGAATTGCATTTAAAGCATAGGAAAAGAGGCAGAACGTCCACAATGATCCACTTGGCCAAAAAGTGCGTATGCGTTTTTTCCTGAATATATTCAGGAAAAAACGCATACGCCCTTTTTGGCCAACCAAGCAAGCTTGCAAAGGAAATCTGCACTACAATGAAGTCTCACTTCCCCCCGGTCAAAAGGGCCATCTGAAAAAAGTGTAAAATCCAGAAAGGCAGAACAGGCCATGGAGAACTGGGAGCCTTGTTATGCTGATGGGCGGGATGTAAATTGCCAACAGCCACTCGGAAGAAGTGTATGGTGTTTCCTGAAACATCTAAAAAACAAAGCAACAGAGCCTAGGGCACTTCCACTTATGGTCCTATAGCTTAGGGAAATTAAAATCAAAAGACACAGCCACCCCAAAGGTTGGGACGTCTCTGTTTACAAGAACCTGGTTTACGGTACAAGTTCAATATCGCAGAAAGTGAAAAATGGATAAAGAAGTTGTGGTACTTACGTACAATGCAATATCACTCAGCAATGAAATCTATGTCATCAGGCCCGTAGCAGCATAATGAGTGGATTCAGGTATGATGATTCTAACTGAAATAAGTCACACAGGAAAAGAAACATCATAAGATATCACTAATACACGGAATGTAAACTTGGCTACATAGGAACTGAATTACAAAACAGAACAGGGTCTCCAATTTAGAAACCCAACTTATGCTTGCTTAAGGGGAAAGGTGAGTTGGGGTGCTGCATAAAACCAGAGATTGAAATGAGCACAGATAAAGTTCCTTAAACCAAATATGGAATAGACAAGAGCTACTCCTTGCTCAACGAAATGGATTCAACACCCCATATTAAACACCTAAGAATATACCTGACTAGGAAGTATCTTAAAACCTATGGATTGCTATGTCTCCAAAAGAGAATCAAGCGTGTGTACAGGGGCATAAACGCAGCAGTGATAGGACTGGAGAGGTTTGGTGAGCAAATGAAGACCCTTTGAAATCATATTGCATGATACCCATTCCACGGGTCTCAACTCTCCAGGTTTAAGGTATTCTTCCTTCAGCTAAAACATGCATGTGGAACCCAGAGTATGATCAACCGTGTGATCGGGAGACGTGTTCCAATATGTGTCAGTTTTCGTCCCCTGGTACTCGGGTGCAACATTCCAGACGCTTTACTAACACTCTCCCGACTTGGAGAGTCAGTGCCTTTAACCTCCTGTTTGGCCCAGTTTGCAATTTCTGCGGAAGATGAACAGGAATAGGGAGAACCAATGAGAGACTAGCTGGAGGTGTCTGGACGGGCAAATTTAACTCTCATTTCCCACCAGGAAGAGGAATTAACCAAAGGCTCAGCGTGCCGTGCCGGAACCAGATTAGGGCCTGAAGCAATCCTGCGGTGATGCGGCCAGCTCACGAGAAAGAGAGTTGAAGAAAGGAGCTCAGGGGCACTGTAATTCACAAACCTGCAGAGTTATAAATGACAGCTATCGTCCAAAAATATACTGAAGTAAGGCTGCCAAGAGGACTTGAAAGCGGGGCAGAATTGCAGGAAACCAATTTCAGGAGGTAGACTGGAATTGCATTGAAAGCATAGGAAAAGAGGCAGAACGTCCACAATGATGCACTTGGCCAAAAAGGGCGTATGCGTTTTTTCCTGAATATATTCAGGAAAACACGCATACGCCCTTTTTGGCCAACCAAGCAAGCTTGCAAAGGAAATCTGCACTACAGTGAAGTCTCACTTCCCCCCGGTCAAAAGGGCCATCTGAAAAAAGTGTAAAATCCAGAAAGGCAGGACAGGCCATGGAGAACTGGGAGCCTTGTTATGCTGATGGGCGGGATGTCAATTGCCAACAGCCAGTCTGGAGAAGTGTATGGTGTTTCCTGAAACATCTAAAAAGCAAAGCAACAGAGCCTAGGGCACTTCCACTTATGGTCCTATAGCTTAGGGAAATTAAAATCAAAAGACACAGCCACCCCAAAGGTTGGGACGGCTCTGTTTACAAGAACCTGGTTTACGGTACAAGTTCAATATCGCAGAAAGTGAAAAATGGATAAAGAAGTTGTGGTACTTACGTACAATGCAGTATCACTCAGCAATGAAATCTATGTCATCAGGCCCGTAGCAGCATAATGAGTGGATTCAGGTATGATGATTCTAACTGAAATAAGTCACACAGGAAAAGAAACATCATAAGATATCACTAATACACGGAATGTAACCTTGGCTACACAGGAACTGAATTACAAAACAGAACAGGGTCTCAAATTTAGAAAACCAACTTATGCTTGCTTAAGGGGAAAGGTGAGTTGGGGTGCTGCATAAAACCAGAGATTGAAATGAGCACAGATAAAGTTCCTTAAGCCAAATATGGAATAGACAAGAGCTACTCCTTGCTCAACGAAATGGACTCAACACCCCATATTAAATGCCTAAGAGTGTACCTGACAAGAAGTATCTTAAAACCTATGGATTGCTATGTCTCCGAAAAAGAATCAAGCGTGTGTTCAGGGGCATAAACGCAGCAGTGATAGGATTGGAGAAGTTCGGTGAGCAAATGAAGACCCTTTGAAGTCATATTGCATGGTACCCATTCCACGGGTCTCAACTCTCCAGGTTTAAGGTATTCTTCCTTCAGCTAAAACATGCATGTGGAACCCAGAGTATGATCAACCGTGTGATCGGGAGACGTGTTCCAATATGTCTCAGTTTTCGTCATCTGGTACTCGGGTGCAACATTCCAGACGCTTTACTAACACTCTCCCGACCTGGAGAGTCAGTGCCTTTAACCTCCTGTTTGGCCCAGTTTGCAATTTCTGCGGAAGATGAACAGGAATAGGGAGAACCAATGAGAGACTAGCTGGAGGTGTCTGGACGGGCAAATTTAACTCTCATTTCCCACCAGGAAGAGGAATTAACCAAAGGCTCAGCGTGCCGTGCCGGAACCAGATTAGGGCCTGAAGCAATCCTGCGGTGATGCGGCCAGCTCACGAGAAAGAGAGTTGAAGAAAGGAGCTCAGGGGCACTGTAATTCACAAACCTGCAGAGTTATAAATGACAGCTATCGTCCAAAAATATACTGAAGTAAGGCTGCCAAGAGGACTTGAAAGCGGGGCAGAATTGCAGGAAACCAATTTCAGGAGGTAGACTGGAATTGCATTGAAAGCATAGGAAAAGAGGCAGAACGTCCACAATGATGCACTTGGCCAAAAAGGGCGTATGCGTTTTTTCCTGAATATATTCAGGAAAACACGCATACGCCCTTTTTGGCCAACCAAGCAAGCTTGCAAAGGAAATCTGCACTACAGTGAAGTCTCACTTCCCCCCGGTCAAAAGGGCCATCAGAAAAAAGTGTAAAATCCAGAAAGGCAGGACAGGCCATGGAGAACTGGGAGCCTTGTTATGCTGATGGGCGGGATGTCAATTGCCAACAGCCAGTCTGGAGAAGTGTATGGTGTTTCCTGAAACATCTAAAAAGCAAAGCAACAGAGCCTAGGGCACTTCCACTTATGGTCCTATAGCTTAGGGAAATTAAAATCAAAAGACACAGCCACCCCAAAGGTTGGGACGGCTCTGTTTACAAGAACCTGGTTTACGGTACAAGTTCAATATCGCAGAAAGTGAAAAATGGATAAAGAAGTTGTGGTACTTACGTACAATGCAGTATCACTCAGCAATGAAATCTATGTCATCAGGCCCGTAGCAGCATAATGAGTGGATTCAGGTATGATGATTCTAACTGAAATAAGTCACACAGGAAAAGAAACATCATAAGATATCACTAATACACGGAATGTAACCTTGGCTACACAGGAACTGAATTACAAAACAGAACAGGGTCTCAAATTTAGAAAACCAACTTATGCTTGCTTAAGGGGAAAGGTGAGTTGGGGTGCTGCATAAAACCAGAGATTGAAATGAGCACAGATAAAGTTCCTTAAGCCAAATATGGAATAGACAAGAGCTACTCCTTGCTCAACGAAATGGACTCAACACCCCATATTAAATGCCTAAGAGTGTACCTGACAAGAAGTATCTTAAAACCTATGGATTGCTATGTCTCCGAAAAAGAATCAAGCGTGTGTTCAGGGGCATAAACGCAGCAGTGATAGGATTGGAGAAGTTCGGTGAGCAAATGAAGACCCTTTGAAGTCATATTGCATGGTACCCATTCCACGGGTCTCAACTCTCCAGGTTTAAGGTATTCTTCCTTCAGCTAAAACATGCATGTGGAACCCAGAGTATGATCAACCGTGTGATCGGGAGACGTGTTCCAATATGTCTCAGTTTTCGTCCCCTGGTACTCGGGTGCAACATTCCAGACGCTTTACTAACACTCTCCCGACCTGGAGAGTCAGTGCCTTTAACCTCCTGTTTGGCCCAGTTTGCAATTTCTGCGGAAGATGAACAGGAATAGGGAGAACCAATGACAGACTAGCTGGAGGTGTCTGGACGGGCAAATTTAACTCTCATTTCCCACCAGGAAGAGGAATTAACCAAAGGCTCAGCGTGCCGTGCCGGATCCAGATTAGGGCCTGAAGCCATCCTGCGGTGTTGCGGCCAGCTCACGAGAAAGCGACTTGAAGAAAGGAGCTCAGGGGCACTGTAATTCACAAACCTGCAGAGTTATAAATGACAGCTATCGTCCAAAAATATACTGAAGTAAGGCTGCCAAGAGGACTTGAATGCGGGGCAGAATTGCAGGAAACCGATTTCAGGAGGTAGACTGGAATTGCATTTAAAGCATAGGAAAAGAGGCAGAACGTCCACAATGATGCACTTGGCCAAAAAGGGCGTATGCCTTTTTTCCTGAATATATTCAGGAAAAAACGCATACGCCCTTTTTGGCCAACCAAGCAAGCTTGCAAAGGAAATCTGCACTACAGTGAAGTCTCACTTCCCCCCGGTCAAAAGGGCCATCTGAAAAAAGTGTAAAATCCAGAAAGGCAGGACAGGCCATGGAGAACTGGGAGCCTTGTTATGCTGATGGGCGGGATGTCAATTGCCAACAGCCACTCGGGAGAAGTGTATGGTCTTTCCTGAAACATCTAAAAAACAAAGCAACAGAGCCTAGGGCACTTCCACTTATGGTCCTATAGCTTAGGGAAATTAAAATCAAAAGACACAGCCACCCCAAAGGTTGGGACGGCTCTGTTTACAAGAACCTGGTTTACGGTACAAGTTCAATATCGCAGAAAGTGAAAAATGGATAAAGAAGTTGTGGTACTTACGTACAATGCAATATCACTCAGCAATGAAATCTATGTCATCAGGCCCATAGCAGCATAATGAGTGGATTCAGGTATGATGATTCTAACTGAAATAAGTCACACAGGAAAAGAAACATCATAAGATATCACTAATACACGGAATGTAAACTTGGCTACATAGGAACTGAATTACAAAACAGAACAGGGTCTCAAATTTAGAAAACCAACTTATGCTTGCTTAAGGGGAAAGGTGAGTTGGGGTGCTGCATAAAACCAGAGATTGAAATGAGCACAGATAAAGTTCCTTAAGCCAAATATGGAATAGACAAGAGCTACTCCTTGCTCAACGAAATGGATTCAACACCCCATATTAAACACCTAAGAATGTACCTGACTAATAAGTATCTTAAAACCTATGGATTGGTATGTCTCCGAAAGAGAATCAAGCGTGTGTGCAGGGGCATAATCGCAGCAGTGATAGGATTGGAGAAGTTCGGTGAGCAAATGAAGACCCTTTGAAGTCATATTGCATGGTTCCCATTCCACGGGTCTCAACTCTCCAGGTTGAAGGTATTCTTCCTTCAGCTAAAACATGCATGTGGAACCCAGAGTATGATCAACCGTGTGATCGGGAGACGTGTTCCAATATGTGTCAGTTTTCGTCCCCTGGTACTCGGGTGCAACATTCCAGACGCTTTACTAACACTCTCCCGACTTGGAGAGTCAGTGCCTTTAACCTCCTGTTTGGCCCAGTTTGCAATTTCTGCGGAAGATGAACAGGAATAGGGAGAACCAATGACAGACCAGCTGGAGGTGTCTGGACGGGCAAATTTAACTCTCATTTCCCACCAGGAAGAGGAATTAACCAAAGGCTCAGCCTGCCGTGCCGGAACCAGATTAGGGCCTGAAGCAATCCTGCGGTGATGCGGCCAGCTCACGAGAAAGCGAGTTGAAGAAAGGAGCTCAGGGGCACTGTAATTCACAAACCTGCAGAGTTATAAATGACAGCTATCGTCCAAAAATATACTGAAGTAAGGCTGTCAAGAGGACTTGAAAGCGGGGCAGAATTGCAGGAAACCGATTTCAGGAGGTAGACTGGAATTGCATTTAAAGCATAGGAAAAGAGGCAGAACGTCCACAATGATGCACTTGGCCAAAAAGGGCGTATGCGTTTTTTCCTGAATATATTCAGGAAAAAACGCATATGCCCTTTTTGGCCAACCAAGCAAGCTTGCAAAGGAAATCTGCACTACAGTGAAGTCTCACTTCCCCCCAGTCAAAAGGGCCATCTGAAAAAAGTGTAAAATCCAGAAAGGCAGGACAGGCCATGGAGAACTGGGAGCCTTGTTATGCTGATGGGCGGGATGTAAATTGCCAACAGCCACTCGGGAGAAGTGTATGGTGTTTCCTGAAACATCTAAAAAACAAAGCAACAGAGCCTAGGGCACTTCCACTTATGGTCCTATAGCTTAGGGAAATTAAAATCAAAAAGACACAGCCACCCCAAAAGTTGGGACGGCTCTGTTTACAAGAAACTGGTTTACGGTACAAGTTCAATATCGCAGAAAGTGAAAAATGGATAAAGAAGTTGTGGTACTTACGTACAATGCAGTATCACTCAGCAATGAAATCTATGTCATCAGGCCCGTAGCAGCATAATGAGTGGATTCAGGTATGATGATTCTAACTGAAATAAGTCACACAGAAAAAGAAACATCATAAGATATCACTAATACACGGAATGTAAACTTGGCTACACAGGAACTGAATTCCAAAACAGAACAGGGTCTCAAATTTAGAAACCCAACTTATGCTTGCTTAAGGGGAAAGGTGAGTTGGGGTGCTGCATAAAACCAGAGATTGAAATGAGCACAGATAAAGTTCCTTAAGCCAAATATGGATTAGACAAGAGCTACTCCTTGCTCAACGAAATGGACTCAACACCCCATATTAAATGCCTAAGAGTGTACCTGACTAGGAAGTATCTTAAAACCTATGGATTGCTATGTCTCCGAAAAAGAATCAAGCGTGTGTTCAGGGGCATAAACGCAGCAGTGATAGGATTGGAGAAGTTCGGTGAGCAAATGAAGACCCTTTGAAGTCATATTGCATGGTACCCATTCCACGGGTCTCAACTCTCCAGGTTGAAGGTATTCTTCCTTCAGCTAAAACATGCATGTGGAACCCAGAGTATGATCAACCGTGTGATCGGGAGACGTGTTCCAATATGTGTCAGTTTTCGTCCCCTGGTACTCGGGTGCAACATTCCAGACGCTTTACTAACACTCTCCCGACTTGGAGAGTCAGTGCCTTTAACCTCCTGTTTGGCCCAGTTTGCAATTTCTGCGGAAGATGAACAGGAATAGGGAGAACCAATGACAGACTAGCTGGAGGTGTCTGGATGGGCAAATTTAACTCTCATTTCCCACCAGGAAGAGGAATTAACCAAAGGCTCAGCGTGCCGTGCCGGAACCAGATTAGGGCCTGAAGCAATCCTGCGGTGATGCGGCCAGCTCACGAGAAAGCGAGTTGAAGAAAGGAGCTCAGGGGCACTGTAATTCACAAACCTGCAGAGTTATAAATGACAGCTATCGTCCAAAAATATACTGAAGTAAGGCTGCCAAGAGGACTTGAAAGCGGGGCAGAATTGCAGGAAACCGATTTCAGGAGGTAGACTGGAATTGCATTTAAAGCATAGGAAAAGAGGCAGAACGTCCACAATGATGCACTTGGCCAAAAAGGGCGTATGCGTTTTTTCCTGAATATATTCAGGAAAAAACGCATACGCCCGTTTTGGCCAACCAAGCAAGCTTGCAAAGGAAATCTGCACTACAATGAAGTCTCACTTCCCCCCGGTCAAAAGGGCCATCTGAAAAAAGTGTAAAATCCAGAAAGGCAGAACAGGCCATGGAGAACTGGGAGCCTTGTTATGCTGATGGGCGGGATGTAAATTGCCAACAGCCACTCGGAAGAAGTGTATGGTGTTTCCTGAAACATCTAAAAAACAAAGCAACAGAGCCTAGGGCACTGCCACTTATGGTCCTATAGCTTAGGGAAATTAAAATCAAAAAGACACAGCCACCCCAAAAGTTGGGACGGCTCTGTTTACAAGAACCTGGTTTACGGTACAAGTTCAATATCGCAGAAAGTGAAAAATGGATAAAGAAGTTGTGGTACTTACGTACAATGCAGTATCACTCAGCAATGAAATCTATGTCATCAGGCCCGTAGCAGCATAATGAGTGGATTCAGGTATGATGATTCTAACTGAAATAAGTCAGACAGAAAAAGAAACATCATAAGATATCACTAATACACGGAATGTAAACTTGGCTACACAGGAACTGAATTCCAAAACAGAACAGGGTCTCAAATTTAGAAACCCAACTTATGCTTGCTTAAGGGGAAAGGTGAGTTGGGGTGCTGCATAAAACCAGAGATTGAAATGAGCACAGATAAAGTTCCTTAAGCCAAATATGGATTAGACAAGAGCTACTCCTTGCTCAACGAAATGGACTCAACACCCCATATTAAATGCCTAAGAGTGTACCTGACTAGGAAGTATCTTAAAACCTATGGATTGCTATGTCTCCGAAAAAGAATCAAGCGTGTGTTCAGGGGAATAAACACAGCAGTGATAGGATTGGAGAAGTTCGGTGAGCAAATGAAGACCCTTTGAAGTCATATTGCATGGTACCCATTCCACGGGTCTCAACTCTCCAGGTTTAAGGTATTCTTCCTTCAGCTAAAACATGCATGTGGAACCCAGAGTATGATCAACCGTGTGATCGGGAGACGTGTTCCAATATGTGTCAGTTTTCGTCCCCTGGTACTCGGGTGCAACATTCCAGACGCTTTACTAACACTCTCCCGACTTGGAGAGTCAGTGCCTTTAACCTCCTGTTTGGCCCAGTTTGCAATTTCTGCAGAAGATGAACAGGAATAGGGAGAACCAATGACAGACTAGCTGGAGGTGTCTGGACGGGCAAATTTAACTCTCATTTCGCACCAGGAAGAGGAATTAACCAAAGGCTCAGCGTGCCGTGCCGGAACCAGATTAGGGCCTGAAGCCATCCTGCGGTGTTGCGGCCAGCTCACAAGAAAGCGACTTGAAGAAAGGAGCTCGGGGCACTGTAATTCACAAACCTGCAGAGTTATAAATGACAGCTATCGTCCAAAAATATACTGAAGTAAGGCTGCCAAGAGGACTTGAAAGCGGGGCAGAATTGCAGGAAACCGATTTCAGGAGGTAGACTGGAATTGCATTTAAAGCATAGGAAAAGAGGCAGAACGTCCACAATGATGCACTTGGCCAAAAAGGGCGTATGCCTTTTTTCCTGAATATATTCAGGAAAAAACGCATACGCCCTTTTTGGCCAACCAAGCAAGCTTGCAAAGGAAATCTGCACTACAATGAAGTCTCACTTCCCCCCGGTCAAAAGGGCCATCTGAAAAAAGTGTAAAATCCAGAAAGGCAGGACAGGCCATGGAGAACTGGGAGCCTTGTTATGCTGATGGGCGGGATGTCAATTGCCAACAGCCACTCGGGAGAAGTGTATGGTGTTTCCTGAAACATCTAAAAAACAAAGCAACAGAGCCTAGGGCACTTCCACTTATGGTCCTATAGCTTAGGGAAATTAAAATCAAAAGACACAGCCACCCCAAAGGTTGGGACGGCTCTGTTTACAAGAACCTGGTTTACGGTACAAGTTCTATATCGCAGAAAGTGAAAAATGGATAAAGAAGTTGTGGTACTTACGTACAATGCAGTATCACTCAGCAATGAAATCTATGTCATCAGGCCCGTAGCAGCATAATGAGTGGATTCAGGTATGATGATTCTAACTGAAATAAGTCACACAGGAAAAGAAACATCATAAGATATCACTAATACACGGAATGTAACCTTGGCTACACAGGAACTGAATTACAAAACAGAACAGGGTCTCCAATTTAGAAACCCAACTTATGCTTGCTTAAGGGGAAAGGTGAGTTGGGGTGCTGCATAAAACCAGAGATTGAAATGAGCACAGATAAAGTTCCTTAAGCCAAATATGGAATAGACAAGAGCTACTCCTTGCTCAACGAAATGGACTCAACACCCCATATTAAATGCCTAAGAGTGTACCTGACTAGGAAGTATCTTAAAACCTATGGATTGCTATGTCTCCGAAAGAGAATCAAGCGTGTGTACAGGGGCATAAACGCAGCAGTGATAGCATTGGAGAAGTTCGGTGAGCAAATGAAGACCCTTTGAAGTCATATTGCATGGTACCCATTCCACGGGTCTCAACTCTCCAGGTTTAAGGTATTCTTCCTTCAGCTAAAACATGTATGTGGAACCCAGAGTATGATCAACCATGTGATCGGGAGACGTGTTCCAATATGTGTCAGATTTCGTCCCCTGGTAGTCAGGTGCAACATTCCAGACGCTTTACTAACACTCTCCCGACTTGGAGAGTCAGTGCCTTTAACCTCCTGTTTGGCCCAGTTTGCAATTTCTGCGGAAGATGAACAGGAATAGGGAGAACCAATGACAGACTAGCTGGAGGTGTCTGGACGGGCAAATTTAACTCTCATTTCCCACCAGGAAGAGGAATTAACCAAAGGCTCAGCGGGCCGTGCCGGAACCAGATTAGGGCCTGAATCCATCCTGCGGTGTTGTGGCCAGCTCACAAGAAAGCGACTTGAAGAAAGGAGCTCAGGGGCACTGTAATTCACAAACCTGCAGAGTTATAAATGACAGCTATCGTCCAAAAATATACTGAAGTAAGGCTGCCAAGAGGACTTGAAAGCGGGGCAGAATTGCAGGAAACCGATTTCAGGAGGAAGACTGGAATTGCATTGAAAGCATAGGAAAAGAGGCAGAACGTCCACAATGATGCACTTGGCCAAAAAGGGCGTATGCGTTTTTTCCTGAATATATTCAGGAAAAAACGCATACGCCCTTTTTGGCCAACCAAGCAAGCTTGCAAAGGAAATCTGCACTACAATGAAGTCTCACTTCCCCCCGGTCAAAAGGGCCATCTGAAAAAAGTGTAAAATCCAGAAAGGCAGGACAGGCCATGGAGAACTGGGAGCCTTGTTATGCTGATGGGCGGGATGTCAATTGCCAACAGCCACTCGGGAGAAGTGTATGGTGTTTCCTGAAACATCTAAAAAACAAAGCAACAGAGCCTAGGGCACTTCCACTTATGGTCCTATAGCTTAGGGAAATTAAAATCAAAAAGACACAGCCACCCCAAAGGTTGGGACGGCTCTGTTTACAAGAACCTGGTTTACGGTACAAGTTCAATATCGCAGAAAGTGAAAAATGGATAAAGAAGTTGTGGTACTTACGTACAATGCAGTATCACTCAGCAATGAAATCTATGTCATCAGGCCCGTAGCAGCATAATGAGTGGATTCAGGTATGATGATTCTAACTGAAATAAGTCACACAGGAAAAGAAACATCATAAGATATCACTAATACACGGAATGTAACCTTGGCTACACAGGAACTGAATTACAAAACAGAACAGGGTCTCAAATTTAGAAAACCAACTTATGCTTGCTTAAGGGGAAAGGTGAGTTGGGGTGCTGCATAAAACCAGAGATTGAAATGAGCACAGATAAAGTTCCTTAAGGCAAATATGGAATAGACAAGAGCTACTCCTTGCTCAACGAAATGGACTCAACACCCCATATTAAATGCCTAAGAGTGTACCTGACTAGGAAGTATCTTAAAACCTATGGATTGCTATGTCTCCGAAAAAGAATCAAGCGTGTGTTCAGGGGCATAAACGCAGCAGTGATAGGATTGGAGAAGTTCGGTGAGCAAATGAAGACCCTTTGAAGTCATATTGCATGGTACCCATTCCACGGGTCTCAACTCTCCAGGTTGAAGGTATTCTTCCTTCAGCTAAAACATGCATGTGGAACCCAGAGTATGATCAACCGTGTGATCGGGAGACGTGTTCCAATATGTGTCAGTTTTCGTCCCCTGGTACTCGGGTGCAACATTCCAGACGCTTTACTAACACTCTCCCGACTTGGAGAGTCAGTGCCTTTAACCTCCTGTTTGGCCCAGTTTGCAATTTCTGCGGAAGATGAACAGGAATAGGGAGAACCAATGACAGACTAGCTGGAGGTGTCTGGATGGGCAAATTTAACTCTCATTTCCCACCAGGAAGAGGAATTAACCAAAGGCTCAGCGTGCCGTGCCGGAACCAGATTAGGGCCTGAAGCAATCCTGCGGTGATGCGGCCAGCTCACGAGAAAGCGAGTTGAAGAAAGGAGCTCAGGGGCACTGTAATTCACAAACCTGCAGAGTTATAAATGACAGCTATCGTCCAAAAATATACTGAAGTAAGGCTGCCAAGAGGACTTGAAAGCGGGGCAGAATTGCAGGAAACCGATTTCAGGAGGTAGACTGGAATTGCATTTAAAGCATAGGAAAAGAGGCAGAACGTCCACAATGATGCACTTGGCCAAAAAGGGCGTATGCGTTTTTTCCTGAATATATTCAGGAAAAAACGCATACGCCCGTTTTGGCCAACCAAGCAAGCTTGCAAAGGAAATCTGCACTACAATGAAGTCTCACTTCCCCCCGGTCAAAAGGGCCATCTGAAAAAAGTGTAAAATCCAGAAAGGCAGAACAGGCCATGGAGAACTGGGAGCCTTGTTATGCTGATGGGCGGGATGTAAATTGCCAACAGCCACTCGGAAGAAGTGTATGGTGTTTCCTGAAACATCTAAAAAACAAAGCAACAGAGCCTAGGGCACTGCCACTTATGGTCCTATAGCTTAGGGAAATTAAAATCAAAAAGACACAGCCACCCCAAAAGTTGGGACGGCTCTGTTTACAAGAACCTGGTTTACGGTACAAGTTCAATATCGCAGAAAGTGAAAAATGGATAAAGAAGTTGTGGTACTTACGTACAATGCAGTATCACTCAGCAATGAAATCTATGTCATCAGGCCCGTAGCAGCATAATGAGTGGATTCAGGTATGATGATTCTAACTGAAATAAGTCAGACAGAAAAAGAAACATCATAAGATATCACTAATACACGGAATGTAAACTTGGCTACACAGGAACTGAATTCCAAAACAGAACAGGGTCTCAAATTTAGAAACCCAACTTATGCTTGCTTAAGGGGAAAGGTGAGTTGGGGTGCTGCATAAAACCAGAGATTGAAATGAGCACAGATAAAGTTCCTTAAGCCAAATATGGATTAGACAAGAGCTACTCCTTGCTCAACGAAATGGACTCAACACCCCATATTAAATGCCTAAGAGTGTACCTGACTAGGAAGTATCTTAAAACCTATGGATTGCTATGTCTCCGAAAAAGAATCAAGCGTGTGTTCAGGGGAATAAACACAGCAGTGATAGGATTGGAGAAGTTCGGTGAGCAAATGAAGACCCTTTGAAGTCATATTGCATGGTACCCATTCCACGGGTCTCAACTCTCCAGGTTTAAGGTATTCTTCCTTCAGCTAAAACATGCATGTGGAACCCAGAGTATGATCAACCGTGTGATCGGGAGACGTGTTCCAATATGTGTCAGTTTTCGTCCCCTGGTACTCGGGTGCAACATTCCAGACGCTTTACTAACACTCTCCCGACTTGGAGAGTCAGTGCCTTTAACCTCCTGTTTGGCCCAGTTTGCAATTTCTGCAGAAGATGAACAGGAATAGGGAGAACCAATGACAGACTAGCTGGAGGTGTCTGGACGGGCAAATTTAACTCTCATTTCGCACCAGGAAGAGGAATTAACCAAAGGCTCAGCGTGCCGTGCCGGAACCAGATTAGGGCCTGAAGCCATCCTGCGGTGTTGCGGCCAGCTCACAAGAAAGCGACTTGAAGAAAGGAGCTCGGGGCACTGTAATTCACAAACCTGCAGAGTTATAAATGACAGCTATCGTCCAAAAATATACTGAAGTAAGGCTGCCAAGAGGACTTGAAAGCGGGGCAGAATTGCAGGAAACCGATTTCAGGAGGTAGACTGGAATTGCATTTAAAGCATAGGAAAAGAGGCAGAACGTCCACAATGATGCACTTGGCCAAAAAGGGCGTATGCCTTTTTTCCTGAATATATTCAGGAAAAAACGCATACGCCCTTTTTGGCCAACCAAGCAAGCTTGCAAAGGAAATCTGCACTACAATGAAGTCTCACTTCCCCCCGGTCAAAAGGGCCATCTGAAAAAAGTGTAAAATCCAGAAAGGCAGGACAGGCCATGGAGAACTGGGAGCCTTGTTATGCTGATGGGCGGGATGTCAATTGCCAACAGCCACTCGGGAGAAGTGTATGGTGTTTCCTGAAACATCTAAAAAACAAAGCAACAGAGCCTAGGGCACTTCCACTTATGGTCCTATAGCTTAGGGAAATTAAAATCAAAAGACACAGCCACCCCAAAGGTTGGGACGGCTCTGTTTACAAGAACCTGGTTTACGGTACAAGTTCTATATCGCAGAAAGTGAAAAATGGATAAAGAAGTTGTGGTACTTACGTACAATGCAGTATCACTCAGCAATGAAATCTATGTCATCAGGCCCGTAGCAGCATAATGAGTGGATTCAGGTATGATGATTCTAACTGAAATAAGTCACACAGGAAAAGAAACATCATAAGATATCACTAATACACGGAATGTAACCTTGGCTACACAGGAACTGAATTACAAAACAGAACAGGGTCTCCAATTTAGAAACCCAACTTATGCTTGCTTAAGGGGAAAGGTGAGTTGGGGTGCTGCATAAAACCAGAGATTGAAATGAGCACAGATAAAGTTCCTTAAGCCAAATATGGAATAGACAAGAGCTACTCCTTGCTCAACGAAATGGACTCAACACCCCATATTAAATGCCTAAGAGTGTACCTGACTAGGAAGTATCTTAAAACCTATGGATTGCTATGTCTCCGAAAGAGAATCAAGCGTGTGTACAGGGGCATAAACGCAGCAGTGATAGCATTGGAGAAGTTCGGTGAGCAAATGAAGACCCTTTGAAGTCATATTGCATGGTACCCATTCCACGGGTCTCAACTCTCCAGGTTTAAGGTATTCTTCCTTCAGCTAAAACATGTATGTGGAACCCAGAGTATGATCAACCATGTGATCGGGAGACGTGTTCCAATATGTGTCAGATTTCGTCCCCTGGTAGTCAGGTGCAACATTCCAGACGCTTTACTAACACTCTCCCGACTTGGAGAGTCAGTGCCTTTAACCTCCTGTTTGGCCCAGTTTGCAATTTCTGCGGAAGATGAACAGGAATAGGGAGAACCAATGACAGACTAGCTGGAGGTGTCTGGACGGGCAAATTTAACTCTCATTTCCCACCAGGAAGAGGAATTAACCAAAGGCTCAGCGGGCCGTGCCGGAACCAGATTAGGGCCTGAATCCATCCTGCGGTGTTGTGGCCAGCTCACAAGAAAGCGACTTGAAGAAAGGAGCTCAGGGGCACTGTAATTCACAAACCTGCAGAGTTATAAATGACAGCTATCGTCCAAAAATATACTGAAGTAAGGCTGCCAAGAGGACTTGAAAGCGGGGCAGAATTGCAGGAAACCGATTTCAGGAGGAAGACTGGAATTGCATTGAAAGCATAGGAAAAGAGGCAGAACGTCCACAATGATGCACTTGGCCAAAAAGGGCGTATGCGTTTTTTCCTGAATATATTCAGGAAAAAACGCATACGCCCTTTTTGGCCAACCAAGCAAGCTTGCAAAGGAAATCTGCACTACAATGAAGTCTCACTTCCCCCCGGTCAAAAGGGCCATCTGAAAAAAGTGTAAAATCCAGAAAGGCAGGACAGGCCATGGAGAACTGGGAGCCTTGTTATGCTGATGGGCGGGATGTCAATTGCCAACAGCCACTCGGGAGAAGTGTATGGTGTTTCCTGAAACATCTAAAAAACAAAGCAACAGAGCCTAGGGCACTTCCACTTATGGTCCTATAGCTTAGGGAAATTAAAATCAAAAAGACACAGCCACCCCAAAGGTTGGGACGGCTCTGTTTACAAGAACCTGGTTTACGGTACAAGTTCAATATCGCAGAAAGTGAAAAATGGATAAAGAAGTTGTGGTACTTACGTACAATGCAGTATCACTCAGCAATGAAATCTATGTCATCAGGCCCGTAGCAGCATAATGAGTGGATTCAGGTATGATGATTCTAACTGAAATAAGTCACACAGGAAAAGAAACATCATAAGATATCACTAATACACGGAATGTAACCTTGGCTACACAGGAACTGAATTACAAAACAGAACAGGGTCTCAAATTTAGAAAACCAACTTATGCTTGCTTAAGGGGAAAGGTGAGTTGGGGTGCTGCATAAAACCAGAGATTGAAATGAGCACAGATAAAGTTCCTTAAGGCAAATATGGAATAGACAAGAGCTACTCCTTGCTCAACGAAATGGACTCAACACCCCATATTAAATGCCTAAGAGTGTACCTGACTAGGAAGTATCTTAAAACCTATGGATTGCTATGTCTCCGAAAGAGAATCAAGCGTGTGTACAGGGGCATAAACGCAGCAGTGATAGGACTGGAGAGGTTCGGTGAGCAAATGAAGACCCTTTGAAGTCATATTGCATGGTACCCATTCCACGGGTCTCAACTCTCCAGGTTTAAGGTATTCTTCCTTCAGCTAAAACATGTATGTGGAACCCAGAGTATGATCAACCGTGTGATCGGGAGACGTGTTCCAATATGTCTCAGTTTTCGTCCCCTGGTACTCGGGTGCAACATTCCAGACGCTTTACTAACACTCTCCGGACTTGGAGAGTCAGTGCCTTTAACCTCCTGTTTGGCCCAGTTTGCAATTTCTGTGGAAGATGAACAGGAATAGGGAGAACCAATGACAGACTAGCTGGAGGTGTCTGGATGGGCAAATTTAACTCTCATTTCCCACCAGGAAGAGGAATTAACCAAAGGCTCAGCATGCCGTGCCGGAACCAGATTAGGGCCTGAAGCCATCCTGCGGTGTTGCGGCCAGCTCACGGGAAAGCGAGTTGAAGAAAGGAGCTCAGGGGCACTGTAATTCACAAACCTGCAGAGTTATAAATGACAGCTATCGTCCAAAAATATACTGAAGTAAGGCTGCCAAGAGGACTTGAAAGCGGGGCAGAATTGCAGGACACCGATTTCAGGAGGTAGACTGGAATTGCATTGAAAGCATAGGAAAAGAGGCAGAACGTCCACAATGATGCACTTGGCCAAAAGGGCGTATGCGTTTTTTCCTGAATATATTCAGGAAAAAACGCATACGCCCTTTTTGGCCAACCAAGCAAGCTTGCAAAGGAAATCTGCACTACAATGAAGTCTCACTTCCCCCCGGTCAAAAGGGCCATCTGAAAAAAGTGTAAAATCCAGAAAGGCAGGACAGGCCATGGAGAACTGGGAGCCTTGTTATGCTGATGGGCGGGATGTCAATTGCCAACAGCCACTCGGGAGAAGTGTATGGTGTTTCCTGAAACATCTAAAAAACAAAGCAACAGAGCCTAGGGCACTTCCACTTATGGTCCTATAGCTTAGGGAAATTAAAATCAAAAGACACAGCCACCCCAAAGGTTGGGACGGCTCTGTTTACAAGAACCTGGTTTACGGTACAAGTTCAATATCGCAGAAAGTGAAAAATGGATAAAGAAGTTGTGGTACTTACGTACAATGCAGTATCACTCAGCAATGAAATCTATGTCATCAGGCCCGTAGCAGCATAATGAGTGGATTCAGGTATGATGATTCTAACTGAAATAAGTCACACAGGAAAAGAAACATCATAAGATATCACTAATACACGGAATGTAAACTTGGCTACACAGGAACTGAATTCCAAAACAGAAGAGGGTCTCAAATTTAGAAACCCAACTTATGCTTGCTTAAGGGGAAAGGTGAGTTGGGGTGCTGCATAAAACCAGAGATTGAAATGAGCACAGATAAAGTTCCTTAAGCCAAATATGAAATAGACAAGAGCTACTCCTTGCTCAACGAAATGGACTCAACACCCCATATTAAATGCCTAAGAGTGTACCTGACTAGGAAGTATCTTAAAACCTATGGATTGCTATGTCTCCGAAAGAGAATCAAGCGTGTGTACAGGGGCATAAACGCAGCAGTGATAGGACTGGAGAGGTTCGGTGAGCAAATGAAGACCCTTTGAAGTCATATTGCATGGTACCCATTCCACGGGTCTCAACTCTCCAGGTTTAAGGTATTCTTCCTTCAGCTAAAACATGTATGTGGAACCCAGAGTATGATCAACCATGTGATCGGGAGACGTGTTCCAATATGTGTCAGATTTCGTCCCCTGGTAGTCAGGTGCAACATTCCAGACGCTTTACTAACACTCTCCCGACTTGGAGAGTCAGTGCCTTTAACCTCCTGTTTGGCCCAGTTTGCAATTTCTGCGGAAGATGAACAGGAATAGGGAGAACCAATGACAGACTAGCTGGAGGTGTCTGGACGGGCAAATTTAACTCTCATTTCCCACCAGGAAGAGGAATTAACCAAAGGCTCAGCGTGCCGTGCCGGAACCAGATTAGGGCCTGAAGCCATCCTGCGGTGTTGTGGCCAGCTCACAAGAAAGCGACTTGAAGAAAGGAGCTCAGGGGCACTGTAATTCACAAACCTGCAGAGTTATAAATGACAGCTATCGTCCAAAAATATACTGAAGTAATGCTGCCAACAGGACTTGAAAGCGGGGCTGAATTGCAGGAAACCGATTTCAGGAGGTAGACTGGAATTGCATTGAAAGCATAGGAAAAGAGGCAGAATGTCCACAATGATGCACTTGGCCAAAAAGGGCGTATGCGTTTTTTCCTGAATATATTCAGGAAAAAACGCATACGCCCTTTTTGGCCAACCAAGCAAGCTTGCAAAGGAAATCTGCACTACAATGAAGTCTCACTTCCCCCCGGTCAAAAGGGCCATCTTAAAAAAGTGTAAAATCCAGAAAGGCAGGACAGGCCATGGAGAACTGGGAGCCTTGTTATGCTGATGGGCGGGATGTAAATTGCCAACAGCCACTCGGGAGAAGTGTATGGTGTTTCCTGAAACATCTAAAAAACAAAGCAACAGAGCCTAGGGCACTTCCACTTATGGTTCTATAGCTTAGGGAAATTAAAATCAAAAGACACAGCCACCCCAAATGTTGGGACGGCTCTGTTTACAAGAACCTGGTTTACGGTACAAGTTCAATATCGCAGAAAGTGAAAAATGGATAAAGAAGTTCTGGTACTTACGTACAATGCAATATCACTCAGCAATGAAATCTATGTCATCAGGCCCGTAGCAGCATAATGAGTGGATTCAGGTATGATGATTCTAACTGAAATAAGTCACACAGAAAAAGAAACATCATAAGATATCACTAATACACGGAATGTAACCTTGGCTACATAGGAACTGAATTACAAAACAGAACAGGGTCTCAAATTTAGAAAACCAACTTATGCTTGCTTAAGGGGAAAGGTGAGTTGGGGTGCTGCATAAAACCAGAGATTGAAATGAGCACAGATAAAGTTCCTTAAGCCAAATATGGAATAGACAAGAGCTACTCCTTGCTCAACGAAATGGACTCAACACCCCATATTAAATGCCTAAGAGTGTACCTGACTAGGAAGTATCTTAAAACCTATGGATTGCTATGTCTCCGAAAGAGAATCAAGCGTGTGTACAGGGGCATAAACGCAGCAGTGATAGGACTGGAGAGGTTCGGTGAGCAAATGAAGACCCTTTGAAGTCATATTGCATGGTACCCATTCCACGGGTCTCAACTCTCCAGGTTTAAGGTATTCTTCCTTCAGCTAAAACATGTATGTGGAACCCAGATTATGATCAACCGTGTGATCGGGAGACGTGTTCCAATATGTGTCAGTTTTCGTCCCCTGGTACTCGGGTGCAACATTCCAGACGCTTTACTAACACTCTCCCGACTTGGAGAGTCAGTGCCTTTAACCTCCTGTTTGGCCCAGTTTGCAATTTCTGCGGAAGATGAACAGGAATAGGGAGAACCAATGACAGACTAGCTGGAGGTGTCTGGACGGGCAAATTTAACTCTCATTTCCCACCAGGAAGAGGAATTAACCAAAGGCTCAGCGGGCCGTGCCGGAACCAGTTTAGGGCCTGAAGCCATCCTGCGGTGTTGCGGCCAGCTCACAAGAAAGCGACTTGAAGAAAGGAGCTCAGGGGCACTGTAATTCACAAACCTGCAGAGTTATAAATGACAGCTATCGTCCAAAAATATACTGAAGTAAGGCTGCCAAGAGGACTTGAAAGCGGAGCAAAATTGCAGGAAACCGATTTCAGGAGGTAGACTGGAATTGCATTGAAAGCATAGGAAAAGAGGCAGAACGTCCACAATGATGCACTTGGCCAAAAAGGGCGTATGCGTTTTTTCCTGAATATATTCAGGAAAAAACGCATACGCCCTTTTTGGCCAACCAAGCAAGCTTGCAAAGGAAATCTGCACTACAGTGAAGTCTCACTTCCCCCCGGTCAAAAGGGCCATCTGAAAAAAGTGTAAACTCCAGAAAGGCAGGACAGGCCATGGAGAACTGGGAGCCTTGTTATGCTGATGGGCGGGATGTAAATTGCCAACAGCCACTCGGGAGAAGTGTATGGTGTTTCCTGAAACATCTAAAAAACAAAGCAACAGAGCCTAGGGCACTTCCACTTATGGTCCTATAGCTTAGAGAAATTAAAATCAAAAAGACACAGCCACCCCAAAGGTTGGGACGGCTCTGTTTACAAGAACCTGGTTTACGGTACAAGTTCAATATTGCAGAAAGTGAAAAATGGATAAAGAAGTTGTGGTACTTACGTACAATGCAGTATCACTCAGCAATGAAATCTATGTCATCAGGCCCGTAGCAGCATAATGAGTGGATTCAGGTATGATGATTCTAACTGAAATAAGTCACACAGGAAAAGAAACATCATAAGATATCACTAATACACGGAATGTAACCTTGGCTACACAGGAACTGAATTACAAAACAGAACAGGGTCTCAAATTTAGAAAACCAACTTATGCTTGCTTAAGGGGAAAGGTGAGTTGGGGTGCTGCATAAAACCAGAGATTGAAATGAGCACAGATAAAGTTCCTTAAGCCAAATATGGAATAGACAAGAGCTACTCCTTGCTCAACGAAATGGACTCAACACCCCATATTAAATGCCTAAGAGTGTACCTGACTAGGAAGTATCTTAAAACCTATGGATTGCTATGTCTCTGAAAGAGAATCAAGTGTGTGTACAGGGGCATAAACGCAGCAGTGATAGGATTGGAGAGGTTCGGTGAGCAAATGAAGACCCTTTGAAGTCATATTGCATGGTACCCATTCCACGGGTCTCAACTCTCCAGGTTTAAGGTATTCTTCCTTCAGCTAAAACATGCATGTGGAACCCAGAGTATGATCAACCGTGTGATCAGGAGACGTGTTCCACTATGTCTCACTTTTCGTCCCCTGGTACTCGGGTGCAACATTCCAGACGCTTTACTAACACTCTCCCGACTTGGAGAGTCAGTGCCTTTAACCTCCTGTTTGGCCCAGTTTGCAATTTCTGCGGAAGATGAACAGGAATAGGGAGAACCAATGAGAGACTAGCTGGAGGTGTCTGGACGGGCAAATTTAACTCTCATTTCCCACCAGGAAGAGGAATTAACCAAAGGCTCAGCGTGCCGTGCCGGAACCAGATTAGGGCCTGAAGCCATCCTGCGGTGTTGCGGCCAGCTCACGAGAAAGCGAGTTGAAGAAAGGAGCTCAGGGGCACTGTAATTCACAAACCTGCAGAGTTATAAATGACAGCTATCGTCCAAAAATATACTGAAGTAAGGCTGCCAAGAGGACTTGAAAGCGGGGCAGAATTGCAGGAAACCGATTTCAGGAGGTAGACTGGAATTGCATTTAAAGCATAGGAAAAGAGGCAGAACGTCCACAATGATGCACTTGGCCAAAAAGGGCGTATGCGTTTTTTCCTGAATATATTCAGGAAAAAACGCATACGCCCTTTTTGGCCAACCAAGCAAGCTTGCAAAGGAAATCTGCACTACAATGAAGTCTCACTTCCCCCCCAGTCAAAAGGGCCATCTGAAAAAAGTGTAAAATCCAGAAAGGCAGGACAGGCCATGGAGAACTGGGAGCCTTGTTATGCTGATGGGCGGGATGTAAATTGCCAACAGCCACTCGGGAGAAGTGTATGGTGTTTCCTGAAACATCTAAAAAACAAAGCAACAGAGCCTAGGGCACTTCCACTTATGGTCCTATAGCTTAGGGAAATTAAAATCAAAAAGACACAGCCACCCCAAATGTTGGGACGGCTCTGTTTACAAGAACCTGGTTTACGGTACAAGTTCAATATCGCAGAAAGTGAAAAATGGATAAAGAAGTTGTGGTACGTACGTACAATGCAGTATCACTCAGCAATGAAATCTATGTCATCAGGCCCGTAGCAGCATAATGAGTGGATTCAGGTATGATGATTCTAACTGAAATAAGTCACACAGGAAAAGAAACATCATAAGATATCACTAATACACGGAATGTAACCTTGGCTACACAGGAACTGAATTACAAAACAGAACAGGGTCTCAAATTTAGAAAACCAACTTATGCTTGCTTAAGGGGAAAGGTGAGTTGGGGTGCTGCATAAAACCAGAGATTGAAATGAGCACAGATAAAGTTCCTTAAGCCAAATATGGAATAGACAAGAGCTACTCCTTGCTCAACGAAATGGACTCAACACCCCATATTAAATGCCTAAGAGTGTACCTGACTAGGAAGTATCTTAAAACCTATGGATTGCTATGTCTCTGAAAGAGAATCAAGTGTGTGTAAAGGGGCATAAACGCAGCAGTGATAGGATTGGAGAGGTTCGGTGAGCAAATGAAGACCCTTTGAAGTCATATTGCATGGTACCCATTCCACGGGTCTCAACTCTCCAGGTTTAAGGTATTCTTCCTTCAGCTAAAACATGCATGTGGAACCCAGAGTATGATCAACCGTGTGATCGGGAGACGTGTTCCAATATGTCTCAGTTTTCGTCCCCTGGTACTCGGGTGCAACATTCCAGACGCTTTACTAACACTCTACCGACTTGGAGAGTCAGTGCCTTTAACCTCCTGTTTGGCCCAGTTTGCAATTTCTGCGGAAGATGAACAGGAATAGGGAGAACCAATGAGAGACTAGCTGGAGGTGTCTGGACGGGCAAATTTAACTCTCATTTCCCACCAGGAAGAGGAATTAACCAAAGGCTCAGCGTGCCGTGCCGGAACCAGATTAGGGCCTGAAGCCATCCTGCGGTGTTGCGGCCAGCTCATGAGAAAGCGAGTTGAAGAAAGGAGCTCAGGGGCACTGTAATTCACAAACCTGCAGAGTTATAAATGACAGCTATCGTCCAAAAATATACTGAAGTAAGGCTGCCAAGAGGACTTGAAAGCGGGGCAGAATTGCAGGAAACCGATTTCAGGAGGTAGACTGGAATTGCATTTAAAGCATAGGAAAAGAGGCAGAACGTCCACAATGATGCACTTGGCCAAAAAGTGCGTATGCGTTTTTTCCTGAATATATTCAGGAAAAAACGCATACGCCCTTTTTGGCCAACCAAGCAAGCTTGCAAAGGAAATGTGCACTACAATGTAGTCTCACTTCCCCCCGGTCAAAAGGGCCATCTGAAAAAAGTGTAAACTCCAGAAAGGCAGGACAGGCCATGGAGAACTGGGAGCCTTGTTATGTTGATGGGCGGGATGTAAATTGCCAACAGCCACTTGGGAGAAGTGTATGGTGTTTCCTGAAACATCTAAAAAACAAAGCAACAGAGCCTAGGGCACTTCCACTTATGGTCCTATAGCTTAGGGAAATTAAAATCAAAAGACACAGCCACCCCAAAGGTTGGGACGGCTCTGTTTACAAGAACCTGGTTTACGGTACAAGTTCAATATCGCAGAAAGTGAAAAATGGATAAAGAAGTTGTGGTACTTACGTACAATGCAATATCACTCAGCAATGAAATCTATGTCATCAGGCCCGTAGCAGCATAATGAGTGGATTCAGGTACGATGATTCTAACTGAAATAAGTCACACAGGAAAAGAAACATCATAAGATATCACTAATACACGGAATGTAAACTTGGCTACACAGGAACTGAATTCCAAAACAGAACAGGGTCTCAAATTTAGAAAACCAACTTATGCTTGCTTAAGGGGAAAGGTGAGTTGGGGTGCTGCATAAAACCAGAGATTGAAATGAGCACAGATAAAGTTCCTTAAGTCAAATATGGAATAGACAAGAGCTACTCCTTGCTCAACGAAATGGACTCAACACCCCATATTAAATGCCTAAGAGTGTACCTGACTAGGAAATATCTTAAAACCTATGGATTGCTATGTCTCCGAAAGAGAATCAAGCGTGTGTACAGGGGCATAAACGCAACAGTGATAGGACTGGAGAGGTTCGGTGAGCAAATGAAGACCCTTTGAAGTCATATTGCATGGTACCCATTCCACGGGTCTCAACTCTCCAGGTTTAAGGTATTCTTCCTTCAGCTAAAATATGCATGTGGAACCCAGAGTATGATCAACCGTGTGATTGGGAGACGTGTTCCAATATGTGTCAGTTTTGGTCCCCTGGTACTCGGGTGCAACATTCCAGACGCTTTACTAACACTCTCCCGACTTGGAGAGTCAGTGCCTTTAACCTCCTGTTTGGCCCAGTTTGCAATTTCTGCGGAAGATGAACAGGAATAGGGAGAACCAATGAGAGACTAGCTGGAGGTGTCTGGACGGGCAAATTTAACTCTCATTTCCCACCAGGAAGAGGAATTAACCAAAGGCTCAGCGTGCCGTGCCGGAACCAGATTAGGGCCTGAAGCCATCCTGCGGTGTTGCGGTCAGCTCACGAGAAAGCGAGTTGAAGAAAGGAGCTCAGGGGCACTGTAATTCACAAACCTGCAGAGTTATAAATGACAGCTATCGTCCAAAAATATACTGAAGTAAGGCTGCCAAGAGGACTTGAAAGCGGGGCAGAATTGCAGGAAACCGATTTCAGGAGGTAGACTGGAATTGCATTTAAAGCATAGGAAAAGAGGCAGAACGTCCACAATGATGCACTTGGCCAAAAAGGGCGTATGCGTTTTTTCCTGAATATATTCAGGAAAAAACGCATACGCCCTTTTTGGCCAACCAAGCAAGCTTGCAAAGGAAATCTGCACTACAATGAAGTCACACTTCCCACCGGTCAAAAGGGCCATCTGAAAAAAGTGTAAAATCCAGAAAGGCAGGACAGGCCATGGAGAACTGGGAGCCTTGTTATGCTGATGGGCGGGATGTAAATTGCCAACAGCCACTCGGGAGAAGTGTATGGTGTTTCCTGAAACATCTAAAAAACAAAGCAACAGAGCCTAGGGCACTTCCACTTATGGTCCTATAGCTTAGGGAAATTAAAATCAAAAAGACACAGCCACCCCAAAGGTTGGGACGGCTCTGTTTACAAGAACCTGGTTTACGGTACAAGTTCAATATCGCAGAAAGTGAAAAATGGATAAAGAAGTTGTGGTACTTACGTACAATGCAGTATCACTCAGCAATGAAATCTATGTCATCAGGCCCGTAGCAGCATAATGAGTGGATTCAGGTATGATGATTCTAACTGAAATAAGTCACACAGGAAAAGAAACATCATAAGATATCACTAATACACGGAATGTAACCTTGGCTACACAGGAACTGAATTACAAAACAGAACAGGGTCACAAATTTAGAAAACCAACTTATGCTTGCTTAAGGGGAAAGGTGAGTTGGGGTGCTGCATAAAACCAGAGATTGAAATGAGCACAGATAAAGTTCCTTAAGCCAAATATGGAATAGACAAGAGCTACTCCTTGCTCAACGAAATGGACTCAACACCCCATATTAAATGCCTAAGAGTGTACCTGACTAGGAAGTATCTTAAAACCTATGGATTGCTATGTCTCTGAAAGAGAATCAAGTGTGTGTACAGGGGCATAAACGCAGCAGTGATAGGATTGGAGAGGTTCGGTGAGCAAATGAAGACCCTTTGAAGTCATATTGCATGGTACCCATTCCAAGGGTCTCAACTCTCCAGGTTTAAGGTATTCTTCCTTCAGCTAAAACATGCATGTGGAACCCAGAGTATGATCAACCATGTGATCGGGAGACGTGTTCCACTATGTCTCAGTTTTCGTCCCCTGGTACTCGGGTGCAACATTCCAGACGCTTTACTAACACTCTCCCGACTTGGAGAGTCAGTGCCTTTAACCTCCTGTTTGGCCCAGTTTGCAATTTCTGCGGAAGATGAACAGGAATAGGGAGAACCAATGAGAGACTAGCTGGAGGTGTCTGGACGGGCAAATTTAACTCTCATTTCCCACCAGGAAGAGGAATTAACCAAAGGCTCAGCGTGCCGTGCCGGAACCAGATTAGGGCCTGAAGCCATCCTGCGGTGTTGCGGCCAGCTCACGAGAAAGCGAGTTGAAGAAAGGAGCTCAGGGGCACTGTAATTCACAAACCTGCAGAGTTATAAATGACAGCTATCGTCCAAAAATATACTGAAGTAAGGCTGCCAAGAGGACTTGAAAGCGGGGCAGAATTGCAGGAAACTGATTTCAGGAGGTAGACTGGAATTGCATTGAAAGCATAGGAAAAGAGGCAGAACGTCCACAATGATGCACTTGGCCAAAAAGGGCGTATGCGTTTTTTCCTGAATATATTCAGGAAAAAACGCATACGCCCTTTTTGGCCAACCAAGCAAGCTTGCAAAGGAAATGTGCACTACAATGAAGTCTCACTTCCCCCCGGTCAAAAGGGCCATCTGAAAAAAGTGTAAACTCCAGAAAGGCAGGACAGGCCATGGAGAACTGGGAGCCTTGTTATGCTGATGGGCGGGATGTAAATTGCCAACAGCCACTCGGGAGAAGTGTATGGTGTTTCCTGAAACATCTAAAAAACAAAGCAACAGAGCCTAGGGCACTTCCACTTATGGTCCTATAGCTTAGGGAAATTAAAATCAAAAGACACAGCCACCCCAAAGGTTGGGACGGCTCTGTTTACAAGAACCTGGTTTACGGTACAAGTTCAATATCGCAGAAAGTGAAAAATGGATAAAGAAGTTGTGGTACTTACGTACAATGCAATATCACTCAGCAATGAAATCTATGTCATCAGGCCCGTAGCAGCATAATGAGTGGATTCAGGTACGATGATTCTAACTGAAATAAGTCACACAGGAAAAGAAACATCATAAGATATCACTAATACACGGAATGTAAACTTGGCTACACAGGAACTGAATTCCAAAACAGAACAGGGTCTCAAATTTAGAAAACCAACTTATGCTTGCTTAAGGGGAAAGGTGAGTTGGGGTGCTGCATAAAACCAGAGATTGAAATGAGCACAGATAAAGTTCCTTAAGTCAAATATGGAATAGACAAGAGCTACTCCTTGCTCAACGAAATGGACTCAACACCCCATATTAAATGCCTAAGAGTGTACCTGACTAGGAAATATCTTAAAACCTATGGATTGCTATGTCTCCGAAAGAGAATCAAGCGTGTGTACAGGGGCATAAACGCAACAGTGATAGGACTGGAGAGGTTCGGTGAGCAAATGAAGACCCTTTGAAGTCATATTGCATGGTACCCATTCCACGGGTCTCAACTCTCCAGGTTTAAGGTATTCTTCCTTCAGCTAAAATATGCATGTGGAACCCAGAGTATGATCAACCGTGTGATTGGGAGACGTGTTCCAATATGTGTCAGTTTTGGTCCCCTGGTACTCGGGTGCAACATTCCAGACGCTTTACTAACACTCTCCCGACTTGGAGAGTCAGTGCCTTTAACCTCCTGTTTGGCCCAGTTTGCAATTTCTGCGGAAGATGAACAGGAATAGGGAGAACCAATGAGAGACTAGCTGGAGGTGTCTGGACGGGCAAATTTAACTCTCATTTCCCACCAGGAAGAGGAATTAACCAAAGGCTCAGCGTGCCGTGCCGGAACCAGATTAGGGCCTGAAGCCATCCTGCGGTGTTGCGGTCAGCTCACGAGAAAGCGAGTTGAAGAAAGGAGCTCAGGGGCACTGTAATTCACAAACCTGCAGAGTTATAAATGACAGCTATCGTCCAAAAATATACTGAAGTAAGGCTGCCAAGAGGACTTGAAAGCGGGGCAGAATTGCAGGAAACCGATTTCAGGAGGTAGACTGGAATTGCATTTAAAGCATAGGAAAAGAGGCAGAACGTCCACAATGATGCACTTGGCCAAAAAGGGCGTATGCGTTTTTTCCTGAATATATTCAGGAAAAAACGCATACGCCCTTTTTGGCCAACCAAGCAAGCTTGCAAAGGAAATCTGCACTACAATGAAGTCACACTTCCCACCGGTCAAAAGGGCCATCTGAAAAAAGTGTAAAATCCAGAAAGGCAGGACAGGCCATGGAGAACTGGGAGCCTTGTTATGCTGATGGGCGGGATGTAAATTGCCAACAGCCACTCGGGAGAAGTGTATGGTGTTTCCTGAAACATCTAAAAAACAAAGCAACAGAGCCTAGGGCACTTCCACTTATGGTCCTATAGCTTAGGGAAATTAAAATCAAAAAGACACAGCCACCCCAAAGGTTGGGACGGCTCTGTTTACAAGAACCTGGTTTACGGTACAAGTTCAATATCGCAGAAAGTGAAAAATGGATAAAGAAGTTGTGGTACTTACGTACAATGCAGTATCACTCAGCAATGAAATCTATGTCATCAGGCCCGTAGCAGCATAATGAGTGGATTCAGGTATGATGATTCTAACTGAAATAAGTCACACAGGAAAAGAAACATCATAAGATATCACTAATACACGGAATGTAACCTTGGCTACACAGGAACTGAATTACAAAACAGAACAGGGTCTCAAATTTAGAAAACCAACTTATGCTTGCTTAAGGGGAAAGGTGAGTTGGGGTGCTGCATAAAACCAGAGATTGAAATGAGCACAGATAAAGTTCCTTAAGCCAAATATGGAATAGACAAGAGCTACTCCTTGCTCAACGAAATGGACTCAACACCCCATATTAAATGCCTAAGAGTGTACCTGACTAGGAAGTATCTTAAAACCTATGGATTGCTATGTCTCTGAAAGAGAATCAAGTGTGTGTACAGGGGCATAAACGCAGCAGTGATAGGATTGGAGAGGTTCGGTGAGCAAATGAAGACCCTTTGAAGTCATATTGCATGGTACACATTCCAAGGGTCTCAACTCTCCAGGTTTAAGGTATTCTTCCTTCAGCTAAAACATGCATGTGGAACCCAGAGTATGATCAACCATGTGATCGGGAGACGTGTTCCACTATGTCTCAGTTTTCGTCCCCTGGTACTCGGGTGCAACATTCCAGACGCTTTACTAACACTCTCCCGACTTGGAGAGTCAGTGCCTTTAACCTCCTGTTTGGCCCAGTTTGCAATTTCTGCGGAAGATGAACAGGAATAGGGAGAACCAATGAGAGACTAGCTGGAGGTGTCTGGACGGGCAAATTTAACTCTCATTTCCCACCAGGAAGAGGAATTAACCAAAGGCTCAGCGTGCCGTGCCGGAACCAGATTAGGGCCTGAAGCCATCCTGCGGTGTTGCGGCCAGCTCACGAGAAAGCGAGTTGAAGAAAGGAGCTCAGGGGCACTGTAATTCACAAACCTGCAGAGTTATAAATGACAGCTATCGTCCAAAAATATACTGAAGTAAGGCTGCCAAGAGGACTTGAAAGCGGGGCAGAATTGCAGGAAACCGATTTCAGGAGGTAGACTGGAATTGCATTTAAAGCATAGGAAAAGAGGCAGAACGTCCACAATGATGCACTTGGCCAAAAAGGGCGTATGCGTTTTTTCCTGAATATATTCAGGAAAAAACGCATACGCCCTTTTTGGCCAACCAAGCAAGCTTGCAAAGGAAATGTGCACTACAATGAAGTCTCACTTCCCCCCGGTCAAAAGGGCCATCTGAAAAAAGTGTAAACTCCAGAAAGGCAGGACAGGCCATGGAGAACTGGGAGCCTTGTTATGCTGATGGGCGGGATGTAAATTGCCAACAGCCACTCGGGAGAAGTGTATGGTGTTTCCTGAAACATCTAAAAAACAAAGCAACAGAGCCTAGGGCACTTCCACTTATGGTCCTATAGCTTAGGGAAATTAAAATCAAAAGACACAGCCACCCCAAAGGTTGGGACGGCTCTGTTTACAAGAACCTGGTTTACGGTACAAGTTCAATATCGCAGAAAGTGAAAAATGGATAAAGAAGTTGTGGTACTTACGTACAATGCAATATCACTCAGCAATGAAATCTATGTCATCAGGCCCGTAGCAGCATAATGAGTGGATTCAGGTACGATGATTCTAACTGAAATAACTCACACAGGAAAAGAAACATCATAAGATATCACTAATACACGGAATGTAAACTTGGCTACACAGGAACTGAATTCCAAAACAGAACAGGGTCTCAAATTTAGAAAACCAACTTATGCTTGCTTAAGGGGAAAGGTGAGTTGGGGTGCTGCATAAAACCAGAGATTGAAATGAGCACAGATAAAGTTCCTTAAGTCAAATATGGAATAGACAAGAGCTACTCCTTGCTCAACGAAATGGACTCAACACCCCATATTAAATGCCTAAGAGTGTACCTGACTAGGAAATATCTTAAAACCTATGGATTGCTATGTCTCCGAAAGAGAATCAAGCGTGTGTACAGGGGCATAAACGCAACAGTGATAGGACTGGAGAGGTTCGGTGAGCAAATGAAGACCCTTTGAAGTCATATTGCATGGTACCCATTCCACGGGTCTCAACTCTCCAGGTTTAAGGTATTCTTCCTTCAGCTAAAATATGCATGTGGAACCCAGAGTATGATCAACCGTGTGATTGGGAGACGTGTTCCAATATGTGTCAGTTTTGGTCCCCTGGTACTCGGGTGCAACATTCCAGACGCTTTACTAACACTCTCCCGACTTGGAGAGTCAGTGCCTTTAACCTCCTGTTTGGCCCAGTTTGCAATTTCTGCGGAAGATGAACAGGAATAGGGAGAACCAATGAGAGACTAGCTGGAGGTGTCTGGACGGGCAAATTTAACTCTCATTTCCCACCAGGAAGAGGAATTAACCAAAGGCTCAGCGTGCCGTGCCGGAACCAGATTAGCGCCTGAAGCCATCCTGCGGTGTTGCGGCCAGCTCACAAGAAAGCGACTTGAAGAAAGGAGCTCGGGGCACTGTAATTCACAAACCTGCAGAGTTATAAATGACAGCTATCGTCCAAAAATATACTGAAGTAAGGCTGCCAAGAGGACTTGAAAGCGGGGCAGAATTGCAGGAAACCGAGTTCAGGAGGTAGACTGGAATTGCATGGAAAGCATAGGAAAAGAGGCAGAACGTCCACAATGATGCACTTGGCCAAAAAGGGCGTATGCGTTTTTTCCTGAATATATTCAGGAAAAAACGCATACGCCCTTTTTGGCCAACCAAGCAAGCTTGCAAAGGAAATCTGCACTACAGTGAAGTCTCACTTCCCCCCGGTCAAAAGGGCCATCTGAAAAAAGTGTAAAATCCAGAAAGGCAGGACAGGCCATGGAGAACTGGGAGCCTTGTTATGCTGATGGGCGGGATGTAAATTGCCAACAGCCACTCGGGAAAAGTGTATGGTGTTTCCTGAAACATCTAAAAAACAAAGCAACAGAGCCTAGGGCACTTCCACTTATGGTCCTATAGCTTAGGGAAATTAAAATCAAAAGACACAGCCACCCCAAATGTTGGGACGGCTCTGTTTACAAGAACCTGGTTTACGGTACAAGTTCAATATCGCAGAAAGTGAAAAATGGAAAAAGAAGTAGTGGTACTTATGTACAATGCAATATCACTCAGCAATGAAATCTATGTCATCAGGCCCGTAGCAGCATAATGAGTGGATTCAGGTATGATGATTCTAACTGAAATAAGTCACACAGGAAAAGAAACATCATAAGATATCACTAATACACGGAATGTAAACTTGGCTACATAGGAACTGAATTACAAAACAGAACAGGGTCTCCAATTTAGAAACCCAACTTATGCTTGCTTAAGGGGAAAGGTGAGTTGGGGTGCTGCATAAAACCAGAGATTGAAATGAGCACAGATAAAGTTCCTTAAGCCAAATATGGAATAGACAAGAGCTACTCCTTGCTCAACGAAATGGACTCAACACCCCATATTAAATGCCTAAGAGTGTACCTGACTAGGAAGTATCTTAAAACCTATGGATTGCTATGTCTCCGAAAGAGAATCAAGCGTGTGTACAGGGGCATAAACGCAGCAGTGATAGGACTGGAGAGGTTCGGTGAGCAAATGAAGACCCTTTGAAGTCATATTGCATGGTACCCATTCCACGGGTCTCAACTCTCCAGGTTTAAGGTATTCTTCTTTCAGCTAAAACATGCATGTGGAACCCAGAGTATGATCAACCGTGTGATCGGGAGACGTGTTCCAATATGTCTCAGTTTTCGTCCCCTGGTACTCGGGTGCAACATTCCAGACGCTTTACTAACACTCTCCCGACTTGGAGAGTCAGTGCCTTTAACCTCCTGTTTGGCCCAGTTTGCAATTTCTGCAGAAGATGAACAGGAATAGGGAGAACCAATGACAGACTAGCTGGAGGTGTCTGGACGGGCAAATTTAACTCTCATTTCCCACCAGGAAGAGGAATTAACCAAAGGCTCAGCGTGCCGTGCCGGAACCAGATTAGGGCCTGAAGCCATCCTGCGGTGTTGCGGCCAGCTCACGAGAAAGCGAGTTGAAGAAAGGAGCTCAGGGGCACTGTAATTCACAAACCTGCAGAGTTATAAATGACAGCTATCGTCCAAAAATATACTGAAGTAAGGCTGCCAAGAGGACTTGAAAGCGGGGCAGAATTGCAGGACACCGATTTCAGGAGGTAGACTGGAATTGCATTGAAAGCATAGGAAAAGAGGCAGAACGTCCACAATGATGCACTTGGCCAAAAGGGCGTATGCGTTTTTTCCTGAATATATTCAGGAAAAAACGCATACGCCCTTTTTGGCCAACCAAGCAAGCTTGCAAAGGAAATCTGCACTACAATGAAGTCTCACTTCCCCCCGGTCAAAAGGGCCATCTGAAAAAAGTGTAAAATCCAGAAAGGCAGGACAGGCCATGGAGAACTGGGAGCCTTGTTATGCTGATGGGCGGGATGTCAATTGCCAACAGCCACTCGGGAGAAGTGTATGGTGTTTCCTGAAACATCTAAAAAACAAAGCAACAGAGCCTAGGGCACTTCCACTTATGGTCCTATAGCTTAGGGAAATTAAAATCAAAAGACACAGCCACCCCAAAGGTTGGGACGGCTCTGTTTACAAGAACCTGGTTTACGGTACAAGTTCAATATCGCAGAAAGTGAAAAATGGATAAAGAAGTTGTGGTACTTACGTACAATGCAGTATCACTCAGCAATGAAATCTATGTCATCAGGCCCGTAGCAGCATAATGAGTGGATTCAGGTATGATGATTCTAACTGAAATAAATCACACAGGAAAAGAAACATCATAAGATATCACTAATACATGGAATGTAACCTAGGCTACACAGGAACTGAATTACAAAACAGAACAGGGTCTCAAATTTAGAAAACCAACTTATGCTTGCTTAAGGGGAAAGGTGAGTTGGGGTGCTGCATAAAACCAGAGATTGAAATGAGCACAGATAAAGTTCCTTAAGCCAAATATGGAATAGACAAGAGCTACTCCTTGCTCAACGAAATGGACTCAACACCCCATATTAAATGCCTAAGAGTGTACCTGACTAGGAAGTACCTTAAAACCTATGGATTGCTATGTCTCCGAAAGAGAATCAAGCGTGTGTACAGGGGCATAAACGCAGCAGTGATAGCATTGGAGAAGTTCGGTGAGCAAATGAAGACCCTTTGAAGTCATATTGCATGGTACCCATTCCACGGGTCTCAACTCTCCAGGTTTAAGGTATTCTTCCTTCAGCTAAAACATGCATGTGGAACCCAGAGTATGATCAACCGTGTGATCGGGAGACGTGTTCCAATATGTGTCAGTTTTCGTCCCCTGGTACTCGGGTACAACATTCCAGACGCTTTACTAACACTCTCCCGACTTGGAGAGTCAGTGCCTTTAACCTCCTGTTTGGCCCAGTTTGCAATTTCTGCGGAAGATGAACAGGAATAGGGAGAACCAATGAGAGACTAGCTGGAGGTGTCTGGACGGGCAAATTTAACTCTCATTTCCCACCAGGAAGAGGAATTAACCAAAGGCTCATCGTGCCGTGCCGGAACCAGATTAGAGCCTGAAGCCATCCTGCGATGTTGCGGCCAGCTCACAAGAAAGCGACTTGAAGAAAGGAGCTCGGGGCACTGTAATTCACAAACCTGCAGAGTTATAAATGACAGCTATCGTCCAAAAATATACTGAAGTAAGGCTGCCAAGAGGACTTGAATGCGGGGCAGAATTGCAGGAAACCGATTTCAGGAGGTAGACTGGAATTGCATTTAAAGCATAGGAAAAGAGGCAGAACGTCCACAATGATGCACTTGGCCAAAAAGGGCGTATGCGTTTTTTCCTGAATATATTCAGGAAAAAACGCATACGCACTTTTTGGCCAACCAAGCAAGCTTGCAAAGGAAATCTGCACTACAATGAAGTCTCACTTCCCCCCGGTCAAAAGGGCCATCTGAAAAAAGTGTAAAATCCAGAAAGGCAGGACAGGCCATGGAGAACTGGGAGCCTTGTTATGCTGATGGGCGGGATGTCAATTGCCAACAGCCACTCGGGAGAAGTGTATGGTGTTTCCTGAAACATCTAAAAAACAAAGCAACAGAGCCTAGGGCACTTCCACTTATGGTCCTATAGCTTAGGGAAATTAAAATCAAAAGACACAGCCACCCCAAAGGTTGGGACGGCTCTGTTTACAAGAACCTGGTTTACGGTACAAGTTCAATATCGCAGAAAGTGAAAAATGGATAAAGAAGTTGTGGTACTTACGTACAATGCAGTATCACTCAGCAATGAAATCTATGTCATCAGGCCCGTAGCAGCATAATGAGTGGATTCAGGTATGATGATTCTAACTGAAATAAGTCACACAGGAAAAGAAACATCATAAGATATCACTAATACACGGAATGTAAACTTGGCTACACAGGAACTGAATTACAAAACAGAACAGGGTCTCAAATTTAGAAAACCAACTTATGCTTGCTTAAGGGGAAAGGTGAGTTGGGGTGCTGCATAAAACCAGAGATTGAAATGAGCACAGATAAAGTTCCTTAAGCCAAATATGGAATAGACAAGAGCTACTCCTTGCTCAACGAAATGGACTCAACACCCCATATAAAATGCCTAAGAGTGTACCTGACTAGGAAGTATCTTAAAACCTATGGATTGCTATGTCTCCGAAAGAGAATCAAGCGTGTGTACAGGGGCATAAACGCAGCAGTGATAGCATTGGAGAAGTTCGGTGAGCAAATGAAGACCCTTTGAAGTCATATTGCATGGTACCCATTCCACGGGTCACAACTCTCCAGGTTTAAGGTATTCTTCCTTCAGCTAAAACATGCATGTGGAACCCAGAGTATGATCAACCATGTGATCGGGAGACGTGTTCCAATATGTGTCAGTTTTCGTCCCCTGGTGCTCGGGTACAACATTCCAGACGCTTTACTAACACTCTCCCGACTTGGAGAGTCAGTGCCTTTAACCTCCTGTTTGGCCCAGTTTGCAATTTCTGCGGAAGATGAACAGGAATAGGGAGAACCAATGAGAGACTAGCTGGAGGTGTCTGGACGGGCAAATTTAGCTCTCATTTCCCACCAGGAAGAGGAATTAACCAAAGGCTCAGCGTGCCATGCCGGAACCAGATTAGGGCCTGAAGCCATCCTGCGGTGTTGTGGCCAGCTCACAAGAAAGCGACTTGAAGAAAGGAGCTCGGGGCACTGTAATTCACAAACCTGCAGAGTTATAAATGACAGCTATCGTCCAAAAATATACTGAAGTAAGGCTGCCAAGAGGACTTGAAAGCGGGGCAGAATTGCAGGAAACCGATTTCAGGAGGTAGACTGGAATTGCATTTAAAGCATAGGAAAAGAGGCAGAACGTCCACAATGATGCACTTGGCCAAAAAGGGCGTATGCGTTTTTTCCTGAATATATTCAGGAAAAAACGCATACGCCCTTTTTGGCCAACCAAGCAAGCTTGCAAAGGAAATCTGCACTACAGTGAAGTCTCACTTCCCCCCGGTCAAAAGGGCCATCTGAAAAAAGTGTAAACTCCAGAAAGGCAGGACAGGCCATGGAGAACTGGGAGCCTTGTTATGCTGATGGGCGGGATGTAAATTGCCAACAGCCACTCGGGAGAAGTGTATGGTGTTTCCTGAAACATCTAAAAAACAAAGCAACAGAGCCTAGGGCACTTCCACTTATGGTCCTATAGCTTAGGGAAATTAAAATCAAAAGACACAGCCACCCCAAATGTTGGGACGGCTCTGTTTACAAGAACCTGGTTTACGGTACAAGTTCAATATCGCAGAAAGTGAAAAATGGATAAAGAAGTTGTGGTACTTACGTACAATGCAATATCACTCAGCAATGAAATCTATGTCATCAGGCCCGTAGCAGCATAATGAGTGGATTCAGGTATGATGATTCTAACTGAAATAAGTCACACAGGAAAAGAAACATCATAAGATATCACTAATACACGGAATGTAACCTTGGCTACATAGGAACTGAATTACAAAACAGAACAGGGTCTCAAATTTAGGAAACCAACTTATGCTTGCTTAAGGGGAAAGGTGAGTTGGGGTGCTGCATAAAACCAGAGATTGAAATGAGCACAGATAAAGTTCCTTAAGCCAAATATGGAATAGACAAGAGCTGCTCCTTGCTCAACGAAATGGACTCAACACCCCGTATTAAATGCCTAAGAGTGTACCTGACTAGGAAGTATCTTAAAACCTATGGATTGCTATGTCTCCGAAAGAGAATCAAGCGTGTGTACAGGGGCATAAACGCAGCAGTGATAGGACTGGAGAGGTTCGGTGAGCAAATGAAGACCCTTTGAAGTCATATTGCATGGTACCCATTCCACGGGTCTCAACTCTCCAGGTTTAAGGTATTCTTCCTTCAGCTAAAACATGTATGTGGAGCCCAGAGTATGATCAACCGTGTGATCGGGAGACGTGTTCCAATATGTGTCAGTTTTCGTCCCCTGGTACTCGGGTGCAACATTCCAGACGCTTTACTAACACTCTCCCGACTTGGAGAGTCAGTGCCTTTAACCTCCTGTTTGGCCCAGTTTGCAATTTCTGCGGAAGATGAACAGGAATAGGGAGAACCAATGAGAGACTAGCTGGAGGTGTCTGGACGGGCAAATTTAACTCTCATTTCCCACCAGGAAGAGGAATTAACCAAAGGCTCAGCGTGCCGTGCCGGAACCAGATTAGGGCCTGAAGCCATCCTGCGGTGTTGTGGCCAGCTCACAAGAAAGCGACTTGAAGAAAGGAGCTCAGGGGCACTGTAATTCACAAACCTGCAGAGTTATAAATGACAGCTATCGTCCAAAAATATACTGAAGTAAGGCTGCCAAGAGGACTTGAAAGCGGGGCAGAATTGCAGGAAACCGAGTTCAGGAGGTAGACTGGAATTGCATGGAAAGCATAGGAAAAGAGGCAGAACGTCCACAATGATGCACTTGGCCAAAAAGGGCGTATGCGTTTTTTCCTGAATATATTCAGGAAAAAACGCATACGCCCTTTTTGGCCAACCAAGCAAGCTTGCAAAGGAAATCTGCACTACAGTGAAGTCTCACTTCCCCCCGGTCAAAAGGGCCATCTGAAAAAAGTGTAAAATCCAGAAAGGCAGGACAGGCCATGGAGAACTGGGAGCCTTGTTATGCTGATGGGCGGGATGTCAATTGCCAACAGCCACTCGGGAGAAGTGTATGGTGTTTCCTGAAACATCTAAAAAACAAAGCAACAGAGCCTAGGGCACTTCCACTTATGGTCCTATAGCTTAGGGAAATTAAAATCAAAAGACACAGCCACCCCAAAGGTTGGGACGGCTCTGTTTACAAGAACCTGGTTTACGGTACAAGTTCAATATCGCAGAAAGTGAAAAATGGATAAAGAAGTTGTGGTACTTACGTACAATGCAGTATCACTCAGCAATGAAATCTATGTCATCAGGCCCATAGCAGCATAATGAGTGGATTCAGGTATGATGATTCTAACTGAAATAAGTCACACAGGAAAAGAAACATCATAAGATATCACTAATACACGGAATGTAACCTTGGCTACACAGGAACTGAATTACAAAACAGAACAGGGTCTCAAATTTAGAAAACCAACTTATGCTTGCTTAAGGGGAAAGGTGAGTTGGGGTGCTGCATAAAACCAGAGATTGAAATGAGCACAGATAAAGTTCCTTAAGCCAAATATGGAATAGACAAGAGCTACTCCTTGCTCAACGAAATGGACTCAACACCCCATATTAAATGCCTAAGAGTGTACCTGACTAGGAAGTACCTTAAAACCTATGGATTGCTATGTCTCCGAAAGAGAATCAAGCGTGTGTACAGGGGCATAAACGCATCAGTGATAGCATTGGAGAAGTTCGGTGAGCAAATGAAGACCCTTTGAAGTCATATTGCATGGTACCCATTCCACGGGTCTCAACTCTCCAGGTTTAAGGTATTCTTCCTTCAGCTAAAACATGCATGTGGAACCCAGAGTATGATCAACCGTGTGATCGGGAGACGTGTTCCAATATGTGTCAGTTTTCGTCCCCTGGTACTCGGGTACAACATTCCAGACGCTTTACTAACACTCTCCCGACTTGGAGAGTCAGTGCCTTTAACCTCCTGTTTGGCCCAGTTTGCAATTTCTGCGGAAGATGAACAGGAATAGGGAGAACCAATGACAGACTAGCTGGAGGTGTCTGGACGGGCAAATTTAACTCTCATTTCCCACCAGGAAGAGGAATTAACCAAAGGCTCAGCGTGCCGTGCCGGAACCAGATTAGGGCCTGAAGCCATCCTGCGATGTTGCGGCCAGCTCACAAGAAAGCGACTTGAAGAAAGGAGCTCGGGGCACTGTAATTCACAAACCTGCAGAGTTATAAATGACAGCTATCGTCCAAAAATATACTGAAGTAAGGCTGCCAAGAGGACTTGAATGCGGGGCAGAATTGCAGGAAACCGATTTCAGGAGGTAGACTGGAATTGCATTGAAAGCATAGGAAAAGAGGCAGAACGTCCACAATGATGCACTTGGCCAAAAAGGGCGTATGCGTTTTTTCCTGAATATATTCAGGAAAAAACGCATACGCACTTTTTGGCCAACCAAGCAAGCTTGCAAAGGAAATCTGCACTACAATGAAGTCTCACTTCCCCCCGGTCAAAAGGGCCATCTGAAAAAAGTGTAAAATCCAGAAAGGCAGGACAGGCCATGGAGAACTGGGAGCCTTGTTATGCTGATGGGCGGGATGTCAATTGCCAACAGCCACTCGGGAGAAGTGTATGGTGTTTCCTGAAACATCTAAAAAACAAAGCAACAGAGCCTAGGGCACTTCCACTTATGGTCCTATAGCTTAGGGAAATTAAAATCAAAAGACACAGCCACCCCAAAGGTTGGGACGGCTCTGTTTACAAGAACCTGGTTTACGGTACAAGTTCAATATCGCAGAAAGTGAAAAATGGATAAAGAAGTTGTGGTACTTACGTACAATGCAGTATCACTCAGCAATGAAATCTATGTCATCAGGCCCGTAGCAGCATAATGAGTGGATTCAGGTATGATGATTCTAACTGAAATAAGTCACACAGGAAAAGAAACATCATAAGATATCACTAATACACGGAATGTAACCTTGGCTACACAGGAACTGAATTACAAAACAGAACAGGGTCTCAAATTTAGAAAACCAACTTATGCTTGCTTAAGGGGAAAGGTGAGTTGGGGTGCTGCATAAAACCAGAGATTGAAATGAGCACAGATAAAGTTCCTTAAGCCAAATATGGAATAGACAAGAGCTACTCCTTGCTCAACGAAATGGACTCAACACCCCATATAAAATGCCTAAGAGTGTACCTGACTAGGAAGTATCTTAAAACCTATGGATTGCTATGTCTCCGAAAGAGAATCAAGCGTGTGTACAGGGGCATAAACGCAGCAGTGATAGCATTGGAGAAGTTCGGTGAGCAAATGAAGACCCTTTGAAGTCATATTGCATGGTACCCATTCCACGGGTCACAACTCTCCAGGTTTAAGGTATTCTTCCTTCAGCTAAAACATGCATGTGGAACCCAGAGTATGATCAACCATGTGATCGGGAGACGTGTTCCAATATGTGTCAGTTTTCGTCCCCTGGTGCTCGGGTACAACATTCCAGACGCTTTACTAACACTCTCCCGACTTGGAGAGTCAGTGCCTTTAACCTCCTGTTTGGCCCAGTTTGCAATTTCTGCGGAAGATGAACAGGAATAGGGAGAACCAATGACAGACTAGCTGGAGGTGTCTGGACGGGCAAATTTAGCTCTCATTTCCCACCAGGAAGAGGAATTAACCAAAGGCTCAGCGTGCCGTGCCGGAACCAGATTAGGGCCTGAAGCCATCCTGCGGTGTTGCGGCCAGCTCACAAGAAAGCGACTTGAAGAAAGGAGCTCGGGGCACTGTAATTCACAAACCTGCAGAGTTATAAATGACAGCTATCGTCCAAAAATATACTGAAGTAAGGCTGCCAAGAGGACTTGAAAGCGGGGCAGAATTGCAGGAAACCGATTTCAGGAGGTAGACTGGAATTGCATTTAAAGCATAGGAAAAGAGGCAGAACGTCCACAATGATGCACTTGGCCAAAAAGGGCGTATGCGTTTTTTCCTGAATATATTCAGGAAAAAACGCATACGCCCTTTTTGGCCAACCAAGCAAGCTTGCAAAGGAAATCTGCACTACAGTGAAGTCTCACTTCCCCCCGGTCAAAAGGGCCATCTGAAAAAAGTGTAAACTCCAGAAAGGCAGGACAGGCCATGGAGAACTGGGAGCCTTGTTATGCTGATGGGCGGGATGTCAATTGCCAACAGCCACTCGGGAGAAGTGTATGGTGTTTCCTGAAACATCTAAAAAACAAAGCAACAGAGCCTAGGGCACTTCCACTTATGGTCCTATAGCTTAGGGAAATTAAAATCAAAAGACACAGCCACCCCAAATGTTGGGACGGCTCTGTTTACAAGAACCTGGTTTACGGTACAAGTTCAATATCGCAGAAAGTGAAAAATGGATAAAGAAGTTGTGGTACTTACGTACAATGCAATATCACTCAGCAATGAAATCTATGTCATCAGGCCCGTAGCAGCATAATGAGTGGATTCAGGTATGATGATTCTAACTGAAATAAGTCACACAGGAAAAGAAACATCATAAGATATCACTAATACACGGAATGTAAACTTGGCTACATAGGAACTGAATTACAAAACAGAACAGGGTCTCAAATTTAGGAAACCAACTTATGCTTGCTTAAGGGGAAAGGTGAGTTGGGGTGCTGCATAAAACCAGAGATTGAAATGAGCACAGATAAAGTTCCTTAAGCCAAATATGGAATAGACAAGAGCTACTCCTTGCTCAACGAAATGGACTCAACACCCCATATTAAATGCCTAAGAGTGTACCTGACTAGGAAGTATCTTAAAACCTATGGATTGCTATGTCTCCGAAAGAGAATCAAGCGTGTGTACAGGGGCATAAACGCAGCAGTGATAGGACTGGAGAGGTTCGGTGAGCAAATGAAGACCCTTTGAAGTCATATTGCATGGTACCCATTCCACGGGTCTCAACTCTCCAGGTTTAAGGTATTCTTCTTTCAGCTAAAACATGCATGTGGAACCCAGAGTATGATCAACCGTGTGATCGGGAGACGTGTTCCAATATGTCTCAGTTTTCGTCCCCTGGTACTCGGGTGCAACATTCCAGACGCTTTACTAACACTCTCCCGACTTGGAGAGTCAGTGCCTTTAACCTCCTGTTTGGCCCAGTTTGCAATTTCTGCAGAAGATGAACAGGAATAGGGAGAACCAATGACAGACTAGCTGGAGGTGTCTGGACGGGCAAATTTAACTCTCATTTCCCACCAGGAAGAGGAATTAACCAAAGGCTCAGCGTGCCGTGCCGGAACCAGATTAGCGCCTGAAGCCATCCTGCGGTGTTGCGGCCAGCTCACGAGAAAGCGAGTTGAAGAAAGGAGCTCAGGGGCACTGTAATTCACAAACCTGCAGAGTTATAAATGACAGCTATCGTCCAAAAATATACTGAAGTAAGGCTGCCAAGAGGACTTGAAAGCGGGGCAGAATTGCAGGACACCGATTTCAGGAGGTAGACTGGAATTGCATTGAAAGCATAGGAAAAGAGGCAGAACGTCCACAATGATGCACTTGGCCAAAAGGGCGTATGCGTTTTTTCCTGAATATATTCAGGAAAAAACGCATACGCCCTTTTTGGCCAACCAAGCAAGCTTGCAAAGGAAATCTGCACTACAATGAAGTCTCACTTCCCCCCGGTCAAAAGGGCCATCTGAAAAAAGTGTAAAATCCAGAAAGGCAGGAAAGGCCATGGAGAACTGGGAGCCTTGTTATGCTGATGGGCGGGATGTCAATTGCCAACAGCCACTCGGGAGAAGTGTATGGTGTTTCCTGAAACATCTAAAAAACAAAGCAACAGAGCCTAGGGCACTTCCACTTATGGTCCTATAGCTTAGGGAAATTAAAATCAAAAGACACAGCCACCCCAAAGGTTGGGACGGCTCTGTTTACAAGAACCTGGTTTACGGTACAAGTTCAATATCGCAGAAAGTGAAAAATGGATAAAGAAGTTGTGGTACTTACGTACAATGCAGTATCACTCAGCAATGAAATCTATGTCATCAGGCCCGTAGCAGCATAATGAGTGGATTCAGGTATGATGATTCTAACTGAAATAAGTCACACAGGAAAAGAAACATCATAAGATATCACTAATACACGGAATGTAACCTTGGCTACACAGGAACTGAATTACAAAACAGAACAGGGTCTCAAATTTAGAAAACCAACTTATGCTTGCTTAAGGGGAAAGGTGAGTTGGGGTGCTGCATAAAACCAGAGATTGAAATGAGCACAGATAAAGTTCCTTAAGCCAAATATGGAATAGACAAGAGCTACTCCTTGCTCAACGAAATGGACTCAACACCCCATATTAAATGCCTAAGAGTGTACCTGACTAGGAAGTATCTTAAAACCTATGGATTGCTATGTCTCCGAAAGAGAATCAAGCGTGTGTACAGGGGCATAAACGCAGCAGTGATAGCATTGGAGAAGTTCGGTGAGCAAATGAAGACCCTTTGAAGTCATATTGCATGGTACCCATTCCACGGGTCTCAACTCTCCAGGTTTAAGGTATTCTTCCTTCAGCTAAAACATGCATGTGGAACCCAGAGTATGATCAACCGTGTGATCGGGAGACGTGTTCCAATATGTGTCAGTTTTCGTCCCCTGGTACTCGGGTACAACATTCCAGACGCTTTACTAACACTCTCCCGACTTGGAGAGTCAGTGCCTTTAACCTCCTGTTTGGCCCAGTTTGCAATTTCTGCGGAAGATGAACAGGAATAGGGAGAACCAATGAGAGACTAGCTGGAGGTGTCTGGACGGGCAAATTTAACTCTCATTTCCCACCAGGAAGAGGAATTAACCAAAGGCTCAGCGTGCCGTGCCGGAACCAGATTAGGGCCTGAAGCCATCCTGCGGTGTTGCGGCCAGCTCACGAGAAAGCGAGTTGAAGAAAGGAGCTCAGGGGCACTGTAATTCACAAACCTGCAGAGTTATAAATGACAGCTATCGTCCAAAAATATACTGAAGTAAGGCTGCCAAGAGGACTTGAAAGCGGGGCAGAATTGCAGGAAACCGATTTCAGGAGGTAGACTGGAATTGCATTTAAAGCATAGGAAAAGAGGCAGAACGTCCACAATGATGCACTTGGCCAAAAAGGGCGTATGCGTTTTTTCCTGAATATATTCAGGAAAAAACGCATACGCCCTTTTTGGCCAACCAAGCAAGCTTGCAAAGGAAATCTGCACTACAATGAAGTCTCACTTCCCCCCGGTCAAAAGGGCCATCTGAAAAAAGTGTAAAATCCAGAAAGGCAGGACAGGCCATGGAGAACTGGGAGCCTTGTTATGCTGATGGGCGGGATGTAAATTGCCAACAGCCACTCGGGAGAAGTGTATGGTGTTTCCTGAAACATCTAAAAAACAAAGCAACAGAGCCTAGGGCACTTCCACTTATGGTCCTATAGCTTAGGGAAATTAAAATCAAAAGACACAGCCACCCCAAAGGTTGGGACGGCTCTGTTTACAAGAACCTGGTTTACGGTACAAGTTCAATATCGCAGAAAGTGAAAAATGGATAAAGAAGTTGTGGTACTTACGTACAATGCAATATCACTCAGCAATGAAATCTATGTCATCAGGCCCGTAGCAGCATAATGAGTGGATTCAGGTACGATGATTCTAACTGAAATAAGTCACACAGAAAAAGAAACATCATAAGATATCACTAATACACGGAATGTAACCTTGGCTACACAGGAACTGAATTACAAAACAGAACAGGGTCTCAAATTTAGAAAACCAACTTATGCTTGCTTAAGGGGAAAGGTGAGTTGGGGAGCTGCATAAAACCAGAGATTGAAATGAGCACAGATAAAGTTCCTTAAGCCAAATATGGAATAGACAAGAGCTACTCCTTGCTCAACGAAATGTACTCAACACCCCATATTAAATGTCTAAGTGTGTACCTGAGTAGGAAGTATCTTAAAACCTATGGATTGCTATGTCTCTGAAAGAGAATCAAGTGTGTGTACAGGGGCATAAACGCAGCAGTGATAGGATTGGAGAGGTTCGGTGAGCAAATGAAGACCCTTTGAAGTCATATTGCATGGTACCCATTCCACGGGTCTCAACTCTCCAGGTTTAAGGTATTCTTCCTTCAGCTAAAACATGCATGTGGAACCCAGAGTATGATCAACCGTGTGATCGGGAGACGTGTTCCAATATGTCTCAGTTTTCGTCCCCTGATACTCGGGTGCAACATTCCAGACGCTTTACTAACACTCTCCCGACTTGGAGAGTCAGTGCCTTTAACCTCCTGTTTGGTCCAGTTTGCAATTTCTGCGGAAGATGAACAGGAATAGGGAGAACCAATGAGAGACTAGCTGGAGGTGTCTGGACGGGCAAATTTAACTCTCATTTCCCACCAGGAAGAGGAATTAACCAAAGGCTCAGCGTGCCGTGCCGGAACCAGATTAGGGCCTGAAGCGATCCTGCGGTGTTGCGGCCAGCTCACGAGAAAGCGAGTTGAAGAAAGGAGCTCAGGGGCACTGTAATTCACAAACCTGCAGAGTTATAAATGACAGCTATCGTCCAAAAATATACTGAAGTAAGGCTGCCAAGAGGACTTGAAAGCGGGGCAGAATTGCAGGAAACCGATTTCAGGAGGTAGACTGGAATTGCATTTAAAGCATAGGAAAAGAGGCAGAACGTCCACAATGATGCACCTGGCCAAAAAGTGCGTATGCGTTTTTTCCTGAATATATTCAGGAAAAAACGCTTACGCCCTTTTTGGCCAACCAAGCAAGCTTGCAAAGGAAATCTGCACTACAATGAAGTCTCACTTCCCCCCGGTCAAAAGGGCCATCTGAAAAAAGTGTAAAATCCAGAAAGGCAGGACAGGCCATGGAGAACTGGGAGCCTTGTTATGCTGATGGGCGGGATGTAAATTGCCAACAGCCACTCGGGAGAAGTGTAAGGTGTTTCCTGAAACATCTAAAAAACAAAGCAACAGAGCCTAGGGCACTTCCACTTATGGTCCTATAGCTTAGGGAAATTAAAATCAAAAGACACAGCCACCCCAAAGGTTGGGACGGCTCTGTTTACAAGAACCTGGTTTACGGTACAAGTTCAATATCGCAGAAAGTGAAAAATGGATAAAGAAGTTGTGGTACTTACGTACAATGCAATATCACTCAGCAATGAAATCTATGTCATCAGGCCCGTAGTAGCATAATGAGTGGATTCAGGTACGATGATTCTAACTGAAATAAGTCACACAGAAAAAGAAACATCATAAGATATCACTAATACACGGAATGTAAACTTGGCTACACAGGAACTGAATTACAAAACAGAACAGGGTCTCAAATTTAGAAACCCAACTTATGCTTGCTTAAGGGGAAAGGTGAGTTGGGGTGCTGCATAAAACCAGAGATTGAAATGAGCACAGATAAAGTTCCTTAAGTCAAATATGGAATAGACAAGAGCTACTCCTTGCTCAACGAAATGGACTCAACACCCCATATTAAATGCCTAAGAGTGTACCTGACTAGGAAATATCTTAAAACCTATGGATTGCTATGTCTCTGAAAGAGAATCAAGTGTGTGTACAGGGGCATAAACGCAGCAGTGATAGGATTGGAGAGGTTCGGTGAGCAAATGAAGACCCTTTGAAGTCATATTGCATGGTACCCATTCCACGGGTCTCAACTCTCCAGGTTTAAGGTATTCTTCCTTCAGCTAAAACATGCATGTGGAACCCAGAGTATGATCAACCGTGTGATCGGGAGACGTTTTCCAATATGTCTCAGTTTTCGTCCCCTGATACTCGGGTGCAACATTCCAGACGCTTTACTAACACTCTCCCGACTTGGAGAGTCAGTGCCTTTAACCTCCTGTTTGGCCCAGTTTGCAATTTCTGCGGAAGATGAACAGGAATAGGGAGAACCAATGACAGACTAGCTGGCGGTGTCTGGACGGGCAAATTTAACTCTCATTTCCCACCAGGAAGAGGAATTAACCAAAGGCTCAGCGTGCCGTGCCGGAACCAGATTAGGGCCTGAAGCCATCCTGCGGTGTTGCGGCCAGCTCACGAGAAAGCGAGTTGAAGAAAGGAGCTCAGGGGCACTGTAATTCACAAACCTGCAGAGTTATAAATGACAGCTATCGTCCAAAAATATACTGAAGTAAGGCTGCCAAGAGGACTTGAAAGCGGGGCAGAATTGCAGGAAACCGATTTCAGGAGGTAGACTGGAATTGCATTTAAAGCATAGGAAAAGAGGCAGAACGTCCACAATGATGCACTTGGCCAAAAAGGGCGTATGCGTTTTTTCCTGAATATATTCAGGAAAAAACGCATACGCCCTTTTTGGCCAACCAAGCAAGCTTGCAAAGGAAATCTGCACTACAATGAAGTCTCACTTCCCCCCGGTCAAAAGGGCCATCTGAAAAAAGTGTAAAATCCAGAAAGGCAGGACAGGCCATGGAGAACTGGGAGCCTTGTTATGCTGATGGGCGGGATGTAAATTGCCAACAGCCACTCGGGAGAAGTGTATGGTGTTTCCTGAAACATCTAAAAAACAAAGCAACAGAGCCTAGGGCACTTCCACTTATGGTCCTATAGCTTAGGGAAATTAAAATCAAAAGACACAGCCACCCCAAAGGTTGGGACGGCTCTGTTTACAAGAACCTGGTTTACGGTACAAGTTCAATATCGCAGAAAGTGAAAAATGGATAAAGAAGTTGTGGTACTTACGTACAATGCAATATCACTCAGCAATGAAATCTATGTCATCAGGCCCGTAGCAGCATAATGAGTGGATTCAGGTACGATGATTCTAACTGAAATAAGTCACACAGAAAAAGAAACATCATAAGATATCACTAATACACGGAATGTAACCTTGGCTACACAGGAACTGAATTACGAAACAGAACAGGGTCTCAAATTTAGAAAACCAACTTATGCTTGCTTAAGGGGAAAGGTGAGTTGGGGTGCTGCATAAAACCAGAGATTGAAATGAGCACAGATAAAGTTCCTTAAGCCAAATATGGAATAGACAAGAGCTACTCCTTGCTCAACGAAATGGACTCAACACCCCATATTAAATGTCTAAGTGTGTACCTGACTAGGAAGTATCTTAAAACCTATGGATTGCTATGTCTCTGAAAGAGAATCAAGTGTGTGTACAGGGGCATAAACGCAGCAGTGATAGGATTGGAGAGGTTCGGTGAGCAAATGAAGACCCTTTGAAGTCATATTGCATGGTACCCATTCCACGGGTCTCAACTCTCCAGGTTTAAGGTATTCTTCCTTCAGCTAAAACATGCATGTGGAACCCAGAGTATGATCAACCGTGTGATCGGGAGACGTGTTCCAATATGTCTCAGTTTTCGTCCCCTGATACTCGGGTGCAATATTCCAGACGCTTTACTAACACTCTCCCGACTTGGAGAGTCAGTGCCTTTAACCTCCTGTTTGGCCCAGTTTGCAATTTCTGCGGAAGATGAACAGGAATAGGGAGAACCAATGAGAGACTAGCTGGAGGTGTCTGGACGGGCAAATTTAACTCTCATTTCCCACCAGGAAGAGGAATTAACCAAAGGCTCAGCGTGCCGTGCCGGAACCAGATTAGGGCCTGAAGCCATCCTGCGGTGTTGCGGCCAGCTCACGAGAAAGCGAGTTGAAGAAAGGAGCTCAGGGGCACTGTAATTCACAAACCTGCAGAGTTATAAATGACAGCTATCGTCCAAAAATATACTGAAGTAAGGCTGCCAAGAGGACTTGAAAGCGGGGCAGAATTGCAGGAAACCGATTTCAGGAGGTAGACTGGAATTGTATTTAAAGCATAGGAAAAGAGGCAGAACGTCCACAATGATGCACTTGGCCAAAAAGGGCGTATGCGTTTTTTCCTGAATATATTCAGGAAAAAACGCATACGCCCTTTTTGGCCAACCAAGCAAGCTTGCAAAGGAAATCTGCACTACAATGAAGTCTCACTTCCCCCCGGTCAAAAGGGCCATCTGAAAAAAGTGTAAAATCCAGAAAGGCAGGACAGGCCATGGAGAACTGGGAGCCTTGTTATGCTGATGGGCGGGATGTAAATTGCCAACAGCCACTCGGGAGAAGTGTATGGTCTTTCCTGAAACATCTAAAAAACAAAGCAACAGAGCCTAGGGCACTTCCACTTATGGTCCTATAGCTTAGGGAAATTAAAATCAAAAGACACAGCCACCCCAAAGGTTGGGACGGCTCTGTTTACAAGAACCTGGTTTACGGTACAAGTTCAATATCGCAGAAAGTGAAAAATGGATAAAGAAGTTGTGGTACTTACGTACAATGCAATATCACTCAGCAATGAAATCTATGTCATCAGGCCCGTAGCAGCATAATGAGTGGATTCAGGTACGATGATTCTAACTGAAATAAGTCACACAGAAAAAGAAACATCATAAGATATCACTAATACACGGAATGTAACCTTGGCTACACAGGAACTGAATTACAAAACAGAACATGGTCTCAAATTTAGAAAACCAACTTATGCTTGCTTAAGGGGAAAGGTGAGTTGGGGTGCTGCATAAAACCAGAGATTGAAATGAGCACAGATAAAGTTCCTTAAGCCAAATATGGAATAGACAAGAGCTACTCCTTGCTCAACGAAATGGACTCAACACCGCATATTAAATGTCTAAGTGTGTACCTGACTAGCAAGTATCTTAAAACCTATGGATTGCTATGTCTCTGAAAGAGAATCAAGTGTGTGTACAGGGGCATAAACGCAGCAGTGATAGGATTGGAGAAGTTCGGTGAGCAAATGAAGACCCTTTGAAGTCATATTGCATGGTACCCATTCCACGGGTCTCAGCTCTCCAGGTTTAAGGTATTCTTCCTTCAGCTAAAACATGCATGTGGAACCCAGAGTATGATCAACCGTGTGATCGGGAGACGTGTTCCAATATGTGTCAGTTTTCGTCCCCTGGTACTCGGGTGCAACATTCCAGACGCTTTACTAACACTCTCCCGACTTGGAGAGTCAGTGCCTTTAACCTCCTGTTTGGCCCAGTTTGCAATTTCTGCGGAAGATGAACAGGAATAGGGAGAACCAATGAGAGACTAGCTGGAGGTGTCTGGACGGGCAAATTTAACTCTCATTTCCCACCAGGAAGAGGAATTAACCAAAGGCTCAGCGTGCCGTGCCGGAACCAGATTAGGGCCTGAAGCCATCCTGCGGTGTTGCGGCCAGCTCACAAGAAAGCGACTTGAAGAAAGGAGCTCAGGGGCACTGTAATTCACAAACCTGCAGAGTTATAAATGACAGCTATCGTCCAAAAATATACTGAAGTAAGGCTGCCAAGAGGACTTGAAAGCGGGGCAGAATTGCAGGAAACCGATTTCAGGAGGTAGACTGGAATTGCATTTAAAGCATAGGAAAAGAGGCAGAACGTCCACAATGATGCACTTGGCCAAAAAGGGCGTATGCGTTTTTTCCTGAATATATTCAGGAAAAAACGCATACGCCCTTTTTGGCCAACCAAGCAAGCTTGCAAAGGAAATCTGCACTACAATGAAGTCTCACTTCCCCCCGGTCAAAAGGGCCATCTGAAAAAAGTGTAAAATCCAGAAAGGCAGGACAGGCCATGGAGAACTGGGAGCCTTGTTATGCTGATGGGCGGGATGTCAATTGCCAACAGCCACTCGGGAGAAGTGTATGGTCTTTCCTGAAACATCTAAAAAACAAAGCAACAGAGCCTAGGGCACTTCCACTTATGGTCCTATAGCTTAGGGAAATTAAAATCAAAAGACACAGCCACCCCAAAGGTTGGGACGGCTCTGTTTACAAGAACCTGGTTTACGGTACAAGTTCAATATCGCAGAAAGTGAAAAATGGATAAAGAAGTTGTGGTACTTACGTACAATGCAATATCACTCAGCAATGAAATCTATGTCATCAGGCCCGTAGCAGCATAATGAGTGGATTCAGGTACGATGATTCTAACTGAAATAAGTCACACAGAAAAAGAAACATCATAAGATATCACTAATACACAGAATGTAACCTTGGCTACACAGGAACTGAATTACAAAACAGAACAGGGTCTCAAATTTAGAAAACCAACTTATGCTTGCTTAAGGGGAAAGGTGAGTTGGGGTGCTGCATAAAACCAGAGATTGAAATGAGCACAGATAAAGTTCCTTAAGCCAAATATGGAATAGACAAGAGCTACTCCTTGCTCAACGAAATGTACTCAACACCGCATATTAAATGTCTAAGTGTGTACCTGACTAGGAAGTATCTTAAAACCTATGGATTGCTATGTCTCTGAAAGAGAATCAAGTGTGTGTACAGGGGCATAAACGCAGCAGTGATAGGATTGGAGAGGTTCGGTGAGCAAATGAAGACCCTTTGAAGTCATATTGCATGGTACCCATTCCACGGGTCTCAACTCTCCAGGTTTAAGGTATTCTTCCTTCAGCTAAAACATGCATGTGGAACCCAGAGTATGATCAACCGTGTGATCGGGAGACGTGTTCCAATATGTGTCAGTTTTCGTCCCCTGGTACTCGGGTGCAACATTCCAGACGCTTTACTAACACTCTCCCGACTTGGAGAGTCAGTGCCTTTAACCTCCTGTTTGGCCCAGTTTGCAATTTCTGCGGAAGATGAACAGGAATAGGGAGAACCAATGAGAGACTAGCTGGATGTGTCTGGACGGGCAAATTTAACTCTCATTTCCCACCAGGAAGAGGAATTAACCAAAGGCTCAGCGTGCCGTGCCGGAACCAGATTAGGGCCTGAAGCCATCCTGCGGTGTTGCGGCCAGCTCACGAGAAAGCGAGTTGAAGAAAGGAGCTCAGGGGCACTGTAATTCACAAACCTGCAGAGTTATAAATGACAGCTATCGTCCAAAAATATACTGAAGTAAGGCTGCCAAGAGGACTTGAAAGCGGGGCAGAATTGCAGGAAACCGATTTCAGGAGGTAGACTGGAATTGCATTTAAAGCATAGGAAAAGAGGCAGAACGTCCACAATGATGCACTTGGCCAAAAAGGGCGTATGCGTTTTTTCCTGAATATATTCAGGAAAAAACGCATACGCCCTTTTTGGCCAACCAAGCAAGCTTGCAAAGGAAATCTGCACTACAATGAAGTCTCACTTCCCCCCGGTCAAAAGGGCCATCTGAAAAAAGTGTAAAATCCAGAAAGGCAGGACAGGCCATGGAGAACTGGGAGCCTTGTTATGCTGATGGGCGGGATGTAAATTGCCAACAGCCACTCGGGAGAAGTGTATGGTCTTTCCTGAAACATCTAAAAAACAAAGCAACAGAGCCTAGGGCACTTCCACTTATGGTCTTATAGCTTAGGGAAATTAAAATCAAAAGACACAGCCACCCCAAAGGTTGGGACGGCTCTGTTTACAAGAACCTGGTTTACGGTACAAGTTCAATATCGCAGAAAGTGAAAAATGGATAAAGAAGTTGTGGTACTTACGTACAATGCAATATCACTCAGCAATGAAATCTATGTCATCAGGCCCGTAGCAGCATAATGAGTGGATTCAGGTACGATGATTCTAACTGAAATAAGTCACACAGAAAAAGAAACATCATAAGATATCACTAATACACGGAATGTAAACTTGGCTACACAGGAACTGAATTACAAAACAGAACAGGGTCTCAAATTTAGAAAACCAACTTATGCTTGCTTAAGGGGAAAGGTGAGTTGGGGTGCTGCATAAAACCAGAGATTGAAATGAGCACAGATAAAGTTCCTTAAGCCAAATATGGAATAGACAAGAGCTACTCCTTGCTCAACGAAATGGACTCAACACCCCATATTAAATGCCTAAGAGTGTACCTGACTAGGAAGTATCTTAAAACCTATGGATTGCTATGTCTCTGAAAGAGAATCAAGTGTGTGTACAGGGGCATAAACGCAGCAGTGATAGGATTGGAGAGGTTCGGTGAGCAAATGAAGACCCTTTGAAGTCATATTGCATGGTACCCATTCCATGGGTCTCAACTCTCCAGGTTTAAGGTATTCTTCCTTCAGCTAAAACATGCATGTGGAACCCAGAGTATGATCAACCGTGTGATCGGGAGACGTGTTCCAATATGTGTCAGTTTTCGTCCCCTGGTACTCGGGTGCAACATTCCAGACGCTTTACTAACACTCTCCCGACTTGGAGAGTCAGTGCCTTTAACCTCCTGTTTGGCCCAGTTTGCAATTTCTGCGGAAGATGAACAGGAATAGGGAGAACCAATGAGAGACTAGCTGGAGGTGTCTGGACGGGCAAATTTAACTCTCATTTCCCACCAGGAAGAGGAATTAACCAAAGGCTCAGCGTGCCGTGCCGGAACCAGATTAGGGCCTGAAGCCATCCTGCGGTGTTGCGGCCAGCTCACGAGAAAGCGACTTGAAGAAAGGAGCTCAGGGGCACTGTAATTCACAAACCTGCAGAGTTATAAATGACAGCTATCGTCCAAAAATATACTGAAGTAAGGCTGCCAAGAGGACTTGAAAGCGGGGCAGAATTGCAGGAAACCGATTTCAGGAGGTAGACTGGAATTGCATTTAAAGCATAGGAAAAGAGGCAGAACGTCCACAATGATGCACTTGGCCAAAAAGGGCGTATGCGTTTTTTCCTGAATATATTCAGGAAAAAACGCATACGCCCTTTTTGGCCAACCAAGCAAGCTTGCAAAGGAAATCTGCACTACAATGAAGTCTCACTTCCCCCGGGTCAAAAGGGCCATCTGAAAAAAGTGTAAACTCCAGAAAGGCAGGACAGGCCATGGAGAACTGGGAGCCTTGTTATGCTGATGGGCGGGATGTAAATTGCCAACAGCCACTCGGGAGAAGTGTATGGTGTTTCCTGAAACATCTAAAAAACAAAGCAACAGAGCCTAGGGCACTTCCACTTATGGTCCTATAGCTTAGGGAAATTAAAATCAAAAGACACAGCCACCCCAAAGGTTGGGACGGCTCTGTTTACAAGAACCTGGTTTACGGTACAAGTTCAATATCGCAGAAAGTGAAAAATGGATAAAGAAGTTGTGGTACTTACGTACAATGCAATATCACTCAGCAATGAAATCTATGTCATCAGGCCCGTAGCAGCATAATGAGTGGATTCAGGTACGATGATTCTAACTGAAATAAGTCACACAGAAAAAGAAACATCATAAGATATCACTAATACACAGAATGTAACCTTGGCTACACAGGAACTGAATTACAAAACAGAACAGGGTCTCAAATTTAGAAAACCAACTTATGCTTGCTTAAGGGGAAAGGTGAGTTGGGGTGCTGCATAAAACCAGAGATTGAAATGAGCACAGATAAAGTTCCTTAAGCCAAATATGGAATAGACAAGAGCTACTCCTTGCTCAACGAAATGGACTCAACACCCCATATTAAATGCCTAAGTGTGTACCTGACTAGGAAGTATCTTAAAACCTATGGATTGCTATGTCTCTGAAAGAGAATCAAGTGTGTGTACAGGGGCATAAACGCAGCAGTGATAGGATTGGAGAGGTTCGGTGAGCAAATGAAGACCCTTTGAAGTCATATTGCATGGTACCCATTCCACGGGTCTCAACTCTCCAGGTTTAAGGTATTCTTCCTTCAGCTAAAACATGCATGTGGAACCCAGAGTATGATCAACCGTGTGATCGGGAGACGTGTTCCAATATGTCTCAGTTTTCGTCCCCTGGTACTCGGGTGCAACATTCCAGACGCTTTACTAACACTCTCCCGACTTGGAGAGTCAGTGCCTTTAACCTCCTGTTTGGCCCAGTTTGCAATTTCTGCGGAAGATGAACAGGAATAGGGAGAACCAATGACAGACTAGCTGGAGGTGTCTGGACGGGCAAATTTAACTCTCATTTCCCACCAGGAAGAGGAATTAACCAAAGGCTCAGCGTACCGTGCCGGAACCAGATTAGGGCCTGAAGCCATCCTGCGGTGTTGCGGCCAGCTCACGAGAAAGCGAGTTGAAGAAAGGAGCTCAGGGGCACTGTAATTCACAAACCTGCAGAGTTATAAATGACAGCTATCGTCCAAAAATATACTGAAGTAAGGCTGCCAAGAGGACTTGAAAGCGGGGCAGAATTGCAGGAAACCGATTTCAGGAGGTAGACTGGAATTGCATTGAAAGCATAGGAAAAGAGGCAGAACGTCCACAATGATGCACTTTTCCAAAAAGGGCGTATGCGTTTTTTCCTGAATATATTCAGGAAAAAACGCATACGCCCTTTTTGGCCAACCAAGCAAGCTTGCAAAGGAAATCTGCACTACAATGAAGTCTCACTTCCCCCCGGTCAAAAGGGCCATCTGAAAAAAGTGTAAAATCCAGAAAGGCAGGACAGGCCATGGAGAACTGGGAGCCTTGTTATGCTGATGGGCGGGATGTAAATTGCCAACAGCCACTCGGGAGAAGTGTATGGTGTTTCCTGAAACATCTAAAAAACAAAGCAACAGGGCCTAGGGCACTTCCACTTATGGTCCTATAGCTTAGGGAAATTAAAATCAAAAAGACACAGCCACCCCAAAGGTTGGGACGGCTCTGTTTACAAGAACCTGGTTTACGGTACAAGTTCAATATCGCAGAAAGTGAAAAATGGATAAAGAAGTTGTGGTACTTACGTACAATGCAGTATCACTCAGCAATGAAATCTATGTCATCAGGCCCGTAGCAGCATAATGAGTGGATTCAGGTATGATGATTCTAACTGAAATAAGTCACACAGGAAAAGAAACATCATAAGATATCACTAATACACGGAATGTACCTTGGCTACACAGGAACTGAATTACAAAACAGAACAGGGTCTCAAATTTAGAAACCCAACTTATGCTTGCTTAAGGGGAAAGGTGAGTTGGGGTGCTGCATAAAACCAGAGATTGAAATGAGCACAGATAAAGTTCCTGAAGCCAAATATGGAATAGATAAGAGCTACTCCTTGCTCAACGAAATGGACTCAACACCCCATATTAAATGCCTAAGAGTGTACCTGACTAGGAAGTATCTTAAAACCTATGGATTGCTATGTCTCTGAAAGAGAATCAAGCGTGTGTACAGGGGCATAAACGCAGCAGTGATAGGATTGGAGAGGTTCGGTGAGCAAATGAAGACCCTTTGAAGTCATATTGCATGGTACCCATTCCACGGGTCTCAACTCTCCAGGTTTAAGGTATTCTTCCTTCAGCTAAAACATGCATGTGGAACCCAGAGTATGATCAACCGTGTGACCGGGAGACGTGTTCCAATATGTGTCAGTTTTCGTCCCCTGGTACTCGGGTGCAACATTCCAGACGCTTTACTAACACTCTCCCGACTTGGAGAGTCAGTGCCTTTAACCTCCTGTTTGGCCCAGTTTGCAATTTCTGCGGAAGATGAACAGGAATAGGGAGAACCAATGACAGACTAGCTGGAGGTGTCTGGACGGGCAAATTTAACTCTCATTTCCCACCAGGAAGAGGAATTAACCAAAGGCTCAGCGTGCCGTGCCGGAACCAGATTAGGGCCTGAAGCCATCCTGCGGTGTTGCGGCCAGCTCACGAGAAAGCGAGTTGAAGAAAGGAGCTCAGGGGCACTGTAATTCACAAACCTGCAGAGTTATAAATGACAGCTATCGTCCAAAAATATACTGAAGTAAGGCTGCCAAGAGGACTTGAAAGCGGGGCAGAATTGCAGGAAACCGATTTCAGGAGGTAGACTGGAATTGCATTGAAAGCATAGGAAAAGAGGCAGAACGTCCACAATGATGCACTTTTCCAAAAAGGGCGTATGCGTTTTTTCCTGAATATATTCAGGAAAAAACGCATACGCCCTTTTTGGCCAACCAAGCAAGCTTGCAAAGGAAATCTGCACTACAATGAAGTCTCACTTCCCCCCGGTCAAAAGGGCCATCTGAAAAAAGTGTAAAATCCAGAAAGGCAGGACAGGCCATGGAGAACTGGGAGCCTTGTTATGCTGATGGGCGGGATGTAAATTGCCAACAGCCACTCGGGAGAAGTGTATGGTGTTTCCTGAAACATCTAAAAAACAAAGCAACAGAGCCTAGGGCACTTCCACTTATGGTCCTATAGCTTAGGGAAATTAAAATCAAAAGACACAGCCACCCCAAAGGTTGGGACGGCTCTGTTTACAAGAACCTGGTTTACGGTACAAGTTCAATATCGCAGAAAGTGAAAAATGGATAAAGAAGTTGTGGTACTTACGTACAATGCAATATCACTCAGCAATGAAATCTATGTCATCAGGCCCGTAGCAGCATAATGAGTGGATTCAGGTACGATGATTCTAACTGAAATAAGTCACACAGAAAAAGAAACATCATAAGATATCACTAATACACGGAATGTAACCTTGGCTACACAGGAACTGAATTACAAAACAGAACAGGGTCTCAAATTTAGAAAACCAACTTATGCTTGCTTAAGGGGAAAGGTGAGTTGGGGAGCTGCATAAAACCAGAGATTGAAATGAGCACAGATAAAGTTCCTTAAGCCAAATATGGAATAGACAAGAGCTACTCCTTGCTCAACGAAATGTACTCAACACCCCATATTAAATGTCTAAGTGTGTACCTGAGTAGGAAGTATCTTAAAACCTATGGATTGCTATGTCTCTGAAAGAGAATCAAGTGTGTGTACAGGGGCATAAACGCAGCAGTGATAGGATTGGAGAGGTTCGGTGAGCAAATGAAGACCCTTTGAAGTCATATTGCATGGTACCCATTCCACGGGTCTCAACTCTCCAGGTTTAAGGTATTCTTCCTTCAGCTAAAACATGCATGTGGAACCCAGAGTATGATCAACCGTGTGATCGGGAGACGTGTTCCAATATGTCTCAGTTTTCGTCCCCTGATACTCGGGTGCAACATTCCAGACGCTTTACTAACACTCTCCCGACTTGGAGAGTCAGTGCCTTTAACCTCCTGTTTGGTCCAGTTTGCAATTTCTGCGGAAGATGAACAGGAATAGGGAGAACCAATGAGAGACTAGCTGGAGGTGTCTGGACGGGCAAATTTAACTCTCATTTCCCACCAGGAAGAGGAATTAACCAAAGGCTCAGCGTGCCGTGCCGGAACCAGATTAGGGCCTGAAGCGATCCTGCGGTGTTGCGGCCAGCTCACGAGAAAGCGAGTTGAAGAAAGGAGCTCAGGGGCACTGTAATTCACAAACCTGCAGAGTTATAAATGACAGCTATCGTCCAAAAATATACTGAAGTAAGGCTGCCAAGAGGACTTGAAAGCGGGGCAGAATTGCAGGAAACCGATTTCAGGAGGTAGACTGGAATTGCATTTAAAGCATAGGAAAAGAGGCAGAACGTCCACAATGATGCACCTGGCCAAAAAGTGCGTATGCGTTTTTTCCTGAATATATTCAGGAAAAAACGCTTACGCCCTTTTTGGCCAACCAAGCAAGCTTGCAAAGGAAATCTGCACTACAATGAAGTCTCACTTCCCCCCGGTCAAAAGGGCCATCTGAAAAAAGTGTAAAATCCAGAAAGGCAGGACAGGCCATGGAGAACTGGGAGCCTTGTTATGCTGATGGGCGGGATGTAAATTGCCAACAGCCACTCGGGAGAAGTGTAAGGTGTTTCCTGAAACATCTAAAAAACAAAGCAACAGAGCCTAGGGCACTTCCACTTATGGTCCTATAGCTTAGGGAAATTAAAATCAAAAGACACAGCCACCCCAAAGGTTGGGACGGCTCTGTTTACAAGAACCTGGTTTACGGTACAAGTTCAATATCGCAGAAAGTGAAAAATGGATAAAGAAGTTGTGGTACTTACGTACAATGCAATATCACTCAGCAATGAAATCTATGTCATCAGGCCCGTAGTAGCATAATGAGTGGATTCAGGTACGATGATTCTAACTGAAATAAGTCACACAGAAAAAGAAACATCATAAGATATCACTAATACACGGAATGTAAACTTGGCTACACAGGAACTGAATTACAAAACAGAACAGGGTCTCAAATTTAGAAACCCAACTTATGCTTGCTTAAGGGGAAAGGTGAGTTGGGGTGCTGCATAAAACCAGAGATTGAAATGAGCACAGATAAAGTTCCTTAAGTCAAATATGGAATAGACAAGAGCTACTCCTTGCTCAACGAAATGGACTCAACACCCCATATTAAATGCCTAAGAGTGTACCTGACTAGGAAATATCTTAAAACCTATGGATTGCTATGTCTCTGAAAGAGAATCAAGTGTGTGTACAGGGGCATAAACGCAGCAGTGATAGGATTGGAGAGGTTCGGTGAGCAAATGAAGACCCTTTGAAGTCATATTGCATGGTACCCATTCCACGGGTCTCAACTCTCCAGGTTTAAGGTATTCTTCCTTCAGCTAAAACATGCATGTGGAACCCAGAGTATGATCAACCGTGTGATCGGGAGACGTTTTCCAATATGTCTCAGTTTTCGTCCCCTGATACTCGGGTGCAACATTCCAGACGCTTTACTAACACTCTCCCGACTTGGAGAGTCAGTGCCTTTAACCTCCTGTTTGGCCCAGTTTGCAATTTCTGCGGAAGATGAACAGGAATAGGGAGAACCAATGACAGACTAGCTGGCGGTGTCTGGACGGGCAAATTTAACTCTCATTTCCCACCAGGAAGAGGAATTAACCAAAGGCTCAGCGTGCCGTGCCGGAACCAGATTAGGGCCTGAAGCCATCCTGCGGTGTTGCGGCCAGCTCACGAGAAAGCGAGTTGAAGAAAGGAGCTCAGGGGCACTGTAATTCACAAACCTGCAGAGTTATAAATGACAGCTATCGTCCAAAAATATACTGAAGTAAGGCTGCCAAGAGGACTTGAAAGCGGGGCAGAATTGCAGGAAACCGATTTCAGGAGGTAGACTGGAATTGCATTTAAAGCATAGGAAAAGAGGCAGAACGTCCACAATGATGCACTTGGCCAAAAAGGGCGTATGCGTTTTTTCCTGAATATATTCAGGAAAAAACGCATACGCCCTTTTTGGCCAACCAAGCAAGCTTGCAAAGGAAATCTGCACTACAATGAAGTCTCACTTCCCCCCGGTCAAAAGGGCCATCTGAAAAAAGTGTAAAATCCAGAAAGGCAGGACAGGCCATGGAGAACTGGGAGCCTTGTTATGCTGATGGGCGGGATGTAAATTGCCAACAGCCACTCGGGAGAAGTGTATGGTGTTTCCTGAAACATCTAAAAAACAAAGCAACAGAGCCTAGGGCACTTCCACTTATGGTCCTATAGCTTAGGGAAATTAAAATCAAAAGACACAGCCACCCCAAAGGTTGGGACGGCTCTGTTTACAAGAACCTGGTTTACGGTACAAGTTCAATATCGCAGAAAGTGAAAAATGGATAAAGAAGTTGTGGTACTTACGTACAATGCAATATCACTCAGCAATGAAATCTATGTCATCAGGCCCGTAGCAGCATAATGAGTGGATTCAGGTACGATGATTCTAACTGAAATAAGTCACACAGAAAAAGAAACATCATAAGATATCACTAATACACGGAATGTAACCTTGGCTACACAGGAACTGAATTACGAAACAGAACAGGGTCTCAAATTTAGAAAACCAACTTATGCTTGCTTAAGGGGAAAGGTGAGTTGGGGTGCTGCATAAAACCAGAGATTGAAATGAGCACAGATAAAGTTCCTTAAGCCAAATATGGAATAGACAAGAGCTACTCCTTGCTCAACGAAATGGACTCAACACCCCATATTAAATGTCTAAGTGTGTACCTGACTAGGAAGTATCTTAAAACCTATGGATTGCTATGTCTCTGAAAGAGAATCAAGTGTGTGTACAGGGGCATAAACGCAGCAGTGATAGGATTGGAGAGGTTCGGTGAGCAAATGAAGACCCTTTGAAGTCATATTGCATGGTACCCATTCCACGGGTCTCAACTCTCCAGGTTTAAGGTATTCTTCCTTCAGCTAAAACATGCATGTGGAACCCAGAGTATGATCAACCGTGTGATCGGGAGACGTGTTCCAATATGTCTCAGTTTTCGTCCCCTGATACTCGGGTGCAATATTCCAGACGCTTTACTAACACTCTCCCGACTTGGAGAGTCAGTGCCTTTAACCTCCTGTTTGGCCCAGTTTGCAATTTCTGCGGAAGATGAACAGGAATAGGGAGAACCAATGAGAGACTAGCTGGAGGTGTCTGGACGGGCAAATTTAACTCTCATTTCCCACCAGGAAGAGGAATTAACCAAAGGCTCAGCGTGCCGTGCCGGAACCAGATTAGGGCCTGAAGCCATCCTGCGGTGTTGCGGCCAGCTCACGAGAAAGCGAGTTGAAGAAAGGAGCTCAGGGGCACTGTAATTCACAAACCTGCAGAGTTATAAATGACAGCTATCGTCCAAAAATATACTGAAGTAAGGCTGCCAAGAGGACTTGAAAGCGGGGCAGAATTGCAGGAAACCGATTTCAGGAGGTAGACTGGAATTGTATTTAAAGCATAGGAAAAGAGGCAGAACGTCCACAATGATGCACTTGGCCAAAAAGGGCGTATGCGTTTTTTCCTGAATATATTCAGGAAAAAACGCATACGCCCTTTTTGGCCAACCAAGCAAGCTTGCAAAGGAAATCTGCACTACAATGAAGTCTCACTTCCCCCCGGTCAAAAGGGCCATCTGAAAAAAGTGTAAAATCCAGAAAGGCAGGACAGGCCATGGAGAACTGGGAGCCTTGTTATGCTGATGGGCGGGATGTAAATTGCCAACAGCCACTCGGGAGAAGTGTATGGTCTTTCCTGAAACATCTAAAAAACAAAGCAACAGAGCCTAGGGCACTTCCACTTATGGTCCTATAGCTTAGGGAAATTAAAATCAAAAGACACAGCCACCCCAAAGGTTGGGACGGCTCTGTTTACAAGAACCTGGTTTACGGTACAAGTTCAATATCGCAGAAAGTGAAAAATGGATAAAGAAGTTGTGGTACTTACGTACAATGCAATATCACTCAGCAATGAAATCTATGTCATCAGGCCCGTAGCAGCATAATGAGTGGATTCAGGTACGATGATTCTAACTGAAATAAGTCACACAGAAAAAGAAACATCATAAGATATCACTAATACACGGAATGTAACCTTGGCTACACAGGAACTGAATTACAAAACAGAACATGGTCTCAAATTTAGAAAACCAACTTATGCTTGCTTAAGGGGAAAGGTGAGTTGGGGTGCTGCATAAAACCAGAGATTGAAATGAGCACAGATAAAGTTCCTTAAGCCAAATATGGAATAGACAAGAGCTACTCCTTGCTCAACGAAATGGACTCAACACCGCATATTAAATGTCTAAGTGTGTACCTGACTAGCAAGTATCTTAAAACCTATGGATTGCTATGTCTCTGAAAGAGAATCAAGTGTGTGTACAGGGGCATAAACGCAGCAGTGATAGGATTGGAGAAGTTCGGTGAGCAAATGAAGACCCTTTGAAGTCATATTGCATGGTACCCATTCCACGGGTCTCAGCTCTCCAGGTTTAAGGTATTCTTCCTTCAGCTAAAACATGCATGTGGAACCCAGAGTATGATCAACCGTGTGATCGGGAGACGTGTTCCAATATGTGTCAGTTTTCGTCCCCTGGTACTCGGGTGCAACATTCCAGACGCTTTACTAACACTCTCCCGACTTGGAGAGTCAGTGCCTTTAACCTCCTGTTTGGCCCAGTTTGCAATTTCTGCGGAAGATGAACAGGAATAGGGAGAACCAATGAGAGACTAGCTGGAGGTGTCTGGACGGGCAAATTTAACTCTCATTTCCCACCAGGAAGAGGAATTAACCAAAGGCTCAGCGTGCCGTGCCGGAACCAGATTAGGGCCTGAAGCCATCCTGCGGTGTTGCGGCCAGCTCACAAGAAAGCGACTTGAAGAAAGGAGCTCAGGGGCACTGTAATTCACAAACCTGCAGAGTTATAAATGACAGCTATCGTCCAAAAATATACTGAAGTAAGGCTGCCAAGAGGACTTGAAAGCGGGGCAGAATTGCAGGAAACCGATTTCAGGAGGTAGACTGGAATTGCATTTAAAGCATAGGAAAAGAGGCAGAACGTCCACAATGATGCACTTGGCCAAAAAGGGCGTATGCGTTTTTTCCTGAATATATTCAGGAAAAAACGCATACGCCCTTTTTGGCCAACCAAGCAAGCTTGCAAAGGAAATCTGCACTACAATGAAGTCTCACTTCCCCCCGGTCAAAAGGGCCATCTGAAAAAAGTGTAAAATCCAGAAAGGCAGGACAGGCCATGGAGAACTGGGAGCCTTGTTATGCTGATGGGCGGGATGTCAATTGCCAACAGCCACTCGGGAGAAGTGTATGGTCTTTCCTGAAACATCTAAAAAACAAAGCAACAGAGCCTAGGGCACTTCCACTTATGGTCCTATAGCTTAGGGAAATTAAAATCAAAAGACACAGCCACCCCAAAGGTTGGGACGGCTCTGTTTACAAGAACCTGGTTTACGGTACAAGTTCAATATCGCAGAAAGTGAAAAATGGATAAAGAAGTTGTGGTACTTACGTACAATGCAATATCACTCAGCAATGAAATCTATGTCATCAGGCCCGTAGCAGCATAATGAGTGGATTCAGGTACGATGATTCTAACTGAAATAAGTCACACAGAAAAAGAAACATCATAAGATATCACTAATACACAGAATGTAACCTTGGCTACACAGGAACTGAATTACAAAACAGAACAGGGTCTCAAATTTAGAAAACCAACTTATGCTTGCTTAAGGGGAAAGGTGAGTTGGGGTGCTGCATAAAACCAGAGATTGAAATGAGCACAGATAAAGTTCCTTAAGCCAAATATGGAATAGACAAGAGCTACTCCTTGCTCAACGAAATGTACTCAACACCGCATATTAAATGTCTAAGTGTGTACCTGACTAGGAAGTATCTTAAAACCTATGGATTGCTATGTCTCTGAAAGAGAATCAAGTGTGTGTACAGGGGCATAAACGCAGCAGTGATAGGATTGGAGAGGTTCGGTGAGCAAATGAAGACCCTTTGAAGTCATATTGCATGGTACCCATTCCACGGGTCTCAACTCTCCAGGTTTAAGGTATTCTTCCTTCAGCTAAAACATGCATGTGGAACCCAGAGTATGATCAACCGTGTGATCGGGAGACGTGTTCCAATATGTGTCAGTTTTCGTCCCCTGGTACTCGGGTGCAACATTCCAGACGCTTTACTAACACTCTCCCGACTTGGAGAGTCAGTGCCTTTAACCTCCTGTTTGGCCCAGTTTGCAATTTCTGCGGAAGATGAACAGGAATAGGGAGAACCAATGAGAGACTAGCTGGATGTGTCTGGACGGGCAAATTTAACTCTCATTTCCCACCAGGAAGAGGAATTAACCAAAGGCTCAGCGTGCCGTGCCGGAACCAGATTAGGGCCTGAAGCCATCCTGCGGTGTTGCGGCCAGCTCACGAGAAAGCGAGTTGAAGAAAGGAGCTCAGGGGCACTGTAATTCACAAACCTGCAGAGTTATAAATGACAGCTATCGTCCAAAAATATACTGAAGTAAGGCTGCCAAGAGGACTTGAAAGCGGGGCAGAATTGCAGGAAACCGATTTCAGGAGGTAGACTGGAATTGCATTTAAAGCATAGGAAAAGAGGCAGAACGTCCACAATGATGCACTTGGCCAAAAAGGGCGTATGCGTTTTTTCCTGAATATATTCAGGAAAAAACGCATACGCCCTTTTTGGCCAACCAAGCAAGCTTGCAAAGGAAATCTGCACTACAATGAAGTCTCACTTCCCCCCGGTCAAAAGGGCCATCTGAAAAAAGTGTAAAATCCAGAAAGGCAGGACAGGCCATGGAGAACTGGGAGCCTTGTTATGCTGATGGGCGGGATGTAAATTGCCAACAGCCACTCGGGAGAAGTGTATGGTCTTTCCTGAAACATCTAAAAAACAAAGCAACAGAGCCTAGGGCACTTCCACTTATGGTCTTATAGCTTAGGGAAATTAAAATCAAAAGACACAGCCACCCCAAAGGTTGGGACGGCTCTGTTTACAAGAACCTGGTTTACGGTACAAGTTCAATATCGCAGAAAGTGAAAAATGGATAAAGAAGTTGTGGTACTTACGTACAATGCAATATCACTCAGCAATGAAATCTATGTCATCAGGCCCGTAGCAGCATAATGAGTGGATTCAGGTACGATGATTCTAACTGAAATAAGTCACACAGAAAAAGAAACATCATAAGATATCACTAATACACGGAATGTAAACTTGGCTACACAGGAACTGAATTACAAAACAGAACAGGGTCTCAAATTTAGAAAACCAACTTATGCTTGCTTAAGGGGAAAGGTGAGTTGGGGTGCTGCATAAAACCAGAGATTGAAATGAGCACAGATAAAGTTCCTTAAGCCAAATATGGAATAGACAAGAGCTACTCCTTGCTCAACGAAATGGACTCAACACCCCATATTAAATGCCTAAGAGTGTACCTGACTAGGAAGTATCTTAAAACCTATGGATTGCTATGTCTCTGAAAGAGAATCAAGTGTGTGTACAGGGGCATAAACGCAGCAGTGATAGGATTGGAGAGGTTCGGTGAGCAAATGAAGACCCTTTGAAGTCATATTGCATGGTACCCATTCCATGGGTCTCAACTCTCCAGGTTTAAGGTATTCTTCCTTCAGCTAAAACATGCATGTGGAACCCAGAGTATGATCAACCGTGTGATCGGGAGACGTGTTCCAATATGTGTCAGTTTTCGTCCCCTGGTACTCGGGTGCAACATTCCAGACGCTTTACTAACACTCTCCCGACTTGGAGAGTCAGTGCCTTTAACCTCCTGTTTGGCCCAGTTTGCAATTTCTGCGGAAGATGAACAGGAATAGGGAGAACCAATGAGAGACTAGCTGGAGGTGTCTGGACGGGCAAATTTAACTCTCATTTCCCACCAGGAAGAGGAATTAACCAAAGGCTCAGCGTGCCGTGCCGGAACCAGATTAGGGCCTGAAGCCATCCTGCGGTGTTGCGGCCAGCTCACGAGAAAGCGACTTGAAGAAAGGAGCTCAGGGGCACTGTAATTCACAAACCTGCAGAGTTATAAATGACAGCTATCGTCCAAAAATATACTGAAGTAAGGCTGCCAAGAGGACTTGAAAGCGGGGCAGAATTGCAGGAAACCGATTTCAGGAGGTAGACTGGAATTGCATTTAAAGCATAGGAAAAGAGGCAGAACGTCCACAATGATGCACTTGGCCAAAAAGGGCGTATGCGTTTTTTCCTGAATATATTCAGGAAAAAACGCATACGCCCTTTTTGGCCAACCAAGCAAGCTTGCAAAGGAAATCTGCACTACAATGAAGTCTCACTTCCCCCGGGTCAAAAGGGCCATCTGAAAAAAGTGTAAACTCCAGAAAGGCAGGACAGGCCATGGAGAACTGGGAGCCTTGTTATGCTGATGGGCGGGATGTAAATTGCCAACAGCCACTCGGGAGAAGTGTATGGTGTTTCCTGAAACATCTAAAAAACAAAGCAACAGAGCCTAGGGCACTTCCACTTATGGTCCTATAGCTTAGGGAAATTAAAATCAAAAGACACAGCCACCCCAAAGGTTGGGACGGCTCTGTTTACAAGAACCTGGTTTACGGTACAAGTTCAATATCGCAGAAAGTGAAAAATGGATAAAGAAGTTGTGGTACTTACGTACAATGCAATATCACTCAGCAATGAAATCTATGTCATCAGGCCCGTAGCAGCATAATGAGTGGATTCAGGTACGATGATTCTAACTGAAATAAGTCACACAGAAAAAGAAACATCATAAGATATCACTAATACACAGAATGTAACCTTGGCTACACAGGAACTGAATTACAAAACAGAACAGGGTCTCAAATTTAGAAAACCAACTTATGCTTGCTTAAGGGGAAAGGTGAGTTGGGGTGCTGCATAAAACCAGAGATTGAAATGAGCACAGATAAAGTTCCTTAAGCCAAATATGGAATAGACAAGAGCTACTCCTTGCTCAACGAAATGGACTCAACACCCCATATTAAATGCCTAAGTGTGTACCTGACTAGGAAGTATCTTAAAACCTATGGATTGCTATGTCTCTGAAAGAGAATCAAGTGTGTGTACAGGGGCATAAACGCAGCAGTGATAGGATTGGAGAGGTTCGGTGAGCAAATGAAGACCCTTTGAAGTCATATTGCATGGTACCCATTCCACGGGTCTCAACTCTCCAGGTTTAAGGTATTCTTCCTTCAGCTAAAACATGCATGTGGAACCCAGAGTATGATCAACCGTGTGATCGGGAGACGTGTTCCAATATGTCTCAGTTTTCGTCCCCTGGTACTCGGGTGCAACATTCCAGACGCTTTACTAACACTCTCCCGACTTGGAGAGTCAGTGCCTTTAACCTCCTGTTTGGCCCAGTTTGCAATTTCTGCGGAAGATGAACAGGAATAGGGAGAACCAATGACAGACTAGCTGGAGGTGTCTGGACGGGCAAATTTAACTCTCATTTCCCACCAGGAAGAGGAATTAACCAAAGGCTCAGCGTACCGTGCCGGAACCAGATTAGGGCCTGAAGCCATCCTGCGGTGTTGCGGCCAGCTCACGAGAAAGCGAGTTGAAGAAAGGAGCTCAGGGGCACTGTAATTCACAAACCTGCAGAGTTATAAATGACAGCTATCGTCCAAAAATATACTGAAGTAAGGCTGCCAAGAGGACTTGAAAGCGGGGCAGAATTGCAGGAAACCGATTTCAGGAGGTAGACTGGAATTGCATTGAAAGCATAGGAAAAGAGGCAGAACGTCCACAATGATGCACTTTTCCAAAAAGGGCGTATGCGTTTTTTCCTGAATATATTCAGGAAAAAACGCATACGCCCTTTTTGGCCAACCAAGCAAGCTTGCAAAGGAAATCTGCACTACAATGAAGTCTCACTTCCCCCCGGTCAAAAGGGCCATCTGAAAAAAGTGTAAAATCCAGAAAGGCAGGACAGGCCATGGAGAACTGGGAGCCTTGTTATGCTGATGGGCGGGATGTAAATTGCCAACAGCCACTCGGGAGAAGTGTATGGTGTTTCCTGAAACATCTAAAAAACAAAGCAACAGGGCCTAGGGCACTTCCACTTATGGTCCTATAGCTTAGGGAAATTAAAATCAAAAAGACACAGCCACCCCAAAGGTTGGGACGGCTCTGTTTACAAGAACCTGGTTTACGGTACAAGTTCAATATCGCAGAAAGTGAAAAATGGATAAAGAAGTTGTGGTACTTACGTACAATGCAGTATCACTCAGCAATGAAATCTATGTCATCAGGCCCGTAGCAGCATAATGAGTGGATTCAGGTATGATGATTCTAACTGAAATAAGTCACACAGGAAAAGAAACATCATAAGATATCACTAATACACGGAATGTACCTTGGCTACACAGGAACTGAATTACAAAACAGAACAGGGTCTCAAATTTAGAAACCCAACTTATGCTTGCTTAAGGGGAAAGGTGAGTTGGGGTGCTGCATAAAACCAGAGATTGAAATGAGCACAGATAAAGTTCCTGAAGCCAAATATGGAATAGATAAGAGCTACTCCTTGCTCAACGAAATGGACTCAACACCCCATATTAAATGCCTAAGAGTGTACCTGACTAGGAAGTATCTTAAAACCTATGGATTGCTATGTCTCTGAAAGAGAATCAAGCGTGTGTACAGGGGCATAAACGCAGCAGTGATAGGACTGGAGAGGTTCGGTGAGCAAATGAAGACCCTTTGAAGTCATATTGCATGGTACCCATTCCACGGGTCTCAACTCTCCAGGTTTAAGGTATTCTTCCTTCAGCTAAAACATGCATGTGGAACCCAGAGTATGATCAACCGTGTGATCGGGAGACGTGTTCCAATATGTCTCAGTTTTCGTCCCCTGGTACTCGGGTGCAACATTCCAGACGCTTTACTAACACTCTCCCGACTTGGAGAGTCAGTGCCTTTAACCTCCTGTTTGGCCCAGTTTGCAATTTCTGCGGAAGATGAACAGGAATAGGGAGAACCAATGACAGACTAGCTGGAGGTGTCTGGACGGGCAAATTTAACTCTCATTTCCCACCAGGAAGAGGAATTAACCAAAGGCTCAGCGTACCGTGCCGGAACCAGATTAGGGCCTGAAGCCATCCTGCGGTGTTGCGGCCAGCTCACGAGAAAGCGAGTTGAAGAAAGGAGCTCAGGGGCACTGTAATTCACAAACCTGCAGAGTTATAAATGACAGCTATCGTCCAAAAATATACTGAAGTAAGGCTGCCAAGAGGACTTGAAAGCGGGGCAGAATTGCAGGAAACCGATTTCAGGAGGTAGACTGGAATTGCATTGAAAGCATAGGAAAAGAGGCAGAACGTCCACAATGATGCACTTTTCCAAAAAGGGCGTATGCGTTTTTTCCTGAATATATTCAGGAAAAAACGCATACGCCCTTTTTGGCCAACCAAGCAAGCTTGCAAAGGAAATCTGCACTACAATGAAGTCTCACTTCCCCCCGGTCAAAAGGGCCATCTGAAAAAAGTGTAAAATCCAGAAAGGCAGGACAGGCCATGGAGAACTGGGAGCCTTGTTATGCTGATGGGCGGGATGTAAATTGCCAACAGCCACTCGGGAGAAGTGTATGGTGTTTCCTGAAACATCTAAAAAACAAAGCAACAGGGCCTAGGGCACTTCCACTTATGGTCCTATAGCTTAGGGAAATTAAAATCAAAAAGACACAGCCACCCCAAAGGTTGGGACGGCTCTGTTTACAAGAACCTGGTTTACGGTACAAGTTCAATATCGCAGAAAGTGAAAAATGGATAAAGAAGTTGTGGTACTTACGTACAATGCAGTATCACTCAGCAATGAAATCTATGTCATCAGGCCCGTAGCAGCATAATGAGTGGATTCAGGTATGATGATTCTAACTGAAATAAGTCACACAGGAAAAGAAACATCATAAGATATCACTAATACACGGAATGTACCTTGGCTACACAGGAACTGAATTACAAAACAGAACAGGGTCTCAAATTTAGAAACCCAACTTATGCTTGCTTAAGGGGAAAGGTGAGTTGGGGTGCTGCATAAAACCAGAGATTGAAATGAGCACAGATAAAGTTCCTGAAGCCAAATATGGAATAGATAAGAGCTACTCCTTGCTCAACGAAATGGACTCAACACCCCATATTAAATGCCTAAGAGTGTACCTGACTAGGAAGTATCTTAAAACCTATGGATTGCTATGTCTCTGAAAGAGAATCAAGCGTGTGTACAGGGGCATAAACGCAGCAGTGATAGGATTGGAGAGGTTCGGTGAGCAAATGAAGACCCTTTGAAGTCATATTGCATGGTACCCATTCCACGGGTCTCAACTCTCCAGGTTTAAGGTATTCTTCCTTCAGCTAAAACATGCATGTGGAACCCAGAGTATGATCAACCGTGTGACCGGGAGACGTGTTCCAATATGTGTCAGTTTTCGTCCCCTGGTACTCGGGTGCAACATTCCAGACGCTTTACTAACACTCTCCCGACTTGGAGAGTCAGTGCCTTTAACCTCCTGTTTGGCCCAGTTTGCAATTTCTGCGGAAGATGAACAGGAATAGGGAGAACCAATGAGAGACTAGCTGGAGGTGTCTGGACGGGCAAATTTAACTCTCATTTCCCACCAGGAAGAGGAATTAACCAAAGGCTCAGCGTGCCGTGCCGGAACCAGATTAGGGCCTGAAGCCATCCTGCGGTGTTGCGGCCAGCTCACGAGAAAGCGAGTTGAAGAAAGGAGCTCAGGGGCACTGTAATTCACAAACCTGCAGAGTTATAAATGACAGCTATCGTCCAAAAATATACTGAAGTAAGGCTGCCAAGAGGACTTGAAAGCGGGGCAGAATTGCAGGAAACCGATTTCAGGAGGTAGACTGGAATTGCATTGAAAGCATAGGAAAAGAGGCAGAACGTCCACAATGATGCACTTTTCCAAAAAGGGCGTATGCGTTTTTTCCTGAATATATTCAGGAAAAAACGCATACGCCCTTTTTGGCCAACCAAGCAAGCTTGCAAAGGAAATCTGCACTACAATGAAGTCTCACTTCCCCCCGGTCAAAAGGGCCATCTGAAAAAAGTGTAAAATCCAGAAAGGCAGGACAGGCCATGGAGAACTGGGAGCCTTGTTATGCTGATGGGCGGGATGTAAATTGCCAACAGCCACTCGGGAGAAGTGTATGGTGTTTCCTGAAACATCTAAAAAACAAAGCAACAGGGCCTAGGGCACTTCCACTTATGGTCCTATAGCTTAGGGAAATTAAAATCAAAAAGACACAGCCACCCCAAAGGTTGGGACGGCTCTGTTTACAAGAACCTGGTTTACGGTACAAGTTCAATATCGCAGAAAGTGAAAAATGGATAAAGAAGTTGTGGTACTTACGTACAATGCAGTATCACTCAGCAATGAAATCTATGTCATCAGGCCCGTAGCAGCATAATGAGTGGATTCAGGTATGATGATTCTAACTGAAATAAGTCACACAGGAAAAGAAACATCATAAGATATCACTAATACACGGAATGTACCTTGGCTACACAGGAACTGAATTACAAAACAGAACAGGGTCTCAAATTTAGAAACCCAACTTATGCTTGCTTAAGGGGAAAGGTGAGTTGGGGTGCTGCATAAAACCAGAGATTGAAATGAGCACAGATAAAGTTCCTGAAGCCAAATATGGAATAGATAAGAGCTACTCCTTGCTCAACGAAATGGACTCAACACCCCATATTAAATGCCTAAGAGTGTACCTGACTAGGAAGTATCTTAAAACCTATGGATTGCTATGTCTCTGAAAGAGAATCAAGCGTGTGTACAGGGGCATAAACGCAGCAGTGATAGGATTGGAGAGGTTCGGTGAGCAAATGAAGACCCTTTGAAGTCATATTGCATGGTACCCATTCCACGGGTCTCAACTCTCCAGGTTTAAGGTATTCTTCCTTCAGCTAAAACATGCATGTGGAACCAGAGTATGATCAACCGTGTGACCGGGAGACGTGTTCCAATATGTGTCAGTTTTCGTCCCCTGGTACTCGGGTGCAACATTCCAGACGCTTTACTAACACTCTCCCGACTTGGAGAGTCAGTGCCTTTAACCTCCTGTTTGGCCCAGTTTGCAATTTCTGCGGAAGATGAACAGGAATAGGGAGAACCAATGAGAGACTAGCTGGAGGTGTCTGGACGGGCAAATTTAACTCTCATTTCCCACCAGGAAGAGGAATTAACCAAAGGCTCAGCGTGCCGTGCCGGAACCAGATTAGGGCCTGAAGCCATCCTGCGGTGTTGCGGCCAGCTCACGAGAAAGCGAGTTGAAGAAAGGAGCTCAGGGGCACTGTAATTCACAAACCTGCAGAGTTATAAATGACAGCTATCGTCCAAAAATATACTGAAGTAAGGCTGCCAAGAGGACTTGAAAGTGGGGCAGAATTGCAGGAAACCGATTTCAGGAGGTAGACTGGAATTGCATTTAAAGCATAGGAAAAGAGGCAGAACGTCCACAATGATGCACTTGGCTAAAAAGGGCGTATGCCTTTTTTCCTGAATATATTCAGGAAAAAACGCATACGCCCTTTTTGGCCAACCAAGCAAGCTTGCAAAGGAAATCTGCACTACAGTGAAGTCTCACTTCCCCCCGGTCAAAAGGGCCATCTGAAAAAAGTGTAAAATCCAGAAAGGCAGGACAGGCCATGGAGAACTTGGAGCCTTGTTATGCTGATGGGCGGGATGTAAATTGCCAACAGCCACTCGGGAGAAGTGTATGGTGTTTCCTGAAACATCTAAAAAACAAAGCAACAGGGCCTAGGGCACTTCCACTTATGGTCCTATAGCTTAGGGAAATTAAAATCAAAAAGACACAGCCACCCCAAAGGTTGGGACGGCTCTGTTTACAAGAACCTGGTTTACGGTACAAGTTCAATATCGCAGAAAGTGAAAAATGGATAAAGAAGTTGTGGTACTTACGTACAATGCAGTATCACTCAGCAATGAAATCTATGTCATCAGGCCCGTAGCAGCATAATGAGTGGATTCAGGTATGATGATTCTAACTGAAATAAGTCACACAGGAAAAGAAACATCATAAGATATCACTAATACACGGAATGTAACCTTGGCTACACAGGAACTGAATTACAAAACAGAACAGGGTCTCAAATTTAGAAACCCAACTTATGCTTGCTTAAGGGGAAAGGTGAGTTGGGGTGCTGCATAAAACCAGAGATTGAAATGAGCACAGATAAAGTTCCTGAAGCCAAATATGGAATAGAGAAGAGCTACTCCTTGCTCAACGAAATGGACTCAACACCCCATATTAAATGCCTAAGAGTGTACCTGACTAGGAAGTATCTTAAAACCTATGGATTGCTATGTCTCTGAAAGAGAATCAAGCGTGTGTACAGGGGCATAAACGCAGCAGTGATAGGATTGGAGAGGTTCGGTGAGCAAATGAAGACCCTTTGAAGTCATATTGCATGGTACCCATTCCACGGGTCTCAACTCTCCAGGTTTAAGGTATTCTTCCTTCAGCTAAAACATGCATGTGGAACCCAGAGTATGATCAACCGTGTGACCGGGAGACGTGTTCCAATATGTGTCAGTTTTCGTCCCCTGGTACTCGGGTGCAACATTCCAGACGCTTTACTAACACTCTCCCGACTTGGAGAGTCAGTGCCTTTAACCTCCTGTTTGGCCCAGTTTGCAATTTCTGCGGAAGATGAACAGGAATAGGGAGAACCAATGAGAGACTAGCTGGAGGTGTCTGGACGGGCAAATTTAACTCTCATTTCCCACCAGGAAGAGGAATTAACCAAAGGCTCAGCGTGCCGTGCCGGAACCAGATTAGGGCCTGAAGCCATCCTGCGGTGTTGCGGCCAGCTCACGAGAAAGCGAGTTGAAGAAAGGAGCTCAGGGGCACTGTAATTCACAAACCTGCAGAGTTATAAATGACAGCTATCGTCCAAAAATATACTGAAGTAAGGCTGCCAAGAGGACTTGAAAGTGGGGCAGAATTGCAGGAAACCGATTTCAGGAGGTAGACTGGAATTGCATTTAAAGCATAGGAAAAGAGGCAGAACGTCCACAATGATGCACTTGGCCAAAAAGGGCGTATGCATTTTTTCCTGAATATATTCAGGAAAAAACGCATACGCCCTTTTTGGCCAACCAAGCAAGCTTGCAAAGGAAATCTGCACTACAATGAAGTCTCACTTCCCCCCGGTCAAAAGGGCCATCTGAAAAAAGTGTAAAATCCAGAAAGGCAGGACAGGCCATGGAGAACTGGGAGCCTTGTTATGCTGATGGGCGGGATGTAAATTGCCAACAGCCACTCGGGAGAAGTGTATGGTGTTTCCTGAAACATCTAAAAAACAAAGCAACAGAGCCTAGGGCACTTCCACTTATGGTCCTATAGCTTAGGGAAATTAAAATCAAAAGACACAGCCACCCCAAAGGTTGGGACGGCTCTGTTTACAAGAACCTGGTTTACGGTACAAGTTCAATATCGCAGAAAGTGAAAAATGGATAAAGAAGTTGTGGTACTTACGTACAATGCAATATCACTCAGCAATGAAATCTATGTCATCAGGCCCGTAGCAGCATAATGAGTGGATTCAGGTACGATGATTCTAACTGAAATAAGTCACACAGAAAAAGAAACATCATAAGATATCACTAATACACGGAATGTAAACTTGGCTACACAGGAACTGAATTACAAAACAGAACAGGGTCTCAAATTTAGAAAACCAACTTATGCTTGCTTAAGGGGAAAGGTGAGTTGGGGTGCTGCATAAAACCAGAGATTGAAATGAGCACAGATAAAGTTCCTTAAGCCAAATATGGAATAGACAAGAGCTACTCCTTGCTCAACGAAATGGACTCAACACCCCATATTAAATGCCTAAGAGTGTACCTGACTAGGAAGTATCTTAAAACCTATGGATTGCTATGTCTCTGAAAGAGAATCAAGTGTGTGTACAGGGGCATAAACGCAGCAGTGATAGGATTGGAGAGGTTCGGTGAGCAAATGAAGACCCTTTGAAGTCATATTGCATGGTACCCATTCCATGGGTCTCAACTCTCCAGGTTTAAGGTATTCTTCCTTCAGCTAAAACATGCATGTGGAACCCAGAGTATGATCAACCGTGTGATCGGGAGACGTGTTCCAATATGTGTCAGTTTTCGTCCCCTGGTACTCGGGTGCAACATTCCAGACGCTTTACTAACACTGTCCCGACTTGGAGAGTCAGTGCCTTTAACCTCCTGTTTGGCCCAGTTTTCAATTTCTGCGGAAGATGAACAGGAATAGGGAGAACCAATAATAGACTAGATGGAGGTGTCTGGACGGGCAAATTTAACTCTCATTTCCCATCAGGAAGAGGAATTAACCAAAGGCTCAGCGTGTCGTGCCGGAACCAGATTAGGGCCTGAAGCCATCCTGCGGTGTTGCGGCCAGCTCACGAGAAAGCGACTTGAAGAAAGGAGCTCAGGGGCACTGTAATTCACAAACCTGCAGAGTTATAAATGACAGCTATCGTCCAAAAATATACTGAAGTAAGGCTGCCAAGAGGACTTGAAAGCGGGGCAGAATTGCAGGAAACCGATTTCAGGAGGTAGACTGGAATTGCATTTAAAGCATAGGAAAAGAGGCAGAACGTCCACAATGATGCACTTGGCCAAAAAGGGCGTATGCGTTTTTTCCTGAATATATTCAGGAAAAAACGCATACGCCCTTTTTGGCCAACCAAGCAAGCTTGCAAAGGAAATCTGCACTACAATGAAGTCTCACTTCCCCCGGGTCAAAAGGGCCATCTGAAAAAAGTGTAAAATCCAGAAAGGCAGGACAGGCCATGGAGAACTGGGAGCCTTGTTATGCTGATGGGCGGGATGTAAATTGCCAACAGCCACTCGGGAGAAGTGTATGGTGTTTCCTGAAACATCTAAAAAACAAAGCAACAGAGCCTAGGGCACTTCCACTTATGGTCCTATAGCTTAGGGAAATTAAAATCAAAAGACACAGCCACCCCAAAGGTTGGGACGGCTCTGTTTACAAGAACCTGGTTTACGGTACAAGTTCAATATCGCAGAAAGTGAAAAATGGATAAAGAAGTTGTGGTACTTACGTACAATGCAGTATCACTCAGCAATGAAATCTATGTCATCAGGCCCGTAGCAGCATAATGAGTGGATTCAGGTACGATGATTCTAACTGAAATAAGTCACACAGGAAAAGAAACATCATAAGATATCACTAATACACGGAATGTAACCTTGGCTACACAGGAACTGAATTACAAAACAGAACAGGGTCTCAAATTTAGAAACCCAACTTATGCTTGCTTAAGGGGAAAGGTGAGTTGGGGTGCTGCATAAAACCAGAGATTGAAATGAGCACAGATAAAGTTCCTGAAGCCAAATATGGAATAGAGAAGAGCTACTCCTTGCTCAACGAAATGGACTCAACACCCCATATTAAATGCCTAAGAGTGTACCTGACTAGGAAGTATCTTAAAACCTATGGATTGCTATGTCTCTGAAAGAGAATCAAGCGTGTGTACAGGGGCATAAACGCAGCAGTGATAGGATTGGAGAGGTTCGGTGAGCAAATGAAGACCCTTTGAAGTCATATTGCATGGTACCCATTCCACGGGTCTCAACTCTCCAGGTTTAAGGTATTCTTCTTTCAGCTAAAACATGCATGTGGAACCCAGAGTATGATCAACCGTGTGACCGGGAGACGTGTTCCAATATGTGTCAGTTTTCGTCCCCTGGTACTCGGGTGCAACATTCCAGACGCTTTACTAACACTCTCCCGACTTGGAGAGTCAGTGCCTTTAACCTCCTGTTTGGCCCAGTTTGCAATTTCTGCGGAAGATGAACAGGAATAGGGAGAACCAATGAGAGACTAGCTGGAGGTGTCTGGACGGGCAAATTTAACTCTCATTTCCCACCAGGAAGAGGAATTAACCAAAGGCTCAGCGTGCCGTGCCGGAACCAGATTAGGGCCTGAAGCCATCCTGCGGTGTTGCGGCCAGCTCACGAGAAAGCGAGTTGAAGAAAGGAGCTCAGGGGCACTGTAATTCACAAACCTGCAGAGTTATAAATGACAGCTATCGTCCAAAAATATACTGAAGTAAGGCTGCCAAGAGGACTTGAAAGTGGGGCAGAATTGCAGGAAACCGATTTCAGGAGGTAGACTGGAATTGCATTTAAAGCATAGGAAAAGAGGCAGAACGTCCACAATGATGCACTTGGCCAAAAAGGGCGTATGCATTTTTTCCTGAATATATTCAGGAAAAAACGCATACGCCCTTTTTGGCCAACCAAGCAAGCTTGCAAAGGAAATCTGCACTACAATGAAGTCTCACTTCCCCCCGGTCAAAAGGGCCATCTGAAAAAAGTGTAAAATCCAGAAAGGCAGGACAGGCCATGGAGAACTGGGAGCCTTGTTATGCTGATGGGCGGGATGTAAATTGCCAACAGCCACTCTGGAGAAGTGTATGGTGTTTCCTGAAACATCTAAAAAACAAAGCAACAGAGCCTAGGGCACTTCCACTTATGGTCCTATAGCTTAGGGAAATTAAAATCAAAAGACACAGCCACCCCAAAGGTTGGGACGGCTCTGTTTACAAGAACCTGGTTTACGGTACAAGTTCAATATCGCAGAAAGTGAAAAATGGATAAAGAAGTTGTGGTACTTACGTACAATGCAATATCACTCAGCAATGAAATCTATGTCATCAGGCCCGTAGCAGCATAATGAGTGGATTCAGGTACGATGATTCTAACTGAAATAAGTCACACAGAAAAAGAAACATCATAAGATATCACTAATACACGGAATGTAAACTTGGCTACACAGGAACTGAATTACAAAACAGAACAGGGTCTCAAATTTAGAAAACCAACTTATGCTTGCTTAAGGGGAAAGGTGAGTTGGGGTGCTGCATAAAACCAGAGATTGAAATGAGCACAGATAAAGTTCCTTAAGCCAAATATGGAATAGACAAGAGCTACTCCTTGCTCAACGAAATGGACTCAACACCCCATATTAAATGCCTAAGAGTGTACCTGACTAGGAAGTATCTTAAAACCTATGGATTGCTATGTCTCTGAAAGAGAATCAAGTGTGTGTACAGGGGCATAAACGCAGCAGTGATAGGATTGGAGAGGTTCGGTGAGCAAATGAAGACCCTTTGAAGTCATATTGCATGGTACCCATTCCACGGGTCTCAACTCTCCAGGTTTAAGGTATTCTTCCTTCAGCTAAAACATGCATGTGGAACCCAGAGTATGATCAACCATGTGATCGGGAGACGTGTTCCAATATGTCTCAGTTTTCGTCCCCTGGTACTCGGGTGCAACATTCCAGACGCTTTACTAACACTCTCCCGACCAGGAGAGTCAGTGCCTTTAACCTCCTGTTTGGCCCAGTTTGCAATTTCTGCGGAAGATGAACAGGAATAGGGAGAACGAATGACAGACTAGCTGGAGGTGTCTGGACGGGCAAATTTAACTCTCATTTCCCACCAGGAAGAGGAATTAACCAAAGGCTCAGCGTGCCGTGCCGGAACCAGATTAGGGCCTGAAGCCATCCTGCGGTGTTGCGGCCAGCTCACGAGAAAGCGAGTTGAAGAAAGGAGCTCAGGGGCACTGTAATTCACAAACCTGCAGAGTTATAAATGACAGCTATCGTCCAAAAATATACTGAAGTAAGGCTGCCAAGAGGACTTGAAAGCGGGGCAGAATTGCAGGAAACCGATTTCAGGAGGTAGACTGGAATTGCATTTAAAGCATAGGAAAAGAGGCAGAACGTCCACAATGATGCACTTGGCCAAAAAGGGCGTATGCGTTTTTTCCTGAATATATTCAGGAAAAAACGCATACGCCCTTTTTGGCCAACCAAGCAAGCTTGCAAAGGAAATCTGCACTACAATGAAGTCTCACTTCCCCACGGTCAAAAGGGCCATCTGAAAAAAGTGTAAAATCCAGAAAGGCAGGACAGGCCATGGAGAACTGGGAGCCTTGTTATGCTGATGGGCGGGATGTAAATTGCCAACAGCCACTCAGGAGAAGTGTATGGTGTTTCCTGAAACATCTAAAAAACAAAGCAACAGGGCCTAGGGCACTTCCACTTATGGTCCTATAGCTTAGGGAAATTAAAATCAAAAAGACACAGCCACCCCAAAGGTTGGGATGGCTCTGTTTACAAGAACCTGGTTTACGGTACAAGTTCAATATCGCAGAAAGTGAAAAATGGATAAAGAAGTTGTGGTACTTACGTACAATGCAATATCACTCAGCAATGAAATCTATGTCATCAGGCCCGTAGCAGCATAATGAGTGGATTCAGGTACGATGATTCTAACTGAAATAAGTCACACAGAAAAAGAAACATCATAAGATATCACTAATACACGGAATGTAACCTTGGCTACACAGGAACTGAATTACAAAACAGAACAGGGTCTCAAATTTAGAAAACCAACTTATGCTTGCTTAAGGGGAAAGGTGAGTTGGGGTGCTGCATAAAACCAGAGATTGAAATGAGCACAGATAAAGTTCCTTAAGCCAAATATGGAATAGACAAGAGCTACTCCTTGCTCAACGAAATGGACTCAACACCCCATATTAAATGCCTAAGAGTGTACCTGACTAGGAAGTATCTTAAAACCTATGGATTGCTATGTCTCTGAAAGAGAATCAAGTGTGTGTACAGGGGCATAAACGCAGCAGTGATAGGATTGGAGAGGTTCGGTGAGCAAATGAAGACCCTTTGAAGTCATATTGCATGGTACCCATTCCATGGGTCTCAACTCTCCAGGTTTAAGGTATTCTTCCTTCAGCTAAAACATGCATGTGGAACCCAGAGTATGATCAACCGTGTGACCGGGAGACGTGTTCCAATATGTGTCAGTTTTCGTCCCCTGGTACTCGGGTGCAACATTCCAGACGCTTTACTAACACTCTCCCGACTTGGAGAGTCAGTGCCTTTAACCTCCTGTTTGGCCCAGTTTGCAATTTCTGCGGAAGATGAACAGGAATAGGGAGAACCAATGAGAGACTAGCTGGAGGTGTCTGGACGGGCAAATTTAACTCTCATTTCCCACCAGGAAGAGGAATTAACCAAAGGCTCAGCGTGCCGTGCCGGAACCAGATTAGGGCCTGAAGCCATCCTGCGGTGTTGCGGCCAGCTCACGAGAAAGCGAGTTGAAGAAAGGAGCTCAGGGGCACTGTAATTCACAAACCTGCAGAGTTATAAATGACAGCTATCGTCCAAAAATATACTGAAGTAAGGCTGCCAAGAGGACTTGAAAGTGGGGCAGAATTGCAGGAAACCGATTTCAGGAGGTAGACTGGAATTGCATTTAAAGCATAGGAAAAGAGGCAGAACGTCCACAATGATGCACTTGGCCAAAAAGGGCGTATGCATTTTTTCCTGAATATATTCAGGAAAAAACGCATACGCCCTTTTTGGCCAACCAAGCAAGCTTGCAAAGGAAATCTGCACTACAATGAAGTCTCACTTCCCCCCGGTCAAAAGGGCCATCTGAAAAAAGTGTAAAATCCAGAAAGGCAGGACAGGCCATGGAGAACTGGGAGCCTTGTTATGCTGATGGGCGGGATGTAAATTGCCAACAGCCACTCGGGAGAAGTGTATGGTGTTTCCTGAAACATCTAAAAAACAAAGCAACAGAGCCTAGGGCACTTCCACTTATGGTCCTATAGCTTAGGGAAATTAAAATCAAAAGACACAGCCACCCCAAAGGTTGGGACGGCTCTGTTTACAAGAACCTGGTTTACGGTACAAGTTCAATATCGCAGAAAGTGAAAAATGGATAAAGAAGTTGTGGTACTTACGTACAATGCAATATCACTCAGCAATGAAATCTATGTCATCAGGCCCGTAGCAGCATAATGAGTGGATTCAGGTACGATGATTCTAACTGAAATAAGTCACACAGAAAAAGAAACATCATAAGATATCACTAATACACGGAATGTAAACTTGGCTACACAGGAACTGAATTACAAAACAGAACAGGGTCTCAAATTTAGAAAACCAACTTATGCTTGCTTAAGGGGAAAGGTGAGTTGGGGTGCTGCATAAAACCAGAGATTGAAATGAGCACAGATAAAGTTCCTTAAGCCAAATATGGAATAGACAAGAGCTACTCCTTGCTCAACGAAATGGACTCAACACCCCATATTAAATGCCTAAGAGTGTACCTGACTAGGAAGTATCTTAAAACCTATGGATTGCTATGTCTCTGAAAGAGAATCAAGTGTGTGTACAGGGGCATAAACGCAGCAGTGATAGGATTGGAGAGGTTCGGTGAGCAAATGAAGACCCTTTGAAGTCATATTGCATGGTACCCATTCCACGGGTCTCAACTCTCCAGGTTTAAGGTATTCTTCCTTCAGCTAAAACATGCATGTGGAACCCAGAGTATGATCAACCATGTGATCGGGAGACGTGTTCCAATATGTCTCAGTTTTCGTCCCCTGGTACTCGGGTGCAACATTCCAGACGCTTTACTAACACTCTCCCGACCAGGAGAGTCAGTGCCTTTAACCTCCTGTTTGGCCCAGTTTGCAATTTCTGCGGAAGATGAACAGGAATAGGGAGAACGAATGACAGACTAGCTGGAGGTGTCTGGACGGGCAAATTTAACTCTCATTTCCCACCAGGAAGAGGAATTAACCAAAGGCTCAGCGTGCCGTGCCGGAACCAGATTAGGGCCTGAAGCCATCCTGCGGTGTTGCGGCCAGCTCACGAGAAAGCGAGTTGAAGAAAGGAGCTCAGGGGCACTGTAATTCACAAACCTGCAGAGTTATAAATGACAGCTATCGTCCAAAAATATACTGAAGTAAGGCTGCCAAGAGGACTTGAAAGCGGGGCAGAATTGCAGGAAACCGATTTCAGGAGGTAGACTGGAATTGCATTTAAAGCATAGGAAAAGAGGCAGAACGTCCACAATGATGCACTTGGCCAAAAAGGGCGTATGCGTTTTTTCCTGAATATATTCAGGAAAAAACGCATACGCCCTTTTTGGCCAACCAAGCAAGCTTGCAAAGGAAATCTGCACTACAATGAAGTCTCACTTCCCCACGGTCAAAAGGGCCATCTGAAAAAAGTGTAAAATCCAGAAAGGCAGGACAGGCCATGGAGAACTGGGAGCCTTGTTATGCTGATGGGCGGGATGTAAATTGCCAACAGCCACTCAGGAGAAGTGTATGGTGTTTCCTGAAACATCTAAAAAACAAAGCAACAGGGCCTAGGGCACTTCCACTTATGGTCCTATAGCTTAGGGAAATTAAAATCAAAAAGACACAGCCACCCCAAAGGTTGGGATGGCTCTGTTTACAAGAACCTGGTTTACGGTACAAGTTCAATATCGCAGAAAGTGAAAAATGGATAAAGAAGTTGTGGTACTTACGTACAATGCAATATCACTCAGCAATGAAATCTATGTCATCAGGCCCGTAGCAGCATAATGAGTGGATTCAGGTACGATGATTCTAACTGAAATAAGTCACACAGAAAAAGAAACATCATAAGATATCACTAATACACGGAATGTAACCTTGGCTACACAGGAACTGAATTACAAAACAGAACAGGGTCTCAAATTTAGAAAACCAACTTATGCTTGCTTAAGGGGAAAGGTGAGTTGGGGTGCTGCATAAAACCAGAGATTGAAATGAGCACAGATAAAGTTCCTTAAGCCAAATATGGAATAGACAAGAGCTACTCCTTGCTCAACGAAATGGACTCAACACCCCATATTAAATGCCTAAGAGTGTACCTGACTAGGAAGTATCTTAAAACCTATGGATTGCTATGTCTCTGAAAGAGAATCAAGTGTGTGTACAGGGGCATAAACGCAGCAGTGATAGGATTGGAGAGGTTCGGTGAGCAAATGAAGACCCTTTGAAGTCATATTGCATGGTACCCATTCCACGGGTCTCAACTCTCCAGGTTTAAGGTATTCTTCCTTCAGCTAAAACATGCATGTGGAACCCAGAGTATGATCAACCGTGTGATCGGGAGACGTGTTCCAATATGTCTCAGTTTTCGTCCCCTGGTACTCGGGTGCAACATTCCAGACGCTTTACTAACACTCTCCCGACCAGGAGAGTCAGTGCCTTTAACCTCCTGTTTGGCCCAGTTTGCAATTTCTGCAGAAGATGAACAGGAATAGGGAGAACCAATGACAGACTAGCTGGAGGTGTCTGGACGGGCAAATTTAACTCTCATTTCCCACCAGGAAGAGGAATTAACCAAAGGCTCAGCGTGCCGTGCCGGAACCAGATTAGGGCCTGAAGCCATCCTGCGGTGTTGCGGCCAGCTCACGAGAAAGCGAGTTGAAGAAAGGAGCTCAGGGGCACTGTAATTCACAAACCTGCAGAGTTATAAATGACAGCTATCGTCCAAAAATATACTGAAGTAAGGCTGCCAAGAGGACTTGAAAGCGGGGCAGAATTGCAGGAAACCGATTTCAGGAGGTAGACTGGAATTGCATTTAAAGCATAGGAAAAGAGGCAGAACGTCCACAATGATGCACTTGGCCAAAAAGGGCGTATGCGTTTTTTCCTGAATATATTCAGGAAAAAACGCATACGCCCTTTTTGGCCAACCAAGCAAGCTTGCAAAGGAAATCTGCACTACAATGAAGTCTCACTTCCCCACGGTCAAAAGGGCCATCTGAAAAAAGTGTAAAATCCAGAAAGGCAGGACAGGCCATGGAGAACTGGGAGCCTTGTTATGCTGATGGGCGGGATGTAAATTGCCAACAGCCACTCAGGAGAAGTGTATGGTGTTTCCTGAAACATCTAAAAAACAAAGCAACAGGGCCTAGGGCACTTCCACTTATGGTCCTATAGCTTAGGGAAATTAAAATCAAAAAGACACAGCCACCCCAAAGGTTGGGATGGCTCTGTTTACAAGAACCTGGTTTACGGTACAAGTTCAATATTGCAGAAAGTGAAAAATGGATAAAGAAGTTGTGGTACTTACGTACAATGCAATATCACTCAGCAATGAAATCTATGTCATCAGGCCCGTAGCAGCATAATGAGTGGATTCAGGTACGATGATTCTAACTGAAATAAGTCACACAGAAAAAGAAACATCATAAGATATCACTAATACACGGAATGTAACCTTGGCTACACAGGAACTGAATTACAAAACAGAACAGGGTCTCAAATTTAGAAAACCAACTTATGCTTGCTTAAGGGGAAAGGTGAGTTGGGGTGCTGCATAAAACCAGAGATTGAAATGAGCACAGATAAAGTTCCTTAAGCCAAATATGGAATAGACAAGAGCTACTCCTTGCTCAACGAAATGGACTCAACACCCCATATTAAATGCCTAAGAGTGTACCTGACTAGGAAGTATCTTAAAACCTATGGATTGCTATGTCTCTGAAAGAGAATCAAGTGTGTGTACAGGGGCATAAACGCAGCAGTGATAGGATTGGAGAGGTTCGGTGAGCAAATGAAGACCCTTTGAAGTCATATTGCATGGTACCCATTCCATGGGTCTCAACTCTCCAGGTTTAAGGTATTCTTCCTTCAGCTAAAACATGCATGTGGAACCCAGAGTATGATCAACCGTGTGACCGGGAGACGTGTTCCAATATGTGTCAGTTTTCGTCCCCTGGTACTCGGGTGCAACATTCCAGACGCTTTACTAACACTCTCCCGACTTGGAGAGTCAGTGCCTTTAACCTCCTGTTTGGCCCAGTTTGCAATTTCTGCGGAAGATGAACAGGAATAGGGAGAACCAATGAGAGACTAGCTGGAGGTGTCTGGACGGGCAAATTTAACTCTCATTTCCCACCAGGAAGAGGAATTAACCAAAGGCTCAGCGTGCCGTGCCGGAACCAGATTAGGGCCTGAAGCCATCCTGCGGTGTTGCGGCCAGCTCACGAGAAAGCGAGTTGAAGAAAGGAGCTCAGGGGCACTGTAATTCACAAACCTGCAGAGTTATAAATGACAGCTATCGTCCAAAAATATACTGAAGTAAGGCTGCCAAGAGGACTTGAAAGTGGGGCAGAATTGCAGGAAACCGATTTCAGGAGGTAGACTGGAATTGCATTTAAAGCATAGGAAAAGAGGCAGAACGTCCACAATGATGCACTTGGCCAAAAAGGGCGTATGCATTTTTTCCTGAATATATTCAGGAAAAAACGCATACGCCCTTTTTGGCCAACCAAGCAAGCTTGCAAAGGAAATCTGCACTACAATGAAGTCTCACTTCCCCCCGGTCAAAAGGGCCATCTGAAAAAAGTGTAAAATCCAGAAAGGCAGGACAGGCCATGGAGAACTGGGAGCCTTGTTATGCTGATGGGCGGGATGTAAATTGCCAACAGCCACTCGGGAGAAGTGTATGGTGTTTCCTGAAACATCTAAAAAACAAAGCAACAGAGCCTAGGGCACTTCCACTTATGGTCCTATAGCTTAGGGAAATTAAAATCAAAAGACACAGCCACCCCAAAGGTTGGGACGGCTCTGTTTACAAGAACCTGGTTTACGGTACAAGTTCAATATCGCAGAAAGTGAAAAATGGATAAAGAAGTTGTGGTACTTACGTACAATGCAATATCACTCAGCAATGAAATCTATGTCATCAGGCCCGTAGCAGCATAATGAGTGGATTCAGGTACGATGATTCTAACTGAAATAAGTCACACAGAAAAAGAAACATCATAAGATATCACTAATACACGGAATGTAAACTTGGCTACACAGGAACTGAATTACAAAACAGAACAGGGTCTCAAATTTAGAAAACCAACTTATGCTTGCTTAAGGGGAAAGGTGAGTTGGGGTGCTGCATAAAACCAGAGATTGAAATGAGCACAGATAAAGTTCCTTAAGCCAAATATGGAATAGACAAGAGCTACTCCTTGCTCAACGAAATGGACTCAACACCCCATATTAAATGCCTAAGAGTGTACCTGACTAGGAAGTATCTTAAAACCTATGGATTGCTATGTCTCTGAAAGAGAATCAAGTGTGTGTACAGGGGCATAAACGCAGCAGTGATAGGATTGGAGAGGTTCGGTGAGCAAATGAAGACCCTTTGAAGTCATATTGCATGGTACCCATTCCACGGGTCTCAACTCTCCAGTTTTAAGGTATTCTTCCTTCAGCTAAAACATGCATGTGGAACCCAGAGTATGATCAACCATGTGATCGGGAGACGTGTTCCAATATGTCTCAGTTTTCGTCCCCTGGTACTCGGGTGCAACATTCCAGACGCTTTACTAACACTCTCCCGACCAGGAGAGTCAGTGCCTTTAACCTCCTGTTTGGCCCAGTTTGCAATTTCTGCGGAAGATGAACAGGAATAGGGAGAACGAATGACAGACTAGCTGGAGGTGTCTGGACGGGCAAATTTAACTCTCATTTCCCACCAGGAAGAGGAATTAACCAAAGGCTCAGCGTGCCGTGCCGGAACCAGATTAGGGCCTGAAGCCATCCTGCGGTGTTGCGGCCAGCTCACGAGAAAGCGAGTTGAAGAAAGGAGCTCAGGGGCACTGTAATTCACAAACCTGCAGAGTTATAAATGACAGCTATCGTCCAAAAATATACTGAAGTAAGGCTGCCAAGAGGACTTGAAAGCGGGGCAGAATTGCAGGAAACCGATTTCAGGAGGTAGACTGGAATTGCATTTAAAGCATAGGAAAAGAGGCAGAACGTCCACAATGATGCACTTGGCCAAAAAGGGCGTATGCGTTTTTTCCTGAATATATTCAGGAAAAAACGCATACGCCCTTTTTGGCCAACCAAGCAAGCTTGCAAAGGAAATCTGCACTACAATGAAGTCTCACTTCCCCACGGTCAAAAGGGCCATCTGAAAAAAGTGTAAAATCCAGAAAGGCAGGACAGGCCATGGAGAACTGGGAGCCTTGTTATGCTGATGGGCGGGATGTAAATTGCCAACAGCCACTCAGGAGAAGTGTATGGTGTTTCCTGAAACATCTAAAAAACAAAGCAACAGGGCCTAGGGCACTTCCACTTATGGTCCTATAGCTTAGGGAAATTAAAATCAAAAAGACACAGCCACCCCAAAGGTTGGGATGGCTCTGTTTACAAGAACCTGGTTTACGGTACAAGTTCAATATCGCAGAAAGTGAAAAATGGATAAAGAAGTTGTGGTACTTACGTACAATGCAATATCACTCAGCAATGAAATCTATGTCATCAGGCCCGTAGCAGCATAATGAGTGGATTCAGGTACGATGATTCTAACTGAAATAAGTCACACAGAAAAAGAAACATCATAAGATATCACTAATACACGGAATGTAACCTTGGCTACACAGGAACGGAATTACAAAACAGAACAGGGTCTCAAATTTAGAAAACCAACTTATGCTTGCTTAAGGGGAAAGGTGAGTTGGGGTGCTGCATAAAACCAGAGATTGAAATGAGCACAGATAAAGTTCCTTAAGCCAAATATGGAATAGACAAGAGCTACTCCTTGCTCAACGAAATGGACTCAACACCCCATATTAAATGCCTAAGAGTGTACCTGACTAGGAAGTATCTTAAAACCTATGGATTGCTATGTCTCTGAAAGAGAATCAAGTGTGTGTACAGGGGCATAAACGCAGCAGTGATAGGATTGGAGAGGTTCGGTGAGCAAATGAAGACCCTTTGAAGTCATATTGCATGGTACCCATTCCACGGGTCTCAACTCTCCAGGTTTAAGGTATTCTTCCTTCAGCTAAAACATGCATGTGGAACCCAGAGTATGATCAACCGTGTGATCGGGAGACGTTTTCCAATATGTCTCAGTTTTCGTCCCCTGGTACTCGGGTGCAACATTCCAGACGCTTTACTAACACTCTCCCGACTTGGAGAGTCAGTGCCTTTAACCTCCTGTTTGGCCCAGTTTGCAATTTCTGCGGAAGATGAACAGGAATAGGGAGAACCAATGACAGACTAGCTGGAGGTGTCTGGACGGGCAAATTTAACTCTCATTTCCCACCAGGAAGAGGAATTAACCAAAGGCTCAGCGTGCCGTGCCGGAACCAGATTAGGGCCTGAAGCCATCCTGCGGTGTTGCGGCCAGCTCACGAGAAAGCGACTTGAAGAAAGGAGCTCAGGGGCACTGTAATTCACAAACCTGCAGAGTTATAAATGACAGCTATCGTCCAAAAATATACTGAAGTAAGGCTGCCAAGAGGACTTGAAAGCGGGGCAGAATTGCAGGAAACCGATTTCAGGAGGTAGACTGGAATTGCATTTAAAGCATAGGAAAAGAGGCAGAATGTCCACAATGATGCACTTGGCCAAAAAGGGCGTATGCGTTTTTTCCTGAATATATTCAGGAAAAAACGCATACGCCCTTTTTGGCCAACCAAGCAAGGTTGCAAAGGAAATCTGCACTACAGTGAAGTCTCACTTCCCCCCGGTCAAAAGGGCCATCTGAAAAAAGTGTAAAATCCAGAAAGGCAGGACAGGCCATGGAGAACTGGTAGCCTTGTTATGCTGATGGGCGGGATGTAAATTGCCAACAGCCACTCGGGAGAAGTGTATGGTGTTTCCTGAAACATCTAAAAAACAAAGCAACAGAGCCTAGGGCACTTCCACTTATGGTCCAATAGCTTAGGGAAATTAAAATCAAAAGACAGAGCCAACCCAAATGTTGGGACCGCTCTGTTTACAAGAACCTGGTTTACGGTACAAGTTCAATATCGCAGAAAGTGAAAAATGGATAAAGAAGTTGTGGTACTTACGTACAATGCAATATCACTCAGCAATGAAATCTATGTCATCAGGCCCGTAGCAGCATAATGAGTGGATTCAGGTACGATGATTCTAACTGAAATAAGTCACACAGAAAAAGAAACATCATAAGATATCACTAATACACGGAATGTAAACTTGGCTACACAGGAACTGAATTACAAAACAGAACAGGGTCTCAAATTTAGAAAACCAACTTATGCTTGCTTAAGGGGAAAGGTGAGTTGGGGTGCTGCATAAAACCAGAGATTGAAATGAGCACAGATAAAGTTCCTTAAGCCAAATATGGAATAGACAAGAGCTACTCCTTGCTCAACGAAATGGACTCAACACCCCATATTAAATGCCTAAGAGTGTACCTGACTAGGAAGTATCTTAAAACCTATGGATTGCTATGTCTCTGAAAGAGAATCAAGTGTGTGTACAGGGGCATAAACGCAGCAGTGAAAGGATTGGAGAAGTTCGGTGAGCAAATGAAGACCCTTTGAAGTCATATTGCATGGTACCCATTCCACGGGTCTCAACTCTCCAGGTTTAAGGTATTCTTCCTTCAGCTAAAACATGCATGTGGAACCCAGAGTATGATCAACCGTGTGATCGGGAGACGTGTTCCAATATGTCTCAGTTTTCGTCCCCTGGTACTCGGGTGCAACAATCCAGACGCTTTACTAACACTCTCCCGACTTGGAGAGTCAGTGCCTTTAACCTCCTGTTTGGCCCAGTTTGCAATTTCTGCGGAAGATGAACAGGAATAGGGAGAACCAATGAGAGACTAGCTGGAGGTGTCTGGACGGGCAAATTTAACTCTCATTTCGCACCAGGAAGAGGAATTAACCAAAGGCTCAGCGTGCCATGCCGGAACCAGATTAGGGCCTGAAGCCATCCTGCAGTGTTGCGGCCAGCTCACGAGAAAGCGACTTGAAGAAAGGAGCTCAGGGGCACTGTAATTCACAAACCTGCAGAGTTATAAATGACAGCTATCGTCCAAAAATATACTGAAGTAAGGCGGCCAAGAGGACTTGAAAGCGGGGCAGAATTGCAGGAAACCGATTTCAGGAGGTAGACTGGAATTGCATTTAAAGCATAGGAAAAGAGGCAGAACGTCCACAATGATGCACTTGGCCAAAAAGGGCGTATGCGTTTTTTCCTGAATATATTCAGGAAAAAACGCATACGCCCTTTTTGGCCAACCAAGCAAGCTTGCAAAGGAAATCTGCACTACAATGAAGTCTCACTTCCCCCCGGTCAAAAGGGCCATCTGAAAAAAGTGTAAAATCCAGAAAGGCAGGACAGGCCATGGAGAACTGGGAGCCTTGTTATGCTGATGGGCGGGATGTAAATTGCCAACAGCCACTCGGGAGAAGTGTATGGTGTTTCCTGAAACATCTAAAAAACAAAGCAACAGAGCCTAGGGCACTTCCACTTATGGTCCTATAGCTTAGGGAAATTAAAATCAAAAAGACACAGCCACCCCAAAGGTTGGGATGGCTCTGTTTACAAGAACCTGGTTTACGGTACAAGTTCAATATCGCAGAAAGTGAAAAATGGATAAAGAAGTTGTGGTACTTACGTACAATGCAGTATCACTCAGCAATGAAATCTATGTCATCAGGCCCGTAGCAGCATAATGAGTGGATTCAGGTACGATGATTCTAACTGAAATAAGTCACACAGGAAAAGAAACATCATAAGATATCACTAATACACGGAATGTAACCTTGGCTACACAGGAACTGAATTACAAAACAGAACAGGGTCTCAAATTTAGAAAACCAACTTATGCTTGCTTAAGGGGAAAGGTGAGTTGGGGTGCTGCATAAAACCAGAGATTGAAATGAGCACAGATAAAGTTCCTTAAGCCAAATATGGAATAGACAAGAGCTACTCCTTGCTCAACGAAATGGACTCAACACCCCATATTAAATGCCTAAGAGTGTACCTGACTAGGAAGTATCTTAAAACCTATGGATTGCTATGTCTCTGAAAGAGAATCAAGTGTGTGTACAGGGGCATAAACGCAGCAGTGATAGGATTGGAGAGGTTCGGTGAGCAAATGAAGACCCTTTGAAGTCATATTGCATGGTACCCATTCCACGGGTCTCAACTCTCCAGGTTTAAGGTATTCTTCCTTCAGCTAAAACATGCATGTGGAACCCAGAGTATGATCAACCGTGTGATCGGGAGACGTGTTCCAATATGTCTCAGTTTTCGTCCCCTGGTACTCGGGTGCAACATTCCAGACGCTTTACTAACACTCTCCCGACTTGGAGAGTCAGTGCCTTTAACCTCCTGTTTGGCCCAGTTTGCAATTTCTGCGGAAGATGAACAGGAATAGGGAGAACCAATGAGAGACTAGCTGGAGGTGTCTGGACGGGCAAATTTAACTCTCATTTCCCACCAGGAAGAGGAATTAACCAAAGGCTCAGCGTGCCGTGCCGGAACCAGATTAGGGCCTGAAGCCATCCTGCGGTGTTGCGGCCAGCTCACGAGAAAGCGACTTGAAGAAAGGAGCTCAGGGGCACTGTAATTCACAAACCTGCAGAGTTATAAATGACAGCTATCGTCCAAAAATATACTGAAGTAAGGCTGCCAAGAGGACTTGAAAGCGGGGCAGAATTGCAGGAAACCGATTTCAGGAGGTAGACTGGAATTGCATTTAAAGCATAGGAAAAGAGGCAGAACGTCCACAATGATGCACTTGGCCAAAAAGGGCGTATGCGTTTTTTCCTGAATATATTCAGGAAAAAACGCATACGCCCTTTTTGGCCAACCAAGCAAGGTTGCAAAGGAAATCTGCACTACAGTGAAGTCTCACTTCCCCCCGGTCAAAAGGGCCATCTGAAAAAAGTGTAAAATCCAGAAAGGCAGGACAGGCCATGGAGAACTGGGAGCCTTGTTATGCTGATGGGCGGGATGTAAATTGCCAACAGCCACTCGGGAGAAGTGTATGGTGTTTCCTGAAACATCTAAAAAACAAAGCAACAGAGCCTAGGGCACTTCCACTTATGGTCCTATAGCTTAGGGAAATTAAAATCAAAAAGACACAGCCACCCCAAAGGTGGGACGGCTCTGTTTACAAGAACCTGGTTTACGGTACAAGTTCAATATTGCAGAAAGTGAAAAATGGATAAAGAAGTTGTGGTACTTACGTACAATGCAATATCACTCAGCAATGAAATCTATGTCATCAGGCCCGTAGCAGCATAATGAGTGGATTCAGGTACGATGATTCTAACTGAAATAAGTCACACAGAAAAAGAAACATCATAAGATATCACTAATACACGGAATGTAAACTTGGCTACACAGGAACTGAATTACAATACAGAACAGGGTCTCAAATTTAGAAAACCAACTTATGCTTGCTTAAGGGGAAAGGTGAGTTGGGGTGCTGCATAAAACCAGAGATTGAAATGAGCACAGATAAAGTTCCTTAAGCCAAATATGGAATAGACAAGAGCTACTCCTTGCTCAACGAAATGGACTCAACACCCCATATTAAATGCCTAAGAGTGTACCTGACTAGGAAGTATCTTAAAACCTATGGATTGCTATGTCTCTGAAAGAGAATCAAGTGTGTGTACAGGGGCATAAACGCAGCAGTGAAAGGATTGGAGAAGTTCGGTGAGCAAATGAAGACCCTTTGAAGTCATATTGCATGGTACCCATTCCACGGGTCTCAACTCTCCAGGTTTAAGGTATTCTTCCTTCAGCTAAAACATGCATGTGGAACCCAGAGTATGATCAACCGTGTGATCGGGAGACGTGTTCCAATATGTCTCAGTTTTCGTCCCCTGGTACTCGGGTGCAACAATCCAGACGCTTTACTAACACTCTCCCGACTTGGAGAGTCAGTGCCTTTAACTTCCTGTTTGGCCCAGTTTGCAATTTCTGCGGAAGATGAACAGGAATAGGGAGAACCAATGACAGACTAGCTGGAGGTGTCTGGACGGGCAAATTAACTCTCATTTCGCACCAGGAAGAGGAATTAACCAAAGGCTCAGCGTGCCATGCCGGAACCAGATTAGGGCCTGAAGCCATCCTGCAGTGTTGCGGCCAGCTCACGAGAAAGCGACTTGAAGAAAGGAGCTCAGGGGCACTGTAATTCACAAACCTGCAGAGTTATAAATGACAGCTATCGTCCAAAAATATACTGAAGTAAGGCTGCCAAGAGGACTTGAAAGCGGGGCAGAATTGCAGGAAACCGATTTCAGGAGGTAGACTGGAATTGCATTTAAAGCATAGGAAAAGAGGCAGAACGTCCACAATGATGCACTTGGCCAAAAAGGGCGTATGCGTTTTTTCCTGAATATATTCAGGAAAAAACGCATACGCCCTTTTTGGCCAACCAAGCAAGCTTGCAAAGTAAATCTGCACTACAATGAAGTCTCACTTCCCCCCGGTCAAAAGGGCCATCTGAAAAAAGTGTAAAATC